>NC_082710.1:143233330-143533330 GCF_030144855.1 Hypanus sabinus | reverse complement strand
CTGTGTTCACCACCTAATGTAACCTCTCGCTTTCCTGTGTGGACCTCCGTCCCACAGCAAGTGGTTGAGGTGGAGGAGCAGACGTGGTTTTTAAAAGAACTGAAGCAAAATACACTAGATGTTGGAATTCTGAAAGAAAAATGGGAAAAGCTGGAAATACACAGCAGCTCCTCCTCACCTGCATCCTAAATCTACATTCCCTGAATCTTGAGGCTATGTCCCCGAGACCTCCTGCCTCTATCCTGCTCATAATTTCATATGGGAGAAGGAAATGGTAGGTGTTTTGGATTGATGATTCAGAATTAGATATATAGAACATAGAGAAATTTACAGCATGTTACAGGCCCTTCGGCCCACAATGTTGTGCCAACCCTGTAACCTACTCTAGAAACTGCTTAGAATTTCCCTACTATGTAGCCCTTTAAGCTCCATGTCCCTGTCTAAGAGTCTCTTAAATACCCTTTTGTATCCACCTCCACCATTGTTGCGGGCAGTGCGTTCCAACACCCTCTGACATCCCTACTTCCAAGCACTGTGCCCTCTCGTGTTAGCCATGTCAGCCCTGGGAAAAATACCATTGGCTATCCACTTGATCAATGCCTCAAATAACCCTGATTCCAATTCTGGTTAGGTACTGTTGTATGTATCAGTTTTCTTTAAAGAATGTTTTCTAAACAGAATATCAAAACAACAAATTATGAAGCTTTTCATTGTAAACCTATGCAAGTCTAGACAAGCTGACCTGTTGTTTTCAATTTGCCCAGACAATTTTCTCCCTTTCCTTTTCGAATCATTGGGTTCTCTTTCTGCTCAATGATTCTATTTCTAACTCACCAGATCCTCAAAGTGCCCTAAATTGTCTCTAATTCATGACTTTAATCTGGGTCAAAGTGCAGCGTGGTAGCACAACAGTTAGTGCTGCTGCCTCACAGTGCCAAGGATTTGCGGAGGTTCCTATGGCTGTGTAGTGCTAGCTGCTACTGTAGGCTCTTGGTAGAAAGAATGAGGGGGTTGATGGACATGTATGAGAATGAATTGTAGGGATGAGGCAGAATAAGGGGAGTTGAATGAGACTGATAAGATGACTGCCCTAAGGACCAACATGGATCCATCCTGCTGATTGGCCTCCTTTTGTGTTGTTATGAGATCACTTTCCTTCATGGTGCTCAGGACAGTTGCCACTTTGTGTTGAAAACCTATGTTTGTTTAATAATGGGGAAGACAGTGAGTTAGATTATTTTTGATCTCTCTTCCCTCACGCATCAGATCGCTTTTTAAAAAGAAAATTCACATGGTTCTCAACCCTACTCCAGAGGTTGCCTTCAATCATTGAGTGCTGATTGAGGTGACTCATCCGTTAACTTCACTAAATTATCGCGAGCAGACCTGACTCGTTCTGCGTTTCGTTTAGACTTCCATTTTGCGTCACAGTTTCCAAATTCCGTTGACCCTTTAGATCCTACTGAATGTTCTGACCCTTTCAGTTTTTCCTTTGGCTTCAGAGAAGCTGGATAAACACATGGAAGATGGGGAGGGGTGGAAGAGGCTCCGGGATTGACTTCCAACCTGGGGCCGAGGACTGAGGCTTCCATTTCTCAGCTCTGATAGTCCATCTTCTTTGCTTTAGGTGGAGCCTTTCTTTGTCACATTGGCGCTTTTTGATATCAAAGACAATCGAAAGATCTCGGCTGATTTCCACGTGGATCTGAATCACCCAAGTGTCCGACAGATGCTGTCAAACTCCTCGGCAGTGATGAATGGTGGGGAGGTATTAACCCCATCCCAGAAATCCATCAACGGCATTCCCGAAAATTTGATGCAGTATCCAAAACAGGTAGGGAATAATATTCATTGTAATTATACATTCAGTGGCCACTTCTTAAGGTACACCTCTTTAATGCAAATATCTAATCAGCCAATCATGTGGTAGCAACTCAATGCATAAAAGCCTGCAGACATGGTCAAGAGGTTCAGTTGTTGTTCAGACCAAAGATCAGAATGAGGAAGAAATGTGATATATAATTACTTGGATCCTGTAAGGTTTGTTGGTGACAGACTGGCTGGTTTGACCATCACAGAAATATCTGATCCCCTGGGATTTTCATGCAGGACAATCCCTAAAGTTCTCAGAGAATTCTGCGAAAAGCAAAAGTCATCCAGTGTGCAGCGGTTCTGTGGGTGAAAAATGTCTTGTTAACAAGAGAGGTCAGAGGAGAATGGGCAGACTGGCTCAAGATTACAGGAAGGCGACTGTAACTCAGATAAGTTAGTGTTACAGCAGTGGTGTGCAGAAGTGCGACTGAACACGCAACACGTCGGTCCTTGAAGAGGATGGGCAGCAGCAGCAGAAAGCCGTTCTTGTACCTAGGGGGCCGAACGGTCTCACATTTTGATTTGTCTTTAAGCTTAGGTTTTAAGCCATCATGTTGGGGATTCGGGGGCTCGTCTAGAAACTTCAGAAATGCTGTGAGACTCTCTGCCTCCCCCACCCCTCAGGCAGTGAGCCCGAGCCTTCTGCCTCTTCCCTTAAAGATGCCACCAATTTTTAGAATGATAGCAGGCAATTTTATATACCAACAGGCGCCCCGCAATGCCAGCACCCCCAACACAGGCAGTGGCAATTCAGAGTCACAGGTGGATGTGCAGTCACACAGATGTGTGCACAATTTTACACACACACACACTTCCTCTCCCTTTCCCTCTCTCTCCCTCAGTTTGTTTCTCGCTCTCCCTCTCGCGTTCTCTCACGCTCTTTCTGTCTCTCCACCCCCTCCACCGTCTCCCTGTGTCCCTCCCGCCATTGCAAGGAAAACAAACCCTGCCCGTCTAAATCTATTCTCATCACTAAAACATTGTATCTCAGTCAACATCCTGGGGAATTTCCTCTGCACCCTCTCCAGTGCAGTCACATCCTTCCTACAGTGCAATGAAAAAAGCTGCACACAATACTCTAACTGTGACTTAACTGAGTTTTTGTAAAGACGTACAATAACTCCCTGCTCTTAGATTCTGTGCCCCAACTAACAAAGGCAAGTATCAAACACATTTTCTTCATCTCCGTATTCAGCTGTGCTGCCAGCTCCGGGGAGCCCCGGACTTGCATATTAAGCTGTTTCTGTACCTCAGTGCTGATAACCTGACATGCTCAGGACTTTGCTGCCACACTGGAAGACTTTCTGGACTTGGATATTATTCCTTTTAATGCCTCAACACACTCTAAACGCACTTTCATTGCAGGTATTCTGTGATAGTATAAACTTTGCAATGAACCCCTTAAGGTTAAAGGGTTTGCAAGGACGAGAGCAACAGTGAGTTGCAGGGGAGATTGGAACCAGGATTCTATTGGATTTCAGCGACTATGGGAATAGGAACACTTGTGAGTTTCAGGAGAGTGTAGGTACAGGAATTCCACTGAGTTTCAGGAGAGTGTGGGTACAGGAATTCCACTGAATTTCAGTAGAGTGTGGGTACAGGAATTCCACTGAATTTCAGGAGAGTGTGGGTACAGGAATTCCACTGAATTTCAGGAGAGTCTGGGTACAGTAATTCCACTGAATTTCAGGAGAGTCTGGGTACAGGAATTCCACTGAGTTTCAGGAGGGTGTGGGGACAGGAATTCCACTGAGTTTTAGGAGAGTGTGGGAACTAGGGCCCCAGTGAGTTTAAGGGGAGTGTGGGAACAGGTGCCCCAGAGAGTTTAAGGGGAGTGTGGGAACTGGGACCCTGGTGAGTTTAAGGGGAGTGTGGGAACTAGGGCCCCGGTGAGTTTAAGGGGAGTGTGGGAACAGGCGCCCCAGAGAGTTTAAGGGGAGTGTGGGAACTAGGGTCCTGGTGAGTTTAAGGGGAGTGTGGGAACTGGGACCCCGGTGAGTTTAAGGGGAGTGTGGGAACTAGGGCCCCGATGAGTTTAAGGGGTGTGGGAACTGGGACCCTGGTGAGTTTAAGGGGAGTGTGGGAACTGGGGCCCTGGTGAGTTTAAGGGGAGTGTGGGAACTGGGGCTCCGGTGAGTTTAAGGGGAGTGTGGGAACAGGCGCCCCAGAGAGTTTCTTCAGGTGATTGTGGGAACTGGGACCCTGGTGAGTGTCAGCTGTGAGAGCAGCTGTGAGCCATTTGTAGATTTTTTGTAATTTCCAAATAATTCAGATTCAGTTTATTGTCATTTAGAATTCACAAATGCAATGCAGTTAAAAAATGAGGCAGCGTTCCTCCAGAATGATATCACAAAAGCACATGACAAAACAGACTACACCAGAAAATCCACATAACGTTTGGCAATCCCCAAATCCAGAGTCCGGAGAGGTTGCTGCATATTAATATCGCGCTACCATCTTAGCGCGATCCCCGGAAAGGAGCTCCAATCCCACCAGACAAAACAAGACCAGAAACTAAAGCTACAAGACCTGCACAAAACCATATAGTTACAACAGTGCAAACAATAGCATAATTGATAAAAAAAAAACAGACCATGGGCACAGTAAAAATAGATGATCCCACTATCCATTGAATGTGTTTGTGTGTGTGTGTGTGTGTGTCCTCCTCCTAATAGACCTCCCAGTGGTACTTTGCTAAATATCGGGTGTTGTTTCTGTAGGGGATTTTCTCTGTCACATGCCCTCATCAAGATATCTTCCTCGTTGCCCGAGTGGAGAAAGTTCTGCAGGGGGGCATCACCCAGTGTGCAGAGCCGTACATGAAGAGTTCGGATTCAGTCAAGGTATGGTGTTTGATAAGCAATCTGCTGCTCGGCCTTGATTTTTGATTTAACGATTTTTGTGAAATGGCCTGAACTCAGCTGGTCACCTGGCCCTTGTACTTCACCAGGGATCAGCAGGTTTTCCTCTTTCACTTTGCTCTAATATCCCAAGTGTTTGCATAGGTTAAACATTTTAAAGAGCTTGAAAGTTCAAAGTATATTTATTATCAAAGTGGAGACTGACAAACCAAAGAAAAGACAAACAGCACAAATTAAAAATAATAATTCTGAGAATAGGTTGTGAAGAGTACTTGACAGGTGAGTCTCGGCCATTGGGTCAATTCGGATTTGTGGCAAGTGAGGTTATCCATGGCAGTTCAGGAGCCTGATGTTTGCAGAGGGATATTCCTGAACCTGGTGTTGCAGCACCCAAGGTTTCTGTATCACCTGCCCCATGATGGTAGTGTGAAGGGAACTTGGCCTGGATGGTGGGGGCCACTCACGTGGGAGTTCAAGTGTGCTCAGTGGTGGGGAGGGATTTGCCTGTGATGGACTGGGCTGCATCTGCAGAAGCTTCAGCTTTTGTCCAGTGAAGCTCTTTTCAATGTTTACGTTAATGATGTGGACCAGCAAATACCTAAGCTGAGAGGAAGGCTGGAGGTCATGTCATTTCCAGGGCCCAACATGCTTTCTTTCATGATGGGAAATGTCCACATCACTCCCAGCATAAATGGACAGCACTGATAAAGCCAGCAGCACTCATTCCAGAACCAGTCATGTGATAAATGCTGGGAATTCTGCTTTAGTGACAGATCTTGGCCCCGAGACAATTTGGAGAGAAATCCTCTGTTGTCCTTTAGAACAGTCCTCTGGGGGTTTTTTGTGTGCATCTCAGAAGGGAGGACTTCAGCTAAGTGTCCTCCTTAGCCAAAATTAGCGACAGGGTGACCCTCCACCGGTGGTGGTGGACATTGCTGCGGTGTCAGCCGCAAGCTGTGGAGCAGGAGGTAAGCTCCTGACCTGGTTTAGAGGGAGCCCAGTGGGCTGTGGCATGCGCAGGTGCTTGCCAATGGGGCTGTGAAGCTGAATGTTGCATTCTTCATGGATGCATGCCAGGAAATCTTCTTGATAGCCTCATCTTTGGATGCACTGATTTTGTCTGCAGGTGTTGCAGTCTCCTGGTACCATATCTAAGGCAGCATTCACCAACGTCATCTATGTGATAGGATGCAGTGTGAAATTTTAAATTGACCATCTTTCCTTCAGATCTCTCAATGTTCTCGCCTGTCCCTCTCTATGCATGCTCCGTCACTTGTCCACTGTCTTTGTGCTCCTCCAGTTCTGCACTCTCATGTTTCATTGCTCCAACCTTAGAGGCCGTGTACTCAGTTGTCTTCCCTGGGCTGCAAAACTCTCCCTAAACCTGTCCATCGCTCTGGTCACATCCTGCTGTAACCCTGCTCTGCAGTCTTGCCACAACTTCTCTGGAGTCAGCTGTGTCACCTTTTGTCCATTGAAGTTCTCTGAGATGTTTCAGCGATCTGTTGATTAGTAAACTTCCCAGCTGACAGGAACATTGGAGATCATTGTCATTTCCAAGGCCCCACATCATGAAATTTCCACAGTATTCACAGCATCAATTGACAGTACTGTAAAAGTTGTCTTGATGACCAACAGCTGATCTGACGAGCTTCATTCATTTACAGGTTGCACAGAAAGTGTTGAAAAATGCCAAACAGGCATGTACGAGACTTGGGCAGTATCGCATGCCATTCGCTTGGGCTGCAAGGTAAGAAGGAAGGAAGTTATACAAGGAGATGTGCCTCATGCTCAGTTGTAAGGCTTAAGTGAAATGCAGGTACTGGGGTGGAGGGGGGGAGATGTATTTGGGCCAGTTAGACCTTTCTGCAAAGTGTAAGCAGTTTATTTTTACAGAACTTTGGATTTCACCTTCTGCATTCTGGAAAGATCTTTGATCATAAGTTATGAGGTTTTGTTTTAACCAATTGCTACTTACCATTCGCTCATTTGGAATAAATGCTGTGAAATTGAAGTTTTAAATTAATTTACTGGGTCAAAAGAATCTGTAAGTGCTGCTGATGAATTGTTAAGTCGTTATAAGCACAAACTTGGAAGGATCATCTTATGTAGGGAATGCTGGATAAATGCCTGGAGAAGTGAGGAACTGTGGTGGAACAGAAGGGGAAGATAGTATGGAGCTGGCAGTCATCAGATGAGCCAAAAGACTTGCTTCTTCAGGCTACATTTGATATTGCTGTTTCCTCAGTCCCCTTAACATAGGTAGTTCTACTATAACAGAATAATTATGTTCCTAAGAAACCACACTTTATGCAAAGTTATATTAAAGGACTACAACTAATGTGGCCTGGATAATGCGAATGGTATTTCTGAATCCGTCAGAGGCATTTAACTTATTCCACATTATGGAAATAACAGAATGGCCTGTAGTCTGGGTTTAATAACATGACTTGTGCATATCTGTGAAAAATGCACAACAGTTTCTGCTTAATCCTATGGTTTTTGTATGTTAATATATTCTTACATGATGGACAGACAGAATTACTATTAAAGGACAAACTGCTCCAACCAAAAATAATATTTCTATTATTCTGCCATTAGCATTAAGTTTTTGTGTATTGACTTTTTTAAAGAAATGAATTTTTATGTTTTTCCAACTTTTTCTTTTGTAAAAGCCACCACTTTGTATTTTAAACGTCTCTTTTTCCTTCAATAGACCCGTCTTCAAAGATGCTCAAGGGACACTTGACAACGACAAGACTACACGATTCTCTGCACTTTATAGGCAAGATAGCAATAAGCTCTCCAACGAAGACCTACTTAAGTTGTTGTTGGATTTTAGGAAGTGAGTATGCATTTATTTATTGTACAATTCCGAAATTTCTTATTGCGAATCTTGTGGAAAAGGTTCAAGGTGTATCTCCAATCTGCTAGAACTTGTGTCCACTAGGATTGCTGTGGCGGTGCAGAATACAACACAGGCTAATTATTTGAACCAGTTCTTTTGGACCACGTGTAGAATGGGATGAAAGAATTAGGATGTAAACATTTTTCCCTTGACCTGCTCTAAAATTTCCTTAATCTCATATTTTATTCTGTTTCATTAGACTAGAGAAGATGTCTAAGCTTCCAGTTATCTTGGGGAACCTGGACATCACCATTGACAATGTGACTCCAGATTTTCCGAGTAAGTTTGCCTGCAAACCCTCATGGGATTTCCTTCGCCGATGCTCGCTCTCTCTCTCTCTAGCAACTCCTGCTACTATTTGCAATTTTGCTTTCAAAAAGCGGGAAAATGCTTCTGCTTGAATTCTGAGGTAATGACAGAAAATACAAGGGACACTCAGCAGGTCAGTTAGAATCTGTGGAGAGAGAAATGGAGTCACTGTTTCAAGTCAATGGCCTTCCAGCAGATTGTGCTTCCCTCCATTGCTCCTCGTCCATCCCCGGTATCCCTTGCTACAACATTTAGGAACTCGATCACAAAGTGAGCTAATCCCATTTTCTGGATTTTCCGTCCCAAGTATTTTGCCTCGCCCCCATTCCTCCTGCATTTCTTTAGCAACAGAATACTAGTTGCAGTGTAATCATTGTTGTTATGCAGGGAGCTCCAGTGTGCAAAGGTTGAACTGTGACCATATAATCTGGCTGTTGGTAATGTAGCATGAATAATAGAAATTGTCCAGGTTCGCTTTAAAGAAAAGCCCTTGACTGACAATCTGGAGACAGTTCACAATGTTCACACTTGGCAACAATTGGTCTTGTAATGATCATAAAACACTGTCCCACTTCACTAACTTATGTCCTTCAAGGAAAGAAATTTGCCAATTTAACACACACAAAACACTGGAGGAACTCAACAGGCTAGGCAGCATTTATGGAAAAGAGTAAACAGTCGATGTTTTGGGCCGAGACCCTTCTTCAGTACTCATTTTTGCTCAAAATGTTCCAATTTACCCAGTCTGACCTGTTATTGGCTCCAGAAACATCAATATGATTAATTCTCTCATCTCCTCTAAAATGAAAAGACACAGAGGATGTGCAGTAAATGTTGGCCTTGTCAGCAATTCCCATATTCAGAAAAATGAATGATTAAGGTAATCATCTCTGACCTAACTTTAGGCCTCACCTGTCTCCATATATCCTCAGGTGAGTAATTAATTAATTATTTAGAGATACCAGCGTGAGTAGGCCCTCCCAACGCCAACCCAGCAACTTCCCCAGGCAAACCGGGTATTAACCCTAACCTAATCGCGGGACAATTTACCATGGCCAGTTAACCTACTTGGTACATCTTTGGACTGTGGGAGGTAACTGGAGGGCCCGGGGGAAAAAAAGCATGCCCTCCACAGGGAGGGCATAGAGGCACCTTACAGAACGGCACTGTAGTGAACTCCGCGAAGTGCGCATCACCCCGAGCTGTAATACCGTCGCGTTAACCGCGATGCCCAATTACATGCTCCTGGTCCCTATGAAATGCATCTTGTCCTGCTGCATTAAGAGCTGCCCTTCAATGCACCGCCATTTATTTCTCTTGCAGGTTGTGTGAACTCTTCGTACATCCCAGTGAAGCCTTTTGAAAATAACTCCAAGGTTTTGGTTACACATGAGGTGGAGGAATTCTTTCCTTGTATAATGAAGCTGTCTCAACCATTTACCATCTACAACAATCATCTGTATGTTTACCCGAAGCATCTGAAGTACGACAGTCAGAAATCATTTGCAAAAGTGAGTAGTATTGCACTTTGTATGGGTTAGATTTTCTGTCATCATTTGTTGGTTTTCTTTCTGCTTTGCACCCTTCCTAACAAATTTCACAACACATGCCAGTGATGATAAACCTGATTGTGATTCTGATTCCTTCCCTGGACTAATTTGCACCCTGTTTATTGTGAGAATGGCCATTGACTGTACTTAGTATTGTTGTGTGGACATCGAACAACTGTACTGGTTACCTTAACTGTCAGGGCTACAAAATGAGGCTGGAGAATGGATACCTCGCGAGCGGTGAGTGGTTCACCTCCTGGCTCGCTAGAATGTTTCCACCAGGAGTGCGAAGGACTACTCTCCATTTGCCCACCTGTGTGCTGGTCCGGCAATAGTTAAAGTAGATGGACATGTCAAACAGCAGGTGCCGGGATACGTAAAAGTTCAGGATCTTGGATGGAGCAGTCTATTTGGTTGTCATCCATCCATTTCCCCAACCATTTTCTGCACTTTGTGACCACAGTATGTCCCACCTACAGCATGCAATGAAGTAATGTGATAAAGTTGTTTGATAGCGTCTCCCCTCATTGTAGCATCTGCTGGTCCTTCACTGACATTGGATCTAAATCCCAGCCCTTTATCCAGACAGCACTTAAGAGTGCCTTCCTCTGAGGGGCTGCAGTAGCTCCAGAATTCAGATCTCCACTGTCTTCTGAAAGATCAGCCTTGACAATGATGAACATCTCCCTTGAATACGTAAAAGCAAAGCACATGTGGCAGTAGACTGTTGTCCAAAGTAACACACACAAGGTGGTGGCAGAATTGGTCAGGTCAGGGATCATCTACTGAGGGGAATAAGCAGTCGATGTTCTGGGCCGAGACTTCATTGAGTCCTAATGAAGAATCTGCTGACTGTTTATTCTTCTCCATAGATGCTGCCTGATCTGCTGTGTTCTTCCAGCATTTTGTGAGTGTTACTCTAGATTTCCATCATCTTGAGAATCTCTCTGTATTTATGAGACTTTTGTCCAATCTTAAACTCCCTTTGAGCTCCCCAGCGTCCACGATTCCATGACGTTATTAAATTTACCTGATTCACTGGAAAATTACAATATTTATATGCTTACATGATGATTATATTATTGTTTTTATGATCAAATTATACTAATTGTTTTTATGCTGTTTAAATTATACTAAATGTTTTTATGATGTTTAAATTATACTAATTGTTCTTAATGCTGTTTAAATTATACTAATTGTTTATACGATTGTCTGTGATGCTGCTGCTAGCAAGTTTTTTATCACACCTTCCATATGACAGTAAACTTTGGAATTGACTTTGAGTTTAGATCTTAAACACAAATTAAAGTATTGGAAATAAAATCCAACATTCCAGAAAATCTCCCATCCAATGCCACCAAATTCCCAAGTATGCTGGATTAATGGAGTTTTGTGATGGCTTCTTATCCTGTATGAATTGTAGCCAACTCCCAGTGATTCTGCATGAGACAAGTGCTGTTGGATAGAGTTTGTGTGCTGACAGTGATGCTGTAACCCAGACTAGCTGAGTCGATCTTCAGCTCCAAGTCCGTAAGATGTTTTGTTTTCCTTTTGTTCAGGCAAGGAACATTGCGGTTTGCATGGAGTTCAGGGACTCTGATGACGAAGATTCACAACCTCTGAGGGTTAGTATGGTTCAGATTCCATTGTTGCTAACTACACCATGCCAGCCAATGGGTGAGGGAGTGGGGGAAAGGTGTGTGGATCTCAGTACATAGCCTGTTGTAGAATGAACAGTAAATTTATTCACAGCTGTACTGGAAATAGTCATACAGAATGGAAACATGTCATACAACACCCATATCTACACTGACCATCTGCATTAATCCCATTTTCCCTCATTTGGACACAGCTTTCTATTCCTCTTTGATCCAATTTCTCGTGCAGACACTTCGTAAATGTAATCAGTGACTCTGCTTCCACCACTCTCAGGTAATGTATTCCAGTTACTCAAGGAAGTTCTCCTCGAAATCTCTACTTCATAATTCATAACTGGATGTATCGGTGATGCCAGCTCCCCCTCCTTAGATTCTGACTACATTCCTCACTGCCTCGGTAAAGCAGCCAGCATAATCAAAATCCCCCTCCCACTCTGGACATTCTCTCTTCTCCCCTTTAAACAGAAGATACAAAAGCCAGAAAGCGCATACCATCAAACTTAAGGACAGCTTCTGTCCCGTTATTGTAAGACTATTGAACGGTTACCCTGCTATGATAAAGTGGACACACACAAAATGTGGGAGGTACTCAGCAGGCTGGGCAACATCTATGGAAAGAATAAACGGTCGACGTTTTAGGCCAAAATCCTTCATCGGGGCCTTGGGTCTCGGCCCAAAACGTCGACTGTTTGCTCTTTTCCATAGATGCTGCTGGACCTTCTGAGTTCCTCCAGCATTTTGGGTGTTGCTTTGGACTTCTAATATCTGCAGATTTTCTTTTGTTTGTAATAAAATGTACTCTTGACCTTAGGATCTACCTCCTTGTTGTCTACCTGCACTGCACTTTATGTGTAACTGTTACAATTTGTTCTGCATTCTGCTGTTGTTTTCCCTTGTACTGCCTCAGTGCACTGTGTAATGAATGAACGGTATGCATGATAAGCTTTTCACTCTGCCTCACTGCGTGTGACAATAATAAAACAAATCCAATTCCCTGTAATAACGGTCCTTAGGTTTAGGTGTTTCATAATCTGTAACATGGTCCATATATTACAACCTATCAGATCTTTTCATACTCCTTGTCCTCCATCAAGTCATATTGCAGCTGGAACACCCAGGAGAGAAGGATGGAAATAGAATTGGTTTAATATTGTCACATGTACCAAGACACAGTGAAAATTTCGTCTTGCATACTATTCACACAGACCAATTCATCATAATAATGCTCAGAGGTAGTACAAGGTAAAACGATAACAATGTAGAATAAAGTGTGACAGCTTACAGAGAAACTGCAGTGCAGGAAAAATACAAGGTGCACAATCATAATGCGGTAGATTGTGAAGTCAGGAGTCCAACTTATGTAGGGGAGAGCCTTATTAGTCTTATAACGGTGGGGTAGACTTGCTGACGGGTACGAGATCTCCATTCTGGTCTTTTCCCAGCAAATTCTTCCCAATATCTCTGTGCCTCATAACATGACCAGGGCAGAACATTTCTTTGTCTTAACAAGGCTGTATACTAATGTCATACTGAGAGCAAAAAAATAATCATTACTGGAAGAGCTCAACAGGTTGGATAGTAATCTGCAGAAATAAAGATATGATTGCCTTGCTGGGTTGGGGCCCCTGCATCAGGACTAAGTGGAGGGGGCAGATGGTCAGTATAAAGAGGTGAGAGGAGGGGGCAAAGCAGGGGAGGGTATGTCAGCCAGGTGAGGTGGGGGATAATGGAGAATTGGGTAGGAGCAGGAGGAGGCAGAGAGGGATGGTAAAGGGAGTGGTTGGTTGTTTATGTGGGCTCCCTGATACAAATGTGTAAATGAAGATGTGAAGTCTTCATTTAAAATTATTATTTATAAAAAGCTTTACTGTCTCCCTGCTCTCTCTCTCTCCCCCTGTACAGTGTATTTACGGGAGACCTGGAGGTCCTGTCTTTGCAAAGTGTGCTTTCACTGTGGTATTGCATCATCATCAATACCCGGAGTTCTATGATGAGGTAAGAACTGCCATCCCAGTGGCACAGCAGGTAGAGCCACTGCCTCTCAGCTCCAGCGACCTGGGTTCGATCCCGACCTTGGGGAGTTTGCGTCCCCCAACCCCATGACCCGGAGCTCTGGTTTCCTCCTGCTCCCAGAGTTGTGTGGGATTGGTAGGTTAGTTGGCTGCTGCAAGCTTCCCTTGGGTTTGTTTGTTGTATCGGGCAGGGAGAGTTGGTGGGTGTGAATGTAGATTACAGGGAAGTGAGGAATAGGATTGTTGTGACAGCTAGCATATACTGGATAGGCTGAATGGCCTACATTATTTGAAAGTATATTTCTCTGTGAATTTTATTCATTTGGGTTCTGAACATCACTGGCTGGGGCAGCATTAATCACCTTTGAGAAGTTGTGGTTGTGCTGCCTTACTGAACTGGAGAATTTTACGATTAAGACCTCAATTAAATAACGTACAGGGCTGACTGACACTGATTGGATTCAGCTGGTTTTTGATTTTTGATAGTGTTCCTGTCTCTGTTTCAGATTAAGGTGGAGCTCCCAACACAACTGCACGAGAAGCATCACTTGTTATTCACCTTCTACCACATCAGCTGTGACAGCTCCAGCAAAGGCACCACCAAGAAGAAAGAAACCATTGAATCACAAGGTCTAAGTTACCCTCATCTTTGAGTGCTGGCGTTTCAGACGGCAGTGAAGGTCCTCTATCCCTTGTGGCTTTAAGGGCTTCCTTCATTGTGTTAGCAGCTTCCTCTTGATCTTCACTACTGTCAGTCATGCAGGTCCCGAGCAGAGACTCCGGAAAATCATTGCACTCAGATGTAGAAAGGTTCTTCATTGCTGTTTCCTTGACAACTTGGTGTTACCAGTCAAGGTTATTAGCCCTGAGCTGAACCCACAACGCTGGAGGACCGGTGGACCATTCTTGGTCTGGCCTCTACCCTTTGACCTGTTTGGCATGGGTGACCCTCCTAAGAGACAAAGCATAAAGCCCCGACTCCAGCCTTTGAAGCTGTGCAGGTCACTAAGGCGCACACGCCTCCAAACCACGACAAGGTTGCCCTCTTGGAGGATATTAACAGTATCTATAGGAATACCTGTTGTATCTCTCACCACATCACATCTTAAAGCCAGTCTAGCACCTTTATATAATGTGTGGGTTTATTTTATTACCACAGTCAATTTGTGCGTAACAGTTGCCCACAAGGAACAACGTGGTAAGGACCAGGTGTACCTCTGTTCCTGAATTTGTGCATTCTTCATTTTATTTTGAAAAAGATACCGCCACGTAGTTCTGGTCGTGATGGCCTTAGCTCACACCTTAGATGTGTGAGTCCTTCACTCATCATAGGCAGAGATCCTGTTGAGATGGATGGTGGCAAAAGGAAGCCCCTCCCCACGGACATGGCTGTGCCTTTGCGTTCAGCTCACTTCACTGCTCGTGTGCCGACCGCTGACTCACAGTGTTCTGGTTGTGAATAAATTGTCTGTACGTCAATATTAATTTTGGTTCCCACAACAACTTCAGCTTGTATTCCTAGTTCAGCTGGTTTATAATCCACATCTTAAGGGTGCTGTTGGGTCTTTGCTTCCAGATGTGTTGACTTTCTCTCCCACTGAGACGCTTTTGACCACATGTGACACATTCAGTGATGTGGCCGCCCCACCAACTGCTTAGTCATGATCCAAACTTCTGAGCTCCTAGCCGATTGTTTAAACAGCTTCTCCTCTTGTTCCTGCAGTTGGCTATGCCTGGTTGCCCATTCTGAAAGACGGCCGTGTGGTGACCAGCGAGAATCAGGTCGCTGTCTCAGCCAATCTACCTGTTGGTTACTTAAGCTACCAGGAGCTGGGAATGGGAAAGGTAAGGGTCTGGGCCTCCTCCTGACCATTGGGTGGGGTGCCTATTGTGGTCACTGACAGAAGGCCAGTGACTTGGTAAACCCTCTGTCTGCAAGTGACTGCAGTTAAAGTTCATGAAGAGCAAGATACAAGCCCTTCAGCCCATTGGGTCCAGGCTGACTACAGTGGCCACCCAGCTAGCCCCAGTTTCCTGCATTTGGTCCATATCCATTCAAGCTCTCCCACTCCATGTACCTGTCCAAGTGCCTCTCAAATGAACAAATGGGTGACGTTTTCCTGCAGCCTCGGACTTCCGCACTGCCAAATTCCAGAACCTTAGTCACAGCCGCTACAGTGAAATGTAATTGTAAGTAACCATCCCCCATCCCATGCGTTACTGGTGTAAACACCCACTGCAGATTTGGGAGACGTTACTGTCGGGCGGTAGAGTAGTGGTTAATGTGATGCTGTTGCAGTTCATGGTGTTCCGGAATTCAATCCTGGCGCTATTCTCTAAGGAGGGGTTTTCTCTGGGCCCTCTGGTTACCTGCCACAGCCTAAAGACATACCCAGTAGGTTAATTGTAAGTTGTTCCACGATTAGGTTAGGTTAGGGTTAATTGGGTTTGTCAGGATTTGCTGAGGTGGCCGGAAGAACCTACTCTATGTTGTATCACGAAATAAATTAAAGATAAATAAATAAACAGAAGCTTTAGAAACTCGGCAGAAAGAGTTAGCATTTCAGGTCAAAGTTGTTTTCCTTGGAACTGCAAGTAATTAGAGAGAAAACCAGTTTCAGGTTACAGAGAGAGGTTCAATTAGCTCGGCCGTGTGACTGTTAGCCACCTGTTGTAAGTTGTGAATAGCTGGGGTCAAGCACTGATTCCCTGCTGAACCCCATTAGTCACAACCTGAAAAGGATCTGTTTATTCTACTCTGGCTGATAGCCAGTTCTCGGTCGATGTCGGTAAATTCCTTGTGCTTTGTTGAACAATCTGATCTGCAGGACCTTATTAAAAGCCATATGAACATCCAAATACACCCAAACCTTGGGTCCTCCTTATTTATTTTACTGGTCACGTCCTCAAACAACTCCAGAAAATTAGCCTGGCATGATTTTCCTTCAGTCCTGATAAAGGGTCTCAGCCTGAAACATTCCTCTCCATAAATCCTGCCTGTCCTGCTGATTTGCTCCAGTATTTTGTGTGTGTTGCTCTGGATTTCCTGAATCTGCCGAATCGCCTGTTTTTCTGCTCAGTCCTGTTCTCTCTCTAGGTTTCCTGTTATTATATCCCTACCGTAGATTCCCATATTTTCCTTTCCACTGATGGTAATTTCCAGTTTCTCACACCCTCCTGAGGCCATGTGCCACCCTCTTTATTTATAGGAGCAGTTCCAGAATCAGCAGTTGTTCATTATTTTCAATGCCACCTCACTCAAAACTTGGGGATGTTGATCACTGGCTCCTTGGGATTTCCCAGCTTTCGAGCACTTTCACTTACAATTGCTATCTTTACTCTTTTCTTTTTCAATCTTTTTAATAAATTTCAAATTCATAAACATACCAATATTGATAATGGTACGTAGATATCGGGATTACATTAATAGTGGTTAACATGTAAAAACACATATTTCAAATAGCAAATGGAGTGTAACCTCCCAATCTCA
The DNA here is from genome assembly GCF_030144855.1 of Hypanus sabinus. Classification (NCBI taxonomy): domain Eukaryota; kingdom Metazoa; phylum Chordata; class Chondrichthyes; order Myliobatiformes; family Dasyatidae; genus Hypanus; species Hypanus sabinus. The sequence continues at coordinate 143,516,670 of NC_082710.1, read as the reverse complement.
TAGTAATTAACCATGAAAAAGATATTTATAAAAAGATAGAAAAAAAAACCCTGAACTAAGAAAAATTAAACTAAAAAAGAAACAAAAAAAAACAAAGAATGGGCTGTCATATTTCATCGGTTAGCTATCTTTATTTAAGGCAATTTTTCAGTTCCACATCCCACTGGAGCATGCTTCTCTAATACTTCTGCCAGGTTTTTATGTTTTCTTCTTTGAAGATCAACGCAAGATAATTGTTTACTTCTTCCATTTCAATATTCCTCATTACAAGTCCTCTCTTTGTGAGGATTTTACATTTCCCGTTGCCTGCCCTTTTCTTTAGAAGTACCCATTGAAGCGCTTGCTTTCACATTTCTCCTCAAAGGCCATGAATATGTGGAACAGAGCACAGCACCACATTTGACCCATCATGTCAGTGCCTTCCATGGTGCCAATCCAACTAATCGAAGAAGAAGAATGCCCTTAACTCCTGGTGGAGTCACCGACATGACAAGCTTTTTGCACCGATCTTTTGCTGATTGCTCATCATGTGGCATTTCTGTAGCATTCTCCAGTTTTTTTTTTACGAGGTCGAGTTGCAAGCTCGACGCTCAACCCAGCACAGACGGAAAGCGTGCAAGGGAGCCGGCTTGGGATTCGAACTCGGGACTATTTATTCCGGAGTCTGGCGCTGATGCCACTATGCCAGCAGCCAGCCAATCCAACAAGTGGCATCGTAAAATTATATTCCTTTTGGTTTTCCTTTACGGACTGCTAAACACTCTCAGTCCTCAGACCTGCAGCTGCTTCTGGCAACCTTATAAGCATCTTCCTTTGCCTGAATTCTGTCTTTAATTTCTCTTGTCAGTGGGTGATGAATCCCATTCCTTTAGGGGTTTAGTGCTTTAAGTGATTATATTTGTTTTTCATTTTAAGCATTTTTGTTTTCCTTTTTGAATCCACTGTCAAACCTCCTATTCTATTTACCTAATCACCACAAGCTGCTCTCTCCTCATACATCATCGTTAGCCCAGAATGACTTGAGAGCCTTTGGTACCAGGCTGAATACATCCTGTGTGGGCGCTTATCTTGGTAATGCTCATCCATTTCTCACTTGGTTTTATCACCCTTTCTTGGTTTCTTCTTCTTTGCATGTCCCAGTGGGAGAAGTGGAGGCAAAGAGCAGGGTTGGGCTCAGGGGAAGAGGACATCCAAACCAGAAACCAGGGATGAGCTGGGAGATCCACTCCTTACTGAAGCCGAAGTGACTGGTCTTTGCAAGAAATCAAGATCTATGTTGAATGGCTCTCTAGGACAGAAAGACGGACTCTGGACCTCACAGTTTACTTTGATCTATTGTCCGCCTGCGCTGTGCCTTCTCCGTAGCTGCTTAGCTTTGTCCTGCATTCTCGTTCTGTCTCAGTGCACTGTGGAATGAACAGTATGCAAGACGAGCATCTCAGTAATGGTGACAGTAACAAACCATTCCTAATCCCATTACTGATAACGTGAGGGAGAGGTATGGAAGAAGATGGCGGGGAGGGGGAAAGGAAGGTTGGTAGGAGGAGGTCGGTGGGATGTAAATCACCAGCATTGATCGGAGGGGCCAGTCGGTGGAATGACTGCACAACAACTTATATTCTAGAGCAGGAGTTTCCAACCATTTTTTTAAAATCCCATGGACCCCAACCATTAACCAAAGTGTCAGTGGACGTCAAGTTGGGAACCCCTGTTTTAAAGGAATTCATTTGGTGGCAAGCCATGTCTCTGAGTAAGGAGGGCAGTTGGAGTGAAGGAACTGTCACTGTTTCAGCTTCAAACCCTGCATCAGGACTGAGTTCCTCCAGCAGATATTGTGTTTGCTGCAGATTCCAGCGTCGACAGCCTGTCATGTACCCAGTGTAACTACGCAGACTGGATAGGATGTGAGTCATGTGGGCTGGGGAGTTGGGCACTGCAGGTAAATTATCCGGAAAGATGATGAAATTGTTGGGTGCTTTTCTACAGCTGGGTCCATTCCTTCCAGCAGCAGGTCCCAAGCTGGCAGGTTGGCAAAAATTCAAAGCTTTGAGTATAGAACCTTTAACCACAATCAGGATTTTGCATCTCAAAGTTTACCTTTGATTCAAAGGGAGTGGAACGCATAGTTAGTTTATTTTTCACTTTAGTCTTTTAAAGGCAAGAGCAAAACATTTTGCAAGGTTGGGTATGTTACCTTCTGAATGTGTCACTGTCACTGAGAACCTCTGATTGATCTGGTCTTTGAAGATGGTATTTGGTCTTTGAAAATGGAACTGAGTCCAAAGTCTGATCAGCCTTGAGGTTATTGAGCAGTGTAGAGTGGAAGGGTAAGCAACTCATCCAGTAATCCATGTAGTCACGCTAGTTTACAGTGTTTAAATAAGCGTAAGGTGTGCTAGCATTCATCGATCCGCGAATTGAGTTGAAGAGCCTTGAGATCAAGTTCTAGCGCTGTAAAACTCTGGTTAACCACACTATATTCAGCTCTGGTCACCTCATCATACAAGGGCTGGAGAATCTTTACAGAGATTTACCTGAATTACAGAACTTGTATGACAAAAGGTTGAGTAAACTTAGGCTTCTCTCTTTAGAGCGTCGGAGGATAAGAAGTGGCTTTACAGAGGTGTTTACGAGAGGCAGAGATGTAGTGGGCAGCCAGCACGTTTCACCCAAGGTGGCAGATGCCATAATTAAGATGGGTGGCGGAAAGTTTAGGGGGAGATGCTGAAGGTTTTTTTTAACGTAGAGAGTGGCAGATGCCTGGAACGCACTACTGGGGATAGTGGTAGAGCCTGATATGATAGGGACATTTCCGTGACTTTTTGATAAGCACATTGCTGTCAGAACATTGGAGGGTTATGGCCTTGTGAGTGGGGAAAGGGTTGGGTTGATTGTGGAATAAGTTTATATACTGTAGGTCAGCACAACATTGTGGGCCGAAGGGCCTATAATGTGCTGTACTGTTCTATGTTCCAATCTAGTTCACAATGAGGATGCATTGGAATGATGAGTATATTTTAGGGTTAACTGATTATGATGAAAATCTGCCAATTGTAGTTTTTATTGTGATTCAGGTAATTTAGATTCACAACTGTTTTCGTTTGACATTTCAGCACACTGGTCCCGAAATCAAATGGGTGGATGGAGCCAAGCATATTTTCAAAGTTGCCACACACCTTGTGTCAACGGTCTATACTCAGGTTAGTAGTCATCATCTTTGCAGCTCCTCACGTGTTTGAAACTTTGTTTTAAAGTATTGATTATGTTGTACTTGTCCTTTTTAACAGCAGTTACTGGTGATACATGCTTTTTAATATTTACTTGTGAGTGAATTAATACTTTTCAGTGCTTCACGAAATAATCTTTCTTCCTCACGTGCTTGGGTAGATGGTAGGTTGAGAGACGAAATTTTTCCTTCACTGTCGATGCCTAGAATACAGAAACAGGGAGGTGATGCGAGAAATCCATTGTGGCTATCAGAGAGGTACCTCAACTTGTGCTGCATCTTCAGTTCCAGTCTCCAGTGCTGTCTGTGTGGAGTTTGCATGTCCTCCTTATGTGCTAAGATGTGTAGGTTAGTGGGATAATTGACAAGTAAATCCAAAAGGCGAGTCAGTGGGTGTGTGCGAGAGAGAATAAGTTGTGGGGGTGAAGGGAAATGGGGAGAGGCAGAATGGGACAAGTAAGTTTGCTCTGCTGGGAGCCGGTTGGTTTATGAGGTGTTGCCAGGCTGGAGCAGAAAGATCACAGAGGCTGGGGTCGATTCCTCTGAAAGAGGGGAGCTGAGAGAGGAATAACTGGGTTTCCAACAGCTACAACAGGTGAATGCAGAGCATCTACTGACCTTTAACTGGTGCAGTGATTGGAGGCAAGTTGAGGAAATACCAAAGGTTGGTGGAGACTGAAATACTCAACATGTTTTCAGTGTACTTGGCTGAGCCCTTGAAGAGGTGTAACCAACAAGTCTGTGTATGAAGACTCGGGGAAAAAAGTTTTCCTGAAGGATGTAGCAGTGGTTTGTGAGTCCTTGATCCCTCTGATTCTCTGGTTAAAAAGGAAAGCATCCTCTGGAAGAATCTAATATGAAAATTAGAAAACGGTAGCTGCTTCCCTAACTTAGTTGTTCGTTGAAGGAGTCAAAAGAACATTGAGGCAGAGACGAGCAGATATTTGAACTACGGTGTCGGGGAGGGTTGTGTAGTAGTGGCACTGAGGTCAAGATTGGGTCAACTGTGATCCTCCAGAGAGTGGAGGAGGAGGATGGAACGACCACCTCGTGTCCCTGGCTCTGATGTTCTTCTCGTATCGTCTGCAGGACCAACATCTCAACAACTTCTTCCAGTATTGCCAGAAGTGTGACTCAGGCGCTCAAGCTTCCGGATCAGAACTGGTCAAGTTCCTGAAGGTGAGTTTGTGGTTTCAGCCCTGCACCATCACCTCCACTAAACTCTCTACCATTCACTGATACCATGACGCCGGCTTCATCTTTGTAATGCTAACAAGGTGGGTCATAGAACATAGTTTAGTGAAGAGGAATTTATGACTAACAACCTCAGCAAGGTGGATCATTATTTTTTACTCCTGCAGTTAATGTAAATAGCCAATGACAGGTGGACATTCATCTTCAGTGAAGCATAATTCACTTCAAAATTCAGTGTATTGGCTATAGAAACCTGGTGTGGTGCTTAATCATTGTGGAATTTCATAAGTTACATGCGCGACAGGATAAATTTCTACCCCAGGCAAACTGTTATCCCAAATATTGTGTTTCTTCTGCAATTTCCTTTTTTAATATGTTGGGTTATATTTAACGTCAGTTATATTTCTACTGGTGCCTGACATGTATAACATCTTGTGTTTCGTCAGCCTTGCTGAATTTAGACAAAGGTATAAAGTTGGTCACTGGTGCCCTGCCTTTTTGTAAGGTCATTGACTGACACAACATAAAAAGAGGCCACTTGGCCCTCTGAGTTTCTGCTGGCCCTTTGAACGAGCTTTCCTATCTGTCCCACTTCCCAGATGCTATCACTGTGGACCTGGAAGTTATTCCCTCATGTAGCTGTCTGCCAATGAAGATGTTAAACTGTGGTACAAGGAAAGAGACAACTGTACATTTCAGGCATTTCTCTTGTACGCCCTGGTTCTGGGCACTGCAGGCACAACTTCCTTTTGGTGAATGAGAATTTAATTTTCCCCTCCTAATCTGAGCAGGTTTAACAGTGCAGTTAACAGAAGAGTTGAAGGTGAAAAATGGTTATAAATAGTTTGAATTGGAAGAAAACATATTTTCTGAAGCATTTTTGTAACAGTTTCGGCATTTTCAACCAATAATGGGCGTGGGACATCGTGGTTCCTAAACCGTGTTGGTCAATACTTAAATGTTAGTAGAATGATGAATATCAGCCAGAGCACGAGGAGATCTCTTCTTTAGGAGAGGGTCATAGGTGAGGTGACTAGTGGGCTTTAGTTCAACGCCCTCATCCAGAAGGCAGCAAGGCTTGTGAATGTGACTGCCTTTGTCTCCTTTGCCAATGGTGGGTGACGCACGAGTTGTCAACCTCCAGATGAGCAGAAGGAGGTTGTGGGGGTGACTAGGACACCACGTGACCATGACCCAGGGTTGTCATTAGCAGTGTTACCAGGCAGGAGCAGTTGTATTAACCTGCCTTGGTCTAGACAGGTAGCAGCGGTATTACTGGACTCGAATCCAGAGTCTTGAATTAAGGATTCTGAGATGCAAGTTCGAATCCCACCATGGCACGTTGGAAATTAAAATTCACTTAATTTACTAAGCTTGAGTAAGAAGCTGTTCTCAATAGTGATAACCAAATTAAAAACTACCAGGTTGTCATTAAAGCGCATTTGGTTTACTACTGTCCTTGAGAATGTGGACGAAAACCCAAGGGAGAGAGAAGGCTGTGAGATTTGTGGATTAACGTATAAATTTCCTTACCCAGTCGGCATGCAACTCTAGTAGTGCTGACTTTGTTCTCTGGAGCGAAGGGGCCTGAGAGGTGATCCTACAGAGGGACTGTATATAAGCTCATGAGGGGATTAGGCAGGGTGTACGCCCTCAGTCTATTTCCCAGGGTCAGAGAATCAAGAACTAGAGGACATAGGTTGAAGGTGAGAGGGAGAAATTGAAGGGTACACAGAGGGAGGTATTTATATTGGGCAGAATAGGCCCCTCCAGCCCGACAAGCTGTACCACTCAGCAATCTCCCAATTTAACACCAGCCTAGTCACGGACCAGTTTGCAATGACCAATAACCTACTTACTGGTACTGGTTCCTCCTTGAACTGTGGGAGGAAACAGTAGCACCTGGGGGAAACCCATTCGGTCACAGGGAGAACATACAAACGCCTTACAGATGGCGCCGGAATTGAACTCCTAACTTTTGACGCCCCCAAGCTGTAATGGCATCAGCTAACTGCTATGTTACCAAATGAGCTGCCAGAGGAAGTGGTTGACGCAAGTTCAGTAACTACTTTTAAAAGGCAGTTGGACAGGTGCACGGGTAGGAAAGGTTTAGAAGGTTATGGGCAAATGGCTTGGATGGGAAATCATGGTCAGCACAGACCAGTTGAGCCTGTTTTGTGCCGTATGACTCTATAAAGCAATTCACCAGTGTGGCTCATCACCATTGAGGTGGGCACAAAACATTAGCCCTGCTGAGGAGGAATAAATAAAGCCACTCTTCTTGCCTTCCCTCCAGAGTTTGCACGCGATGGAAGGCCACGTGATGATTAACTTCCTACCTACAATCCTGAACCAGTTGTTCCGAGTTCTTGCCCGGGCCACACACGAGGACATTGCAGTGAACGTGACCAGGTGGGGAGCAGGTCAATGTCGAGGTAAAAGGTCCTGCACTTTCCTGAAACCCTGCAGAGATGAATGTTGCTGAACTCCCGGGCAGGGGAAACTGTAGCTGTCTCTCAGCCACGGCCTTGGATTAGCGGCACCTGTGGCAGTCTGTCTTCACCCATTGGCATTTGTTCGGTGTGCAGAACAAAGCCTGTGTACAGCACTTGTTGGGCAGGCTTGAGGACACCAGCAGCAGGACAGGGTAGGGGGGTGGGGATGGGCTGGGCAGCAGCATCTTAGCTCTTGGTGTTGTGTTCCTGCAGCGGGAGGGCACCAGTGTCTCTCCCTTTGTACACGGGGTTAATTACAGCACGTCTGCTTGTCCTTGCGAACGTTGACCGATTGAATTTCCACCTCCCCCGTCTCTCCACGTACCCCCGACCTGTGGGCCCATTCACCAGGACCCTCTTGCCCCACCTGCTCTGGTGGCCCCCACAAGCCTCTCCCCTCTAGCGGCCTCGTCTCACGATTCCTCCCTCCTCCCCCCCCCCCCCCCCCCGCTGCACAATCCTATCTCCTTGGCACCATTGCCCCTCATCCAATGATTCTGCCCACCACTCCAGCTCTCACGCATTTGCTCTCCCCTGAAGTGAGTTTATCAACCATTTTGTCATTCCTTCTCTTCGCCCCCACCACCCCTTGGCCCAATCATGCCTACATGCTGCGCCTGTGTGCATCCTCAGTGGTGTTCTAACCTCTGTCTGTTTACAACGACAAGAGCTGAAATATCAAATTCTCTGGGACCTCAGATGATCATTGTGCGCAAATGCATACATTTAATTTCCTTCTCTCCCTAGGGTTCTTGTCCACATCGTCTCCCAGTGTCACGAGGGTCTGGAGCACTACCTGAGGTCCTACATTAAGGTGATGCGTGATTATATATTATGCCGTGTTGTTACCTGTAGCTGAGCTTTAGAGAATGTGTTCTGAGCAGTGCCGATGGGATTCTTGTTTGCTCTTGCAGATCATTTGTCAAATGGTTGTTCCAGGGTTATTTAGTCCAAATCAGCTGAACCAACCTGATCCCTCTCCCCAGCATTTACCTGCAAGCTCAGAAATTACGGCTGAGTCTGGAATTGTTTTGGCTCTGGAAGAGGCTGCCTGACCCATTGTGTCTCTGCTGTTTTCTGTCAGTCCCATTCCCCCATAACTCTCCAAATTGTTCTCTCTCACGCACTAATCTTGTTCTAGTTGTCAACATGCAGCACTTGCACTTCACAGACGCTGCCCGACCTTTAGAGTACTTCCAGGATTTCTCATCCTGTGCTGCTTTGATTGAATTTCAAGGACAGGCTCACATCAGCTGGTAAACTCCGGATTATAATCTCTCTCCAGTGACAACTCATCCTCAAATCTCCACCCCTCTAATCCTCCTACCCCTCTCCCCCTCCACTCTCCCCCTCTCCCCCCTCCTCTCGCCCTGCTCTCCCCATCTTCTCCCCATCCCCCCTCCCCTCCCTTGCTCGTTCTCCGATTTAATTGCTCTTTTATTGACTAACATACTTTCAGCTGTCTGAGCCCTGACCCTCCTTGTACTCCTTCCTCACTTGACATATGTTAAAAGCAATATTATCCTGTATAACCGACTGTCAAATTTTATTGGAAACCTCTCCTGTAAAATGCCTTGGGAGCTCTGTCAGAGACACTCTGTGTTTTTTCTCCGGATGCAAATCGGGAGCCTTGCATTGAATCTGTTTGGCAGGTGTAGTTGGAGCCTGAGGTGCTCGGAGAAAGGTTGTGTCAGATCAGTGCAAAGCCCTTACTGTTAAGAGTTATGTTACCCGTGTTACATTAGTGTCAACACAGCTGGCTCGGAGGATTACTGTCGTTGGGTTGGGTGAGGTGTTGATGAACGAGCTAAAATTAATCCTTTCCTCATGTTGTTTGATGTCTTCAGTTTGTTTTCAAAACCGAACCCTGGAATTCATCAAAGTGCAAGACCGTGCATGAAGAATTAACCAAGTCCATGACAGTTCTGCTGAAGACCACGGCTGACTTTCTCACCTGCAACAAGCTGCTTAAGGTAGGTTTAACTTAAAAACCCTCGTAGTTTGGAGAATCGGCTCAAGTGACAAGACCAGGTCACTGAGATGCCTTAATCTACTGGTCTGAACCAGTGATCAAGAGCCCGTCATTAAATTCCCACCATGGTAACCATGAGATCCCTTGGATTACTAGTCCAGTAAATTTAACCATTTAATTTTCTCCTCTCCCCAGACCATACCAGCAGCGGCTGAAATTCACCCACGTCAGTATTCTGTCCATGATGGATAATTAGTGTGGTGTATTATGTCATGACTGCAGCCAGCTGATCATTTGATGCTCTTCCAGAAGACTAGTTCATCTTTTTTAATACCGGTTTGAAATTTACATTCTTCTTTCTAAAATCCTAAAAACTCTGTTTGCTTCTAGTATTCTTGGTTTTTCCTGGAGGCGCTAATAAAGTCAATGGCACAACATCTCATAGAAACCAGCAAACTGAAGGTAGGCGGTCACTTGTCCGATGTTGCTGTGTTGCACGATTACTGTGGGCTGTGGTTAGACTTGGTCCAGAAGGAGATTCTTGAATGATCTTTCTTCTGTAAAATTGAGCTTCCCCAAAGGAGCTACAAGACAGTAGATGCATTAGTATCAACACAGCTGGCTCAGAGGATCACTGTCTTTGGGTTGGGTGAGGTGTGGATGAACGAGCTTCCGATACTTTTTCAGAATTCTTTGGGTCCTGCTGAAGTGTCCGAGGGTTGGAAAACTACTAGTGTGACACCGCTGTTTAAAAAGGGAACATCTATCACCAAAAAAAAATATGAGATTCAAGCAAGACATGGAAATCGTAATTTAATGGAACATAGAACGTAGTTTAATGAAGGGGAAATAATGAATAACAACGTCAGCAACATGAGGGATGAGAAGTAGATCAAGGACAGGGAAAGGATGGTCCCCAGTAAATCCAACTGATTGTTCAGGAGAAGCAACTTTATCTGAAGAGTGGTGAGGCAGCAAAATGGACAGCTTTTTAAGCTTAAACATTCCTCTCTTCCCCTGGTCTGGATCCAGCTCACAACCCTATTTCCTACTTCCCCTCTAACTCTCCCTTTGATAGATACATCCAGAAGCAAGTTGCTGAGAATGGGGAGTGCATCACAGTTGAGACAGGAGCCAGGGAAAAGATAGAGAAGAGAAGGAGATGGGTGAGGGTGGAGCAGGCAGGATGAATGGTCTCTTTATGTTATAAATGTGCTTTCCTTTTGAACTAATTTCAGTGGGCATCGTGATAAATTATTACACGCAGCTGGTTGCTAAGTAGTTGGAGCAGAGTTAGTTCAGTTGCGAGGCACTTGTCATTTTTAGCAGTCATTTCTAATCTCCGGCTCACACCGGGCAGTTGGTCGAGGTGACAGATGTCTCTGGACACGGTCAGTGCATCTGTTCCTGTGTTCTCGCCTTACAACTGGGTGAACAGCTGCGAGGCTTTACAGACAAAAAAAAAGCACGGATTACTGTTGAACTCTGCAACACTGCCACGTTTGTTGTGGTGGAGATTGTTTTGTGGGGAATGTTGAAGTGGCCGAAAACCACGGAAAAGGAAGCATTGAATGTGGACACTGACGCCTCCTGATCTGCGGTGAGCTCAAGTCCCTTTGATGGCAGGATTCGCAAACATTTGGACAGGACGGAATCCATCCCATCGCATTGTTCAGGGGGGCGGGGCTCGTCTCAGCCTCTTGGCCAGCGTTTGCTCTGAGCCAGCACCACAGAACAGATCCTCTGATCATTATCGCTTGCTGTCTGTGAAGGTTTATTGTATGCCACTTGGCTGCCTATCTTCCAACCTTACAGCATTTGCAGAGGAGATTCAGCAGGATGTTTCCCGGATTAGTTCTGGGGAGAGATTGGACAAACTGAGCTTGTTTTCCCAGGAGTCAGGGGGGCTAAGGAGTGGAGTGACCAGTCAGAGGTATAAAAATTAGGAGAGGCTTTGTTAGGGTATATAGTGAGAATTTTTTTCCCCTTCTGGTAGGGGTGTGGGTATAAAGTGGGAGGAAGAAGATTTAAGAAGGATGCGAGGGGGGGCAAGTTTCTTTTTTTTTAAACACAGAATGGTTGTTATCTGGAATACACTGCCAGAGGAGCTAGGGGAATCAGATACTGTCACTACCTTGAAGAGGTAAACACCTATTTAAGCAAGGCAAAGAAGGGTATAGATGCAGGTAAATGGGCCTGTTTCAGTGCTGTATGACTCCATAGAAACGATGCCTCCATCTCAACAAGGAGTCGGTAGCTGTAAAGCATCAGGGTATCCTTGCTCACGGGAACCCATGATGTGAAGTCTGGCAGACAGGTTGCCCCCTTTATAGGAAGGATGTGAAAGCTTTAAAGAGGGTGCAGAGCAAATTTACCCCTGGGTCAGAGAGCGTGTCTTGTGAGGAAACGTTAAAGAGCTAGGCCTTTTCTCTTTGGAGCGAAGGAGGATATGAGGTAGCTTGATAGAGGTGTGCAGCATCAGATTTTGAGAGGAATTCCAGCACCTTTTTCCTCGGGCAAAACCAGGGGGATTGCTTTTAGAGTGATTGGAGAATAGGTTGGGGGAAATATCAGAGGTTGTTATCTTTTACACGGAGAGTGGAAGGTTCGGGAACACTGCCGCAGATGGCGGTGGAGGCTAATGCAATAGGGACATTTAAGGGACTCTTCTATAGGCTCATGGATGAAAGAAAAATAGAGGTTTCTGTGTAGGAGGGAAAGGTTTGACAGTGGGGAAGGTTTGTGTGGGTCAGTTTGTGTAAGAGTGGAATGAGCTGCCAGTGGAAGTGGTAAATACAAGTTAAATTGTTACATTTAAGAGCAGTTTCGATGGGTAGTGAATGAGGGAGGTGTGAAGGGCTATGGGGCAGTGGAGCTGGATGGGATGGGACATAAAAACAAGTTGGTACAGAATATCCTTGATGGGCTGAAGGGCCCATTTCTATGGTATAGGGCTTTATGACTTTGATCCTAGCACAACATCTTGGGCCAAAGTTATGTTCCACTGTTCCATGTTCTAAATAGCACACAGCAAGATTCCACAAGTGTCAAGTCCACAGTCATAAAAATCTGCTTTCGTTCCATTGAAGCATAAATATTAGTCTAAGGCTTCCTTGCACCTCTTTGGATGGTGGACCGTCGGACTTTGAAGGGATCTGCGTGCTTCAGGGAAGGAAGTCTGTACCTATCTTGACTGTAGGTCCTAAATGTCATCTGAATTGGCCAGAAAGCTACTCCGCTCACTGGTAGTTAGTGAAGAATAATGTATGTCAGCCTTGCTGAAAATGCTGAGCCTGAACAATACACATATTAAACGAAGGTTATGAACTATGTTGTCCCGTGCCCAGCCTAACTGCAACTTGCCTGTAACCTGGTAAAGTATTTCAAAGAGCGTCGTGGGAGAGTCATAAAGCAAAATGTGAGTCTCTTAGAGAGGGATCCTGTCACCCAAAGCTTGAGTAATGTCCTGAAGGGAAGAGAGATGGGTGGGGGGGGGGGACTTATTGAGGGAATTCCAGAGCTTGGGAGTTCAAGGAGTTGAAGGTATGGCCACTGGTGACGGACGATTAAAGCTGAGGTTCATCAAGAGTCCAGAAAACCAAGAGATGTAGGTCTGGAGATCACAGTGATCAGGAGCTTCTGGAAGTCTGTGAACAAGGGAGAGGTTTTGCCATGCAGCTAGTAGTTACTGACTTTATGCTCTGATTTATCTAGTTATTCCGGAACCAGCGATTCCCTGCCTCTTACCAGCACACAGTAGAGACGCTGGTTAACCTGTTAATGCCACACATCACTCAGAAGTATAAAGACAAGCTGGAAGAGGCTCGAAACGCAAACCACAGCCTCGCTGTCTTCATCAAGGTTAGAACCACCTCAGCTTCTCCCTCAAATCCAATTTGCATCTTAAATGTTATAAAAGCAAATGTTACCCAGAGTGTATCAGCTTCCGTAGAAACAATTTAGGCATTACTTTCTGTCCTGGAATTAAATTTTCTTCTTGCTTATTTCCTTGCAGAGGTGCTTCTCGTTGATGGACAGAGGGTTTGTTTTCAAGCAGATCAATAATTACATGAAGTGGTTCAGCCCAGGGAACCCAAAGGTAGCTCCGATTTCTTGTGCTTGTTATTCTTAGTTCATTCTCCAGTGACAAAAAACCTGAAAGTGCCAGAGACACGCAGCAGGTCAGGCAGCATCAGTGACGAGAGAAGTGGACTCAGCATCTGGACTCGTGACCATTCAGTCATAGAGTTATGCAGAACAAGAACAGGCCCTTCAGCCCAACGCAACACTGCTGACCTAGGTGTCTTTGTGAGCAAGTCCCATTTGCCCATGAACCTTTCTAATCAATGTCCATGTCCAACCGTCTTCTAAACATTTTACTTACATCTGTCTCTACCACTTTCTCTGGCAGCCCGTTTCATATACCCACCACCCTCTGTGTGGAAAACATTGCCTCTCATATTCCCCTTTAAATCTTCCCCCTCTCACCTTATACCCCCTCGTTTTAGACTCCTCTACCCTTTCCCTCAGCTGTATTAAGTATATCTATGCACAGGTGCAATGAAAATCGTACTTGCAGCAACATCATAGGTAGAGCAATTTAACATTTGCTATAAAATCATTACTCATGACAGAAAACAATTAGAACAAAATGTGTCCATTGTAGTGCAAAGTGGTCATAGGATTGTGCAGGTGGCTGTATGTTGCCTCATAAGTGATCGAATCTGGGGGAGCTGATGGGAATGAGTGGAGAATTAAAATGGAATTAGTGTAAATGGGTGGATGACAGTATAGACCTGGTGGGCTGAAGGGCCTGTTTCTGCGCTGTGTTACTCTGAGTCAATGACATTGTGAGCTCAATTAGCAGACATTGCATTCAGCACCAATATTAGAGGAAATATTTCAACTGCACTGTATCATGATTGTATAATTCTAAAATATTAAACACATGTTTAATCTTTTTTTTAAAAATATGCATCAGTTTCCCCTCCCACATTAAACCCCCTCACTGTAGACTCCTTTACCCTTTTACCTCAGTTTGCATGATTAATCAGAGATTAATTTAGAAATTTATATAGTGATACAAATCTCGGTCCTCTGTTGTACGTGGGATGGGGCTGAAATGCTGAAGCTGAGATTGAGCAGCCCGAACTCAGCTTCTCAGTGGCAGAGCTACTCCCTCCCACTACCAGAGACCCGAGTACAGCCCACGCCATCTTCTTCCCGGCTGTCTGACTGCTCTGTTCTGTTTCAGACACTCTTTGAACTGAAGTTTGAGTTTCTTCGGGTTATTTGCAGTCACGAGCACTTCATTCCCCTCAACTTGCCTATGCCTTTTGGGAAAGGCCGGGTTCAGAGATACCAAGGTAAATCTCAGTCTCTTGTGGATTGCTGTGGATTGCTGATTGTCACTTAATTGTTGAACTTTGATTTTTTAACTTCCATTTGACAATTTTTTAAATATATTGCCTCGTGCAAACAATTGCTTCATTCTTTATGTGGTTTTTCTCTACTTTATTCTTTATTAATCAGCATTTCTTTCGCCAAGTGTGGAGTCATGTTCTGCCTCTGTAGGTAGGTTTGGCATATTGTGCTTGCTTATTACTTAACCTCTGCACCTTTGCCAGGACACTGATTACACACTCAACTCTCTCCTCTGGATGGCTTGTTTTGAATTTGCAGTTTTATCTCCATTGACACTGAAAGTATAAATCATAAAAAATCCAAACTGACTTTAATAATAAATTGCAGTCTTAATTACTGATCTGTGTATGACTCAGCAAATCAATAGCGGTATCCCATTTATTTTATTGCCCCAGAGAGTTGGCAGGTTTAAGCAAATGTTCGGCCGATATTTTATCATTGAAGCTTTGCCTTTTCACAATAATTCACATATTCCATTTTTCTCAAAGCTGAGGGGAAATGGAACTATTTAGAGAGGGTGGGGAAGAAGGCCTTTGGTACGATAAGATATAGGAGCAGAATTAGGCCATTTGGCCCATCATGTCGTTTCTGCCATTTCATCATGGCCAATCCATTTTCCTTCTTGGCCCCAGTCTCTTGCCTTCACCCTTGGCTTATATGACTCCAGACTCCAGTGAAAATGCTCCAACAAGCTATGCCTCCCAGTTGCAGAAACTGTTGGGTCTGAATACTCAGTACCAGCCTTACTAGATGTGTTCAAGTCATGTCAATGAATAAAATATTAAAAATGAATGGTGCATATTAATAAGCAGGCCCTGGGTTAGAAGTGCAAAGTAGGGAGATTTTCATAAATTTATGCTAAACTTATTCTTCCTTAATAAAGGTGGAAGGCAGCAGAAGGGAAATTATAGACCAGTTAGCCTGGTCTCAGTGGTTGGGAAAATGTCAAGGATGAGGTTATGGAGTACTTGGTGATACAGGACAAGATAGGACAAAGTCAGCATGGTTTCCTTCATGGAAAGTCGTGCCTGACGAACCTGTGGGAATTCTTTGAGGAGATTACAAGCAAGATAGATAAAGGGGGTATAGTGAATGTTATATATTTGGACTTTCAGAAGGCTTTTGACATGGTGCCACACCTGAGGCTGCTTACCAAGTTAAGAGCCCATGGTATTGCAGGAAAGTTTTTGGCATTGGCTGATTGGTAGGAGGCAGCGAGTGGTAATAGGATCCTTTTCTGGTTGGCTGCCAGTGACTAGTGGTGTTTTGCAGTAGTCGGTGTTGAGAACTCTTCTTTTTATGCTGTATATCAATGATTTAGATGACGGCGAAGATGGCTTTGTTGCCAAGTTTGCAGATGATATGAAGATTGGATGAGCACTGTTTTGAATGCAATGTGGCAACATTGGGGGACAGACGTTTCTCAAGGACAATACCAGATGAGAAAGCTTCTATCTGAGAAGATTGAGCGGGCTGAAGTACTTTGGGAAATAAGAGGTCCCAGAGTTATGAGCTGACTTGGAGAGGACAGAGAGAGAGAAAATTCAAAGGATGTTATTTTCAAAGTATATAGACAAAATACAACTCTGAGATTCATTCATCCTTGTGGAAAATATCAAACACCCAATGAGCCAAAAAAAAAAAAAAAGAACTAATTGCACAAACAGCAAAAAGCGAGCACACAACACGTAGGATATCAAACATCGAACCAGGAGTCTGGTAGTATTCTGTTCAGTTCAGTTCATGCTCCTTGATAAATGAAGACGAAGCCAGTGAGGTGTTCGCTCATAAATTCAAATGAGAAGTTGGGTAGAGATCAATTTGTTCAGTGATTGGGAAGGAGGTGAAATGAGAGACTTTGGGAAGTAGCAAAGATGGAACTGAAAGAATAACAGGAGGCCCCATAGAGCCATGTAGCATTGAAATAGGCCTTTGGGCCAACTGGTCCATGCCAAGCAAGATGCCCCATCTGAGCTGGTCCTATTGGCGTCTGTTTGGTCAATAACCTTGGTCAATTTTTTAATCCGTGTTTCTGTCCAACTTCCTTTCAAAAGTTGTTGAAGGTTGTTAAGAGGGAGGCCATTCACTGGTTGGGTTTGTGCTGGCTCTGTGTAAGGGTAATCCAGATAACCCTCACACATCTGCCCTCTCCCTAGAACCCTCTCAGATAGTTAACCAGCTTCCTCTTGTTCACCAAGGATAGGATAGGCTGTGTAAACATGGAACGGGATGGAGGGTTGTGTTGTTGTTTCAGGCGGGGCAGACTTGGGTGTACACAGGATGGACAACCTGTTTCCCTGCCCAATCCACCCCAAGTGTAAATAATGTACTTTGCAATTTTAATTCTGTGTTCATAGTTATTTTTCTTCAATTTAATGAGAGTTGGACTATTGTGAGAAGGTTGAGCCAAATTTGACGAAGAACATTTGGATCCAATTGGAGTGAGTGAACTTGGCTGAAAATCTAACCTTCAGCCAGAGGGGAGTTGAGAGGGTGTGAAAGGAGCCTCCTGGCCTATGAATAATGAATGATCATTCATTTGGTCTTATAGTAACAGAATCACACGTGTGTTGGATGTGTGTTTTTATTCTGTGACCATAACCTTTTCATCCCAAAGAGCATTTTCAGCATCATCGTATTTACCATTTTATTTGTAAATTGGCACTGTTTCCCCAGTTGCTTCTGGGCACCTTGGGAAAAAAAATAAGCACTGAGATCTCGGGTCCTGCTGATGTTACAGCCTGTGACGGTTGGACTTTCCAGGTCTTTTGCTTCCCAATTCAGCAAATCCTGGGGAGCAGATGACTTAAAAATCGAGTCTGACCTCCAAAAGCTCTGCTCTTGCACCTCTGCCATTGTTCACCCAGCTTGTCATCACCGTGATGCCCTGACTTGCTCATGCTCCATGTCGGGATCGAACCCGGCTCTCTGGAGATGTGAGGCGGTAGCTTTCCCCCTCATTGTGAGGGAGCTCCCGGTTCAGACGGGGGCCTCTGTCCCCTTTCCGCCGCACCTCTGCGTGTGGGACTGGGCCGTGTGACTTCCAGCCCATTGAGTTGGGGGAGAGGTGGGATGCCCAGCGCTGGGTGGGGGTGTGAGGACAGATGGGTTGTCCCCTGCCTGGTTCCATTGACTGACCTTTATCAAAATATCAGACTGGGGGCAGGCTACGCCCCACCAATCCTGGCTGATCTGCCTGAGGTCTCGTTCCCCAACACCCTGAAGGTCCAGGACTTCCTGAGCTTTCAAATATGGATCCGCTTTCTTAGATACCTCTGCTGCCCAAGCCTCCTCCCCATCTCCCTTGGGTGCAGGGTGAGGTGCGGAGAGGCAGTGGGAGGATTGGACAGGTGTGCTTATGCGGGCAGTTGTGATAGACCATTTGGTGAATGGCCGCCTAGGGTGGGGCTCAGGACCACATGCTGTTCCTGCTTATGGCAATGCAACCTCCTCGCATGCTGATTGGCTGCTCAGTTTAATTGACCTCTCGTGACCCAGAGCACCCCGCTCCTTTCGCCTCTCGTCTGCTGAGCTGGGTGACACAGCCCTGCTTCCCTGCACGCTGGCTTCCTGTGTTGATGCCTCTTGCATGCTGTTCCAGATGGGTAAAGGGGCAGCGGTTCCACATCCTCCCTTCCTCGCCCTGGGAGAGACCTCGTGAAGCCGAGAGGCCACGGGTTGCTGAGAAAGCTCTCCTTGTGTTCCATTCCCCGTCCCGTTTGCAAAACTCCTTTCACAAATTTGAAATCCCTGGGTCCGCGGTGACGCGGTCCGCTTTGCTCCTCATTCCCGGGCGTTGGCCCGTGGATCCGGGTAGTGCTGATTTTAAATCGGACTTCCTGGGTGCGTGTGACGGCCTCCCCTGGAGATTTCATGGCCTTAGAATTCAACTGCTAGATGCAATTTAGCTGCGAGAGGCTGGCGATGACGGGGCGGACCGGCACCAGCTGTCTGACGGCGGCTCGTCGCCCCGTCATCTCAGCCCGCTCTTCCGTTTGTCCTGCACTTCAGTGGTCAGCCCCAAACCACCTGGTCCATGTGGCTTGCATGGGAGCTTGCTGTGCTCAACTTGGGTGCTGCCCTTTCTGGAGAGCAACAGCGCCTGCATTTCGATGGCTGCAGTGTGTTCTGGGACATTCTGATAGCTCAAAATGCACAAGACGTGACCAAGGTCCTCACAGGCTGTGCAGACACCCCCGCTGTTTAATTCCCTTGCTTGGAATTGAGCACTAAATCCTAGCTTGCTTTCACAATGGCCTTGTTATTTTCAGTATGGGTTTCTCATAACTTGCTTATCTTGCTTTAGCCTAGAAGAATTTCATCTTGCAATTAGCTTTGAATACCTTTACATTTTTTTTAAAAAAACTTAAGGTTGTGGCTTCTGAAACCAAGGCGGTTGCATACTGGAGCTTCAATGGTGTTATAAGCAGATTAGTTGAATTAAAAGTCCTCATGCTGGCACTATGGTTTGACTGGTTAAATCCTGGCATGATTTCTCCCCCCTGTGTCTGGTGATAGAAGTGCACTGCGCCGTATCTTGGCAGCACCACTTGCTGCAAGACGCCAGACTTCCCTCAAGGATTGGAGTGAAAGATCTCCCTTTAACTTTGCAAGTGAATTGTTTCATTGTGTTGGGAGCTGTGCCTTTGTAACAACAGGCTCCACGAGCAGATTAAGGGGGTTGCTTCCTTGCCGAGCTCCAGTGGCAAGCCAAGAGAGACATTTTCTCCATAAGAAGACGATAGGATCACTCGCAACGCTGTCAGCTCTCATGCCGCAACATTTTCCAAGTTAAATTTCTTCTCCCTTCTCCACGAGTAGGGGGGCGTGACTAGGGTTGTGTAAAAGGCTGGAGCACTGCGTGCAGTTGGAGGGGATCTGAGGGTTGGTTGCAGGGCCGGGACAGGGAATCAGACGAGAGGCTTCAGCCTCCTTCCTGATGAAAGGACTTGGCCCAGAACGACCACTGTTCGTTCCCCTCCGCTGAGTCCCTCCAGCATTTTGTGTGTGCGTTGTTCTGGGTTTCCAGCGTCTGGAGAATCCCTCGCGCCGATCGGAAAGAGTTTTCCTGCTGAGTGGAGGGGTTTGCACCTGGCAGACGAAGAGGTCCAGGTTGGAGTTGGTTGACAGGGAGAGCTGGAGGGGAGTTGAGAAAGGGATATTGGGGTCTAGAACCCGGGGGATGGAAGGAAGGGAGAGACCTGTAGGCTGCACTGAGAACTGGGAAGGCCAGTTGTGGCAAACTGGCCTGAGAGGCTTTCTTCTATGCGGAAATCTCAACGTCTGTTGCAATTCACTCTTTTCTGAGATGTGGATATCTCCAGCAAGGTTGATGGTTGTGGTCCCTATTCCTCCCATGTCTCCAGGGGACGGGAGCATAAGGACATAAGAAAAAGGCCATCCGGCCCATCGAGCCTGCCCCAGCATTCAGTAAGATCATGGCTGGTCTGTTCGTAAACTCAGCTCCATCTTCCTGCCCTTTCCCCATAACCCTTAATTCCCCGACTATGTAAAAATCTTGCTAACTGTATCTTGTATATTTAGTGAAGAAACCTCAACTGCTTCCCTGGGCAGAAAATTCCACAGATTCACCACTCTCTGGGAAAAACAGTTTCTCCTCATCTCCATCCTAAATCTTCTCCCCTGAATCTTGAGGCAATGTCCCCTAGTTCTCGGCTCACCCACCAATGGAAACAACTTACTTCTATCTTATCTATCCCTTTCAAAATTTATGTTTTTATAAGATCCCCTCTCATTCTTCTGAATTCCAGAGAGTATAGTCCCAGGTGACTCAATCTCTCCTGATAGGTTAACCCCTTCATCTCTGGAATCAACCTGGTGAACCTCCTCTGCACCACCTCCAAAGCCAGTATATCCTTCAAGTAAGGAGACCAGAACTGCACACAGTACTCCAGGTGCGGCCTCACCAGTACCTGTATAGTTGCAGCATGACCTCCCTGCTCTTAAATTCGATCCCTTTAGCAATGAAGGCCAACATTCCATTTGCCTTCTTAATAACCTGTTGTTCCTGCAAGCCAATTTTTTGCGATTCATGCACAAGCACTCCCAAGTCCCTTTGCACAACAGCATGCTGCAATCTTTCATCACTTAAATAATAATCTGCTCTTCTATTATCCCTTCCAAAGTGAATGATCTCGCATTTACCAATGTTGTATTCCATCTGCCAGACCTTGGCCCACTCACTTAACCTATCTATATCCCTCTGCAGACCCTCCACATCCTCTGTGCAATTTGCTTTTCCACTCAGTTTAATGTCAACAGCAAATTTTGCTGTGCTATACTCAGTCCCCTCTTCCAAATCATCAATGTAAATGGTAAACAGCTGCGGGCCCAGCACCGACTGACTGCCAATCAGAGAAGCTCCCATTTATTACCAACTCTCTGACTTATATCGGTTATCCAATCCACTATCCATGCCAATACACTTCCTCCAACTCCGTGCATCCGTATCTTATTTATGCATCTCTTGTGCGGCACCTTACCAAACGACTTCTGGAAATCCAAGTATACGACATTCACCTGTTCCCCTCTGTCCACTGCACTCATTATGTCCTCAAAGAACTCCAGTAAGTTTGTCAAACAGGACCTGCCCTTTCCGAAACCATGCGACGTCTGTCTAATGGAACCTCTCCTTTCTAAATGTTTCACTATTTCTTCCTTAATGACAGCTTCAAGCATTTTCCCGACCACAGACGTTAAGCTAACTGGCCTATAGTTACCTGTCTTTTGCCTACATCCTTTTTTAAAAAGTGTCGTGACTTTTGCTGTCTTCCAATCTGCCAGGACCTGCCCAGACTCTAGAGAATTTTGGTAAATGATTACCAACGCGCCTACTATAACCTCTGCCAATTCCGTCAGCACCCTGGGATGCATCCCCTCAGGACCAGGGGACTTATCTACCTTCAGACCCTCTAGTTTGCTCATCACTTTCTCTTTAGTGACAGTGATTTTATCCAACTACAAGAGCAAGCCAACTACCTGGGCTGTACTGGGTAGCAAGGGCAAATTTCCTCCCCAAAAGGGTTTTCCCCTGATAATAACAGCCTCTCTCTCCACATCTCCCCAGTTGCAGTTTTCCAGTTTCCTTTCAAAGATTCCTGTGGGATTTGCTCCCACCACTCATTCAGGCACAGTGTTCCTGATCCCTGCAGATAGCTGCATCTAAACATCCTGCCTCCCCTCTGCCAATCTCCTTCCCTGTGTGTCCTGTTTGCCCCTGCCCCCATCAAAACCCTTTGAGTGATAGTTTATCCTTTTTAACGTTGTCATGGGGAGAGGTAAAATTCCTAGTTCCAGATCCAGATTAAATACAGAAATAAACAAAGTTCAAAGTAAATTTGTCATCAAAGTACACGTATGTCACCATATACAAGAGTGAGATTCATTTTATTGCAGGCAGTCACAGTAAATACAAGAAACATAAGAGAATTTATTTATTTTGAAACGTTGCAGAATAGGCCCTATCAACCCTTCAAGCTGCGCTGCCCAGCAGCCCCCGATTTAAGCCCAGCCAAATCACAGGATAATTTACAACGACCGATTGATTCTGTCTTGGGACTGTGGGAGGGAACCGGAGGTACCAGTGGAAGCCCATGCTGTCATGGGGACAACGGGCACGACCCCTCAAGCCCCATATCTGATGGATCTGCCTGTCGCTGATGCCTCTGCCCCGCCCGTGCTCGGTGACTCTGCTTCCGCTACCTACGGGAAGAGGGGTGTTGCAAAGGCTCGCCGCCCGCTGAGGCAAGAGATCTGCTTTGTCTCTGCCTCAGGTGGCAGCCCTCTATCCTTAATGTCGAGCTCTTACGGAGACACGAGACAGCTGCTGGAATCTGGAGCAATGCACAAAGAGCGTGAGGAACTCAATGAGTCGGGAAGCATCCATGGAGATGGAGGGATGGCCAATGATTTGGAGTGAGACCCTGCATCAGATCTGAGTGTGCAAGGGGAAAGAGCCAGTATCAGGTGGTCTTAACCCAAAACGTTGACTATCCATTCTCTCCCCGCCCCCAGAGATGCTGTCTGACCCTCCGAGTATTCCTCCAGCAGGCTGGGAATTGTTTCTGCCGTCTCTCCTCACCCATCAGGCAAGACCCCGTTAGGGCCTTTGATCAGGAATGTAGTGAAAGTCGCTTCAGCCTGTACACTCTGGAGCAGGATTAGTGAGCTACTGGGAAAGGTGGGAATGTGTGGAGTTGTGGGGGAGAGCAGGTAGGAAGTTGGGGCTGGTGGGATATCACAGGACCGCTGGACTGAATGGCTGGCTCCAGTATCGGCTGACCTTGCCTCACAGACCTAGAAGGCATACCTTTGAATCCCTGCCCTCCCCCATTCCTTCGCCTGACCAGGTAAGGAGCAAGATTGGGTGGTTTAGTGCTTAGCCTCAAGGTCAGAGGCCTCTGGGGAGGGTGGAGGGACGATGAGCTGCTTGACGGCGATGCTGTTTCCAAGAACACAGATCCTGGTTGAATTCTTGTTCCCAGAGCCGGGAATGGGCCGGGACGTAGCTCCTGAAACCTGACGAGGCTAGGACGTGTGGTGTGATGCACCGTGTTTGTTTGATTGATTCGAATCGATAACCCAGAGCATGCAGTTTGTAATGGAGGGCCGCTCTCCATTCCACTCCACACAGGCAGGATCAGGTCTGTCACTATTTAACCCTCTGTCTGTGAACTTTCAGACTTGCAGTTTGACTTCACCTTGACAGACGACTTCTGCAAAAACCACTTCCTGGTTGGACTGCTCCTGCGGGAGGTGGGCAGCGCCCTACAGGAATACAGAGACGTGCGCCAGATGGGCATCAGCGTGCTGAAGAGCTTGATGATTAAGCACACCTTCGATGACCGATACATGACTAAGGTATGCAGAGCTCCATTCAGTGTCTTTTCTGGTGAGGGGGATGGAATAGGTTCTGCTACCTCAGGGCACACCTGGTAAAAACCTTTCATGGAGAATTTCCACGGTTGTTGGGTAAGAGGAGTAGGGCAGAGGGCTGCAGAGACCAAGTGACATTCACTGCTGCAGGCTTCCCTGAATCCAGGATTAACCCGAGGCTGTGTTTTTGAAGATGGCACCATCTGCTGGAAGGCCACGGACAGTGTTGGGTTTGATTTAGTGTTGTTCCACAGCTCAATGCCACCCCCTGGTGGAATAGATTAATACTGCAGCTGTTTCAAAATTCTCCGAGAGCAAAATGATCACACTGATTTAATTGGTTGGGATTGGAAGAGTGTGTCCCCATTTCCTGCCTGCTGGCCATATAAAGCCAAGAGCTGGTTCACCACACCCCGCAAGAATCACCCAATGTCCCCTTTCAATTGGAACTATTGTTGTCACTCGTCAAGTGAAAAGCTTCAATTGCACACTTCACACAGATCAATTCATTACATAGTGCATTTGAAGCAGAACAAAGTAAAACGATAATGTACTGTAGAATAAAGTCCGTAAGAGATGGGAGCAAACTTAGGCCACTTGGCCCATCGAGTCGGTTCTGCAAATAAAGTGCAGAGAAAGTACCGTGCAGGCAGACAGGTGCAAGATCGTAACAAGGTCGATTGTGAATCTGTCTTACTGTACAAGGAAACCCATTTAATGGTCTTATAAAACTATCCTTGAACCTGGTGGTACATGCTTTCAGGCTTTTGTACATTCTGCCTGATGGAGCACGGGAGCGAGAGAAGGTGCAGGCTGGGTGGGATCTCTGATTATGCCGGCTGCTTTACTGAGGCAGCGAGACGAGTCCGTGAAGGGGAGGCTGGTGTCAGTGACGAGCCGAGCTTTGTCCATACCTCTCTGCAGTTTCTTGCAGTCACGGGCAGAGCAGTGGCCATTCCAGGCTGTATTCCATCTGGATTCCTGTGGTGTGCTGGTAAAAATCGGGAAGGGTCCCTCATTTCTTTAGCCTCTAGAGAAAGTCGAGGTGCTGGTGAGTTTTGTTGACATGTTCGACTGTATGTGGTTGGACCAGGGCAGGTCATTGGTGATGTTCACTCACTTGCACTGTGGAACTTAGTGTAAGATCACAGTCTTTTAGAACTGTTACGTCTGCCAAAACATTGAGACCAACAATCCTCTTGTCACACACAGAACTGTCTTACAGGATAGTGGTGAATCCGTGGAATTCATTGCTGTGGAGGCCAAGTCACTGGGTATACTTAAAGCGAAGCTTGATAGGTTCTTGATTAAAGGTTACAGGGAGCAGACAGGAAAATGGGTGGAGAGGGAAAATGGATCAGCCATGATTGAATGGCAGAGCAAACTTGTTGGGCCAAATGGCCTAATTCTGCTCCAGTGTCTTACGGAAGTTCCCCGGTGATGTCTGCAAAACAGGGTGTAAATGTTGTAGAATGCTTTTATTGTGTGCAGCACGATTGCAGGTACTACTGACTTAACCAATAGATTGCTGACTGGAAAATCCATCTCCTCACAGGGCCAGCAGGCGAGGATTGCCACATTATACTTGCCACTGTTTGGGCTTCTCCTGGACAACGTCCAACGTATAAACGTCAAAGACTGCTCACCGTTCCCAATCAACCAGCCCAGCAATGTGAGTAATGTCTCGTACCCGTTAGTGCTCACAGTCAGAAGATAACTTTGCAGCCTGAAGCTTCTAAATCTGGCTTCAATCTCATGTGGAGGGGGACCGCTTGGGAATCCTTGTGGATGGAACAGTGAAATCGATGATGATGAGTCGGTTAGGAAGTGAAGCTGGGCAGCTGGGAGGGAGCATGATGGTAATAACCATCATCGTTCAATTTTACAAGGATGTTGCCTGGATTTGGGAGCATGCCTTATAAAAGTAGGTTGCATGAACTCGGCCTTTTGGAGCAACGGAGGATGAGAGGTGACCTGATAGAGGTGTATAAGATGATGAGAGGCATTGATCGTGTGGATAGTCAGGCTTTTCCCCAGGGCTGAGATGCCTAAAATGAAGGGGCACAGTTTTCAGGTGCTTGGAAATAGGTACAGAGAGGATGTCAGGTAGGTTTTTCACACAGAGAGTGGTGGGTGCGCCGAATGCATTGTTGGTGACGGTGGTGGCAGCGGATACAATGGGGTCTTTTAAGAAACTCTTCGATAGGTACGTGGAGCTTAAAAAATTGAGGTCTATGCGCTAGGCAGTTTCTAGAGTAGGTTACATGGTCGGCACAACATTGTGGGCCGAAGGGCCTGTAATGAGCTGTAGATTTCTATGTTCTATCAGTCAATTACATTTAATATTGTCAGTGGAAAAGAAGAAAGTGAAGCAGGAGTGGTCTTTCTCAGCTGAGGTAAACCCAGGTTCACCAGCCTGAGGTTTAAGTCACTTAAAGTGTTGTAGAAAAATTCTTCTTGAAGATGTGCACAGTGAAATATTACAAGAAGCAATAACAGGGGTTCACGTGAAATGTATTTCTCCAATGGTGATGGGACTCCCGACCATTATGGAGTTAATGGGCTGGCATAAGATTAGAAAAAGTAATAATTATTGCCAGATAGCAGAGTCTTGATGCTGCAGAAAGCTCTCTGAAAGTGCAGGAGTAAGAACAGAGTTGCTATGAAATCATAAAGATGAAAGAAGCATTGGGAGTTATTGAGGGGAAATGAGCAAAAGTCAGGTTCACCTGTACAAAAGCACAAGGAGATGCACAGAATCTCATTAGTTGCTGTGCTAGTTATTGCTATTCCCTAAAACAAAAAGCAAGAATGTAATGCTGAGGCTTTATAAAGTATCAGTGAGGCCTCATTTGGAGTATTATCAGCACTTTAGGAAAGATGTGCTGACATTGGAGTGGGTTCAAAGGAGGTTCATGAAAATGATTGTAGCATTGAAAGGCTTGTCATATGACTCTGGGCCTGTACTCGCTGGAATACAGAAGCATGAGGAGCGACCTCATTGAAACTTCTCGAACGTGCAAAGACCTCGATAGAGTAGATGCAGAGAGAATGTTTCCTATGGTGGTGGAGTCTAAGGCTAGAGGACCATGTACACAAGATTAAAACGAATGCGATATGATGCTGGCTTCAAGCTGAAGGTTGTTGATTTTGCTAAAGGAACGAATAATTCTGCAGCTGCTAAGAAGTTCAGTGTAAACGAGAAGCAAGTGAGAGAGTGGAGTAAGGCAGAGGGCACGCTGAGGGAAATGCCAAAGACGAAATGCGGAAACTGCGGGAATACGTGCCAGTGGCCAGAACTGGAAGAAAAAGTGAATCACCAGCGATCGTCGGGATACATTGTTACCAGAGAAGTGATTCGAGTGCATGCGTTGAAATGGGGCGAAAAACACCGTGAGGTCAGCGAAAATTTCAAAGCTACGCGAAGTTTGTGCACCTGATTTATGAATAGACGTGACCTCGTGTAGAGACAAAAAACAAAGATTGCTCAGAAAATTCCCACGGGGTGTTGCTTATGTTCAAGAATGCTGCTGGATGGACGAAGAGAGTTGCTTGAAGTGGGTTAAAGAGGTGTGGCGTCGACGTCCGGATGGTTTCAGGAAGGAAATGTCGCTACTTGTCTGGGACGTGTTCAAAGTGCTCTTGTCAGATGTGACAAAAGCAGCATTGAAAGCTGAAAATACGGACATTGAAGTCATCCCCGGTACTCCAGCCACTAAATGTGAGTTTAAGCAAACCATTCAAAGAATTTATGTGTCGACACTGGACCGAATTTGACTCAAAACAGCCAATAAATACAACCTGTCTTACGTGTATTCATTTTTCCAAAGTTGGCGCAATCTGTATAAGCTGACTCCCTAATTTTCGGATCAAAATTTAGGGTCAAATTCTCGGCTTATACAATGGAATTTACGGTATATTTAAAAAGTGAGGTAGTGTCCAAGGGTTCAATGTCCATTTAGGAATTGGATGGCAGAGGGGAAGAAGCTGTTCCTGAATCGCTGAGTGTGTGCCTTCAGGCTTCTGTACCTCCTACCTGATGGTAACAGTGAGAAAAGGGCATGCCCTGGGTGTTGGAGGTCCTTAATAATGGACACTGCCTTTTTGAGACACCAACTCCTTGATGATGTCCTGAGTACTTTGAAGGCTAGTACCCAAGATGGAGCTGACTAGATTTACAACCTTCTGCGGCTTTTGTCGGTCCTGTGCAGTAGGCCCCCCCCCCCCCCCACCCAACCCGATACCAGACAGTGATGCAGCCTGTCAGAATGCTCCCCAGGGTACATATATAGAAGTTTTTGAGTGTTTTTGTTGACATAACAAACCTCTTCAAACTCTTAATGAAGTATTGCCACTGTCTTGACTTCTTTCTAACTGCATCGATATGTTAGGACCAGGTTAGATCCTCAGAGATCTTGACACCCAGGAACTTGAAGCTGTTCACTCTCTCTACTTCTGATCCTTCTATGAGGATTGGTAAGCGTTCCTTCATCTTACCCTTCCTGAAGTCCACAATCAGCTCTTTCGTCTTTCATTGAGAGCCAGGTTGTTGCTGCGACACCACTCCACTATTGTAATATCTGACTCCTGTACGCCCTCTCGTCACCAACTGAGATTCTACCAACAATGGTTGTATCGTCAGCAAATTTATAGATGGTATTTGAAGTATGTCTAGCCACACAGTCATGGGTATAGAGAGAGTAGAGCAGTGGGCTAAGCACACCCCCCTGAGGTGCACCAGTGTTGATCACCAGCAAGGAGGACATATTATCATCTAGTCACACAAATTGTGGTCTTTGGGTAGGAAGTCAAGGAACCAATTGCAGAGGGAGTCCCCTTAACATGGTAAAATGTTCCAGGAAGGTTGAGAAAAGTTGACTCCAAGCCATGTTAGGAGATTTTAGGGCAAATGACCTAAAGCTTGATCAAAGAGGAGAGTTTAAGAAACATCTGAAAGACGGCTAGCGATGTTAGGAGAATAGTGTTTGGGATGAAATCTCCGGAAATTTAGTCCATTTGGTGTCAGTAGGGCTTTAGAGAAGTGGGTGACCTAAATTTTTTTTAAGGTTTGATCTCCCTGGGTCTCCTCCTTCCCTTTCTCCTATGATCTGCTCTCCTCTCCTATCAGATTCTTTCTTCTCCGGCTCTGGACCTTTCCCACCCACCTGTCTTCACCTCTCACCTTCCAATTAGCCTCCTTCCCCACCCCCCACCTTTTTATTCTGGCACTTCCCCCCCCCCCCTCC
This sequence comes from Hypanus sabinus, assembly GCF_030144855.1. Taxonomy (NCBI): domain Eukaryota; kingdom Metazoa; phylum Chordata; class Chondrichthyes; order Myliobatiformes; family Dasyatidae; genus Hypanus; species Hypanus sabinus. Next base: position 143,488,218 of record NC_082710.1, on the reverse strand, counting down.
TTCTCAGTCCTAAAGAAGGGTCTCACCCGAAACATTCATTTCCATCGATACTGCTGACCTGCTGAGTTCCTCCAGCATTTCTGGTTCTATCTCGTATTAACTTCCAGAGCCACCTGTTTGAGTTCGCTGAGTTTTGAGTACTGATGGATGCAATTGAACTGGGGATGAAAATGCTCAGCTGGTTGGGCAGTGTCTGTGGGGAAAGGAAAGGTGATAAGGTTTCTGCTTGATATTCGTCCATCAGAGCTGGGGGAAATGTTGGGAGAGCGCCTGGTTTTTACAGATGCACAGGGAAAGGTGGCAAGAGGGGAGGAAAGGGTACAGCGAAAGGAGAAATGAACGAACGTTGTATTTCCATACAGGGGAGGAAGGAAGACCCTCTGCACATCTTACAGACAGGGACAGGCACCACCACACCTCAGAGGTCCGGAAACTCGCTGGACAGCAGCATCCACAGGGATGTTTTCGGAGTCATTTCCGGTACAGGTAAGGAGCGGATACAAGGGTCTTTGGCCTGAAACGGTGACCCCGTTTCTGTCTCCATGGATGCTGCCTGACCTACGGAGTCTTTCCAGGGTGTTCTGTTTTTGTTTCAGATATCCAGCTTTGGCAGTTTGATTTATTTCAGTGCTTGAGAGCAGAGTGATCTGTTGAGCAGACTAACTCTTGCATCATCACACTCAAGTCCTGGGGCGGGGTGGCGGGGGGCATATTGAGGCTTGCTGTGCATAATTTGGCGACAGTGGAGATTCGTGGGATCAGAGGGCAGAGGAGCAGAATTAGGCCATTAGGCTCATCATCTGCTCTGCCTTTCAATCAGGTCTAATTTTTTTCAAACCCATTCTCCCGCTCTCTCTCCGTAACCCTAAACCCCCATACCAACCAAGAACCTGCTGATCTTTCCCTTAAACACATCCAATGACTTGGCTTCCACAGCCCTCTGTGGCAACGAAGTCCAGCGATTCACCACTGTCCTCATCTTGATTTCAAAGGGAGCGTTTCTTTACTCTGAGGCTGTGTCCTCGGATTCTGGATTCGGCCACCGATAGAGACTCGTCTTGATGTCTGCTCTGCCCACACCTTTCTGTATCCAGTAGGTTTCAATGAAATTCTCCCCCCATCCGTCTGAACTCCAGGGAGCACAGGCCCAGAGAAACCTAACGCTCCTCGTACGTTAAAAGTTTTGTTCCCTGGTTCATTCTCGCAGACCAAGTGGTGTGAGTTTTGTATCCATCCACAGCTTCTCCGCATGGGCCCTCTACCCCGTCCATCAACGCTGTGAGGCATGCTGACTCCAGAGGCTCCCTGATAAGCACGGACTCTGGCACCAGTCTTCTTGAACGAAGTGCGGAGAAAAGTAACTCCCTGGACAAGGTAATTTCTCTCTTTCAAGTAATGCCAAACTTCATTGTTTCCAGGTGGTATGGTTGCGTAATGCTTTACAGCACTAGTGACCCAAGTTCAATTCTGCCTCTGTAAGGAGATTGTACATTCTCCCTGTGACTGCACGGGTTTCCTCCGGGTTCTCCAGCTTCGTCCCATGTTCTAAGGATCTATGGGTTAGTAAGTTGCGGACGTGCCATGTTGGTGCCAGAACACCAGCGACACTTGCAGCCTGCCTCAAGCACAACTTCAAACTGTGTTGGTTGTTGCCACATTTTACTGTATGTTTCGTTCTTTCCATGTACGTGTGTTTGATAAAGCTGATCTTTAAGGTCTTTAATCTTTAATGATTAAACTTTCAGACGGGGCCCATCTGTTGGTTGTGTTGTGTCCCACCAGTTGGCCCGGAGTTTGCTGGTGCTCAGCATCTCCCAGCAGTCTCTGAGGTGGTTTGCCTTTCGATATAGTGGCTCACACTGGGAATTGACGGGTCAGATTGAGACGTACCAAGGGAGCCTGGTTCATTCCGGAACCTGACACTCAGGGAATCTCTGAACAATTGAGCATGAAGGAATGCAGCCCCACTTCTGTTACTGTTCACGGTCAGAGCAGCAGGCATTGAACAGGAACCACTTCCACATCGTTGTGCTGCTCAGTTTGAGCCTGACCCTTCCCAGCATGCTGAATGCGACGCAACAGACAATCGGCTGGAGGAACTCAACAGGCCAAGCAGCACCTATGGAAGGAGGGGAACCGTCGATATTTCGGGTCTAAAAACACCTTGGTTTCTTCAGCAATGCACAAAAGTGATTTTCCCCTCCTCCTACCCCTGCCCTCTCAATCTGCCCATCACCCACACACTTCCCCACCCACCTTCCTCCCTTTATTCCATGCTCCGTCCCCTCCTATCAAATTCCACCTTCTTCAGCCCTACGTCACTTCCACCTATCGCCTCCCAGCTTCTTACGTTATTCCCTCTCTCCCCTCACCCACCAGCCCTTGCTCCCCCACCTCTTTATACTGGTTATCTCCCCTCTTTCCAGTCCAGTTGAAGGGTCTCAACTGTCCATTTCCCTCAGCAGATGCTCCCTGACCCATCGAGTCCCCCAGCCCCTGTGTCTGTTGCTTCTTATTTCATTAGCTGCAGTCTCTTCTCCAGTTGGTCTTGTGTTGCTCCAGCTTCTGCCGTCTCAGAGCTGAAGCGGGTGACTGATGAAGTGGCCGCTGTGGCGGAAGGGCTTGCACCTCGTCCTCCGCGGCTGATGCTCGTGACCACACCAAAGCCTGCCTGTTCACGTTAGACTTTCATTTTAAACCTGACTGCGTCACCTTCTTCCTTGTACTAACAGAGAGAGAGGCTTGTCAGGAGGCACTCTGCTTTGGCTAAACAGAATAACCAGGAGGCCGAGGAGGGTTCAAAGTCCGCACGGAGGAACTGTGTTACCATGGATTTTTCTGTTTTGTCCGTCCCAGCCCTTCCGGAGAGGATTCTGCATGCTGCCCTGTCTCTCCCACTCCTTGAAGTACTTAACTCTAGTATATCAGACACTCTGAGTGAAATAAACTGTTAGTAACAACTCCAACCAGCTCGTGAAAGTGCCTGATGTGACAAATGCCGTTTTATAAGTTGTGAATCTCAAATACACTGTCTCCATAACGTTCTTCCCTCACGAAACTTGAGGGTTGAGGCAGGAGGAGAACATTCGGCCCTTTGAACTGATTATTTACTGAACCCTCTCACTGGGGTCCGGTTTCCCCCACAACATCTCACCGGAGTCCTCTTGCCCTGGGCCGTTCTGCTGGGTCACAGAAGGTTTATCAGCCCTGAGGTTTCCATGGGCTTGTAGCTTCCATCACGTGACTTCATACGTCTTCTAGATGAAGGCCCTCCCTTTCGCAGGGGTGAGGTCCTTGGAGTTTCTGTAGCTCTGTGTTTTTACAGAGTTGTTGCTAGCCCCGTGCCCAACCCAACTCTTTCCGTAGCCGGGCTTGGGACCGTTCACAGTGCAGTTCCTTGAAATAATGTTGCGGCTTATTTTCGGCCATTTAAAGCCAAATCATTAGAATGTGAGGCAGTACAGTTCTGGACAGGCCAATCAGCCAAAAATGTACCGATCCTCGTGCCGAATTATACTAAATGTCTCCTCCTGTGTGCCGCCCCTATCCCTCCATATTCATGCGTCTATCAACAAGCCCTCCGGACTCCCAACTTCCACCACTACCCCAGTAATCTACTCCACTAAGTGTAAAAAAATATTTGCCCCTCACATCAACATTGCCCCCTTGAGATGGACTGAACGGAGCCCCCGCCTCCCATCAGGCCAGCTTGTTCAGTCACTGAGGTGGAGTTGGTAGTAACAGCTCTTGCATCTCTGTTGATCGTTGTGTTGCTTTGTTGTGTGTGTGGAGTTTGATGTTTGGTGCAAGAGATGGGCGTGAACGTGGGTGTGCAATCACGTTAATTGTACGTTTTCCCGGCACATCACGTCAGTGGTAAAAACTCAGCCTGGTACCATCGTGTTACACAGCTAGGGACTGAAATCAGTGAGGGATGGGCTGATGCTTAGCTGATGCTTAGTGATAATTCTAATGGTTAGAAATGTTTTATCCTCCTCTTATTCTGACTAAAGGAGGATGTAGGATGGTTGGGCACACTGCCGCTCAGCGTCACAGTTTCACATTACCCAATGACATCTATGCTGAGTGGAGCTCCCGCTCCTACAGCACCGGGAGCACCGTCACCACACGATCAAGGTGACAGCTCACCCCATCTCCACAAGGGCAGTAAGGGGGAGTGGGGGAAATGGACCATAAATCTCGTGTTGCAGGAATGGTCAGGTTTCCCCAAGAGAATTCCACTTCGGAAACCACATTTCGGTCTTGGCTCATTGCTGCCTACTCCAATGCAATTCTAACTTTGTTATCACATCCTGTTGCGCCTGCTCTGCCATTCAATAAGTTCATGGTTGATCTGACCATGGACTCATCCCCACCTACCTGCCTTTTCCTCATAACCCTTAATTCCCCTAAAATGCAAAAATCTCTCCAACCTTGTCTTAAATATATTTACTGAGCTAGCCTCCACTGCTTCATTGGGCAGAGAATTCCACAGATTCACCACCCTCTGGAAAAAGCAGTTCCTCCTCATCTCCGTCCTAAATCTACTCCCCCGAGTCTTAGGCTATGTACCCTAGTTCTAGTCCCACCCATCAGTGGAAACAACCTTCCTGCCTCCATCTTATCTATCCCTTTCATAATTTTATATGTTTCCATAAGATCTCCTCTCATTCTTTGGAATTCCAGGGAGTACAGTCCCAGGCGGCTCAATCTCTCCTCATAGTTTAATCCCCCTCATCTCTGGAATCAACCTGGTGAACCTCCTCTGCACTGCCTCCAAAGCTAGTATATCCTTCTTCAAGCAAGGAGACAGAACTACACGCAATACTCCAGGTGCAGCCTCACCAGCACCCTGTACAATTGCAGCATAACCTCCCTGCTCTTCAATTCAATCCCTTGAGCAATGGCCAACATCCCGTTTGCCTTCCCGATAGCCTGCTGCACCTGCAAACCAGCCTTCTGCCACCCCCAAGTCCCCCTGCCCAGCAGCACCCTGTAATTTTTCACCATTTAAATCTGCTCGCTCTTTTTCCTTCCAAAGTGGATGTCCTCACATTTACCAACATTGTATTCCATCTGCCAGACCCCTGCCCACTCACTTAAATTATCTGTATCTCTCTTCCACCTTTGACCCCACGTGCCATCTGTTCCCCTTCCAGTTCTAAACTTTTGACCGTCCTCTAAATTCAAAGTTCTACCACTGGTGACTGCGCCTCATTTTGAGGCCCAAGCTGAGGAATCCCCTTTTTTTATTTTTTATTTGACTAAGGTATTCACAAGTATTACACAATCTTTTTTACATATAAGACCTTTTTTATTTTTATATATGTGTAAATCTATATATATTTATACATTCACAAGTACACACTGAGATAATATTAAAAGAAAAATAATCAAGCACTTAATAAATAGTTATGTGCAATTGTAATTCCACACTATTAAACTAAATAATAATAATAGTTGTTAAAAATAGTAATAATAGTGGTTGAATAATAATTTCCATGTATCTCTTCTGGTCCATTTCTTTCTAGTCTAAAATGTAACCCTATGTAACTTCCATCGTAGGTGTTTGTATCTTAACACGTTCATGTTTGCTGCTACCCATAAACATAAGTATCCAATCTCTGTGTACTTACTATTACTTCATTTTATCAATTTTTTTCCCCAAATCTTTTTCTTGCATTGATTCCATGTTTTCCAGAAATGAAAAGAGAAGGCAGGATGAAGGGAAGGCAGTGGATGTTGTGTACATGGACTTTAGTAAGGCCTTTGACAGGGTCCCGCATGGGAGGTTAGTTAGGAAGATTCAGTCACTAGGTATACATGGAGAGGTAGTAAATTGGATTAGACATTGGCTCAATGGAAGAAGCCAGAGAGTGGTAGTGGAGGATTGCTACTCTGAGTGGAGGCCTGTGACTAGTGGTGTGCCACAGGGATCAGTGCTGGGTCCATTGTTATTTGTCATCTATATCAATGATCTGGATGATAATGTGGCAAATTGGATCAGCAAATTTGCTGATGATACAAAGATTGGAGGTGTAGTGGACAGTGAGGAAGGTTTTCAAAGCTTGCAGAGGGATTTGGACCAGTTGGAGGAATGGACTGAAAAATGGCAGATGGAGTTTAATGGGGACAAGTGTGAGGTATTGCACTTCAGAAGGTCAAACCAAGGTAGAACTTGGTAGGTAAATGGTAGGACAGTGAGGAGTGCAGTAGAACAGAGGGATCTGGGGGTACAGATACATAATTCCCTAGAAGTGGCTTCACAAGTAGATAGGGTTGTAAAGAGAGCTTTTGGTACATTGGCCTTTATGAATCAAAGTATTGAGTATAAGAGTTGGAATGTAATGGTGAGGTTGTAGAAGACATTGGTGAGACCGAATTTGGAGTAATATGTGTGGTTTTGGTCACCTAATTACAGGAAGGATATTAATAAGGTTGAAAGAGTGCAGAGAAGGTTTACAAGGATGTTGTCGGGACTTGAGAAACTGAGATACATAGAAAGGTTGAATAGGTTAGGACTTTATTCCCTGGAGCGTAGGAGTATGAGGGGAGATTTGATAGAGGTGTATAAAATTATGATGGGTATAGATAAAGTGAATGCAAGCAGGCTTTTTCCACTGAGGCCAGGGGAGGAAAAAACCAGAGGTCATGGGTTAAGGGTGAAGGGGGAAAAGTTTAAAGGGAACATTAGTGGGGGCTTCTTCACGCAGAGAGTGGTGGGAGTGTGGACTGAGCTGCCAGATGAAGTGATGAATACGGGCTCACTTTTGACATTTAAGAAAATCTTGGACAGGTATATGGATGAGAGGGGTTTGGAGAGATATGACCCAGGTGCAGGTCGGTGGGACTAGGCAGAAAATGGTTCGGCACAGAGAAGAAGGGCCAAAAGGCCTGTTTCTGTGCTGTAATGTTCTATGGTTCTAACTAAAACAGTGAACATTCAAACCAAGGGATCTTAACGTTAGCACTATCACTATGTTGATGAGGAAAGCAGTATGAACATGTAGGAGAGTCAGCTAAAGTCTGCTCGCATTGGGGTTATAAATTCAATCTATTTGTTGCAAATTTGTTAATTTTTTTCTTTGAATTCTCAGGGAGTAAGTCATCTTTTCCATTTTAAATATTTCCAAAATAATTTCATGCCAATCTTCTAAAGTAGGTGATACTGGATTTAGCCACTTTCTGGTGATTGATTTCTTACTTGCCGCTGAAAGGGCCTGCAGCAGCTTTATATCTTTCTTCTGTTCCGAAAACAATACATGCCCCAAATAGAGAGTCACAAAGTCCAGGTTATCTGTATCTTAAATACCTTAACTAATGTTCTGTGAATACCTTTCCAATATAAGCATAATTTAGGGCAATCTCAAGGAATTTGGAAATGATTTGCCACCTTCTCCAACACACCACATTTGTGTCTTTATGTTTTTCCTGGTATGGGGTCTTGAAGTATCTTACAGTATTTTTCCAGCAATGTTCTCTCCAAACCAAAGAGTTAGTTGAAAACCACTGAAAGCTGCATATTTCCCCCCCAAACTTCCTCTGAAAGTACCAACCCCACTTCTTTCTCCCACTTCTCTTTGAGAAAGCTGTGCCTCTCTTCCTCCTGTCCACATTAGCTCCCCCAACTAAGCCCCCATGGTGACTCATCTGGTATTTTATCGAACCCCTCATCCCTGCACTCTTTTTAGTTAATTCACAAGAAGCGGATGTTGCTGGCAATGTCGACACATTCTCCCAATTCATAATTGTTCCTGGGTCAAGCAATGGGGGAGTAGTTAATTGTCATCTGGTTTGGTGGGTCTGGAGTCACCTCAAGATCAGATCAGTGAGGATGATAGATTTCTTTAATCAGCGATTGATAGGTTCTTTATTCTTAAGGGGTTTAAGGGTTACAGGGACAAGGCAAGAGAGTGGGGTTGCTGATCTGTTGAATGCTGGAAAAGGCTGAGAGGCCCAGTTTGCTCCTGACGTGGTCTGAGATGAGTTTTGGCAAGTCTGATAGGCACCGGATAAATGGAGCTGATTTTGCTTGTGTCATCATACAACAGTGTACTGATTATTGCATGGCTTGGTGGTTCTACCGATGTTGTATGAAGGTGTGGGTTGGTCTTTCTAGTCATCACTGAAAACTAACCTGTTCAGCTCACCACCTCCAGTGGGGTGTTAGAACGGCCTCCTGTTTGAGAAGTGGTGTTTGCTTTTAAAATTGCTTTGCCCTTGGCCGACCGGAGCGAGTTTTCACCAGTGTGTCCCTCTCTCTCAGAACCACGGTTGTGTCGGAAGCTGCATCGTGCGCTGTGACAAGCTGGAGCAGGCGGAGATCAGGAGCCTGCTCATGTGCTTCCTGCACGTGTTGAAGAGCATGTCTGAGGGTAAGCACCCAGCAGCGGACAAGTGCCCCCTTTCCCTTGGGAATTTCCATTTGGTTAGTTGCTACAAGAACTAGGACGGATGGAATAACTAAGGGGATTTCTGCTAGAGCTGTACAGCACTGAAAAAGGCCCTCCAGACCAACTGGCCCAAGATGATTTAGATGTCATCTAAGCTCGTTCTGTTTGGCCCATAACAGTCCAGGCATTCCCAATCCATGGACCTGTCCAGCTGTCTCGTTGAAGTTGTTATTGTAGCTCATTCCACATTGAGACCACCCTTTATGTGGAAACAATTCTGCATCGTCTCAGCAAGGAGTCAGTAACCCACTGGAAACCGGTCCGGCCTGTTGGAGGTGGGCTGCGGCCAATCCTGGAATGCAGCGAAGCTGAACCACCATGACGGTCGGACTGAAGGGGTTGACGAGAAGGACCCTAATTTGCATTAACGAGCAGGTTTACAGGTGCCCCTTAATGAAATGGCCGCTGAGTGTCTGTAATTGCATTGGGTAAAGGAGACCCAGATGCTGCACGGAGCTGTTGTTAAACCACTTCAAGAACATGGTAGGCAGCTCTGAGCACCTCTCCTCCGAGAGGCCTGGGGAGAAGGGAGCAGAGACTTTCCGATGTGGTGTCTGGGTTCTCCAGATGGACACCACTAGAGTGGGTTAAACAAATTTACCTCTGTCTTCCCCCGAAACCGACCCGTGGGAGGAGGGAAAGGCAGCGCAGTGGTGCAACTGCCTCGCAGGTGCCCGAGACCCCGGTTTGATCCCCACCTCGGGTGTTCTCTGGCTGGAGTCTGCACATTCTCCCTCCGATCAGCTGGGCTTTCCAGGTGCTCCAGTGTCCTCCCACAGTCCAGTTGGTCGTTGTAAATTGTCCTGTGATCAAGCTGGGGTTAAATTGGGGGTTGCTGGCTGGTAGGGCTTGTTATGCACTTCATCAATAAACAAATAAATACATTTTGGATGGCAAAGTCATTTTATATCACAGTAATTATAGAGTTATGCCCTCATTATAAGTAATTAAAACTATTTCTTACGGAAAAGTGGACATTAGGAGCAGGCGGTACTGAGATAAAAGATGAGACATGATATTTTTCAAATGGTAGGACAGAATCAAGGGACCGAATGGCCTACTTCCGGCCCAACTGTAGCTTTTACATTCCTTTCTCCTCCTCCTGCTGGAGGATGACTTGTTTCTCTGCTTCTTTTCAGCGGGCCACTGCAAATCCTTCCACTGACGTCTGTGGAGCAGGCTGCAGGGAAGGGTGGGTGGTATGTGAGGTGGACTCTTCCCCTGATGTTTACACTTGGATCCTCTGGCTTTGAGATGTGAAGTGCCATCCCAAACACTCAACCACCTCAAGCAGTCATGGGCTAGGAGTCGCCTGGAACTGGGGGAGGTTTTGGTCACATCATTGAAGCTTCATTCTTATAATGGCTGAGGGAATAATGCATAATTACTTGTTTATTTTATAGATGCGCTGATTACTTACTGGAACAAAGCTTCTAGCTCAGAGACGATGGACTTCTTCACCATCTTAGAGTGAGTGTATTTGAGCACGGGATCCTTGCAGCAACGGAGAATCATGTTGTTCCAAAGACTGGGCAAAGTAAATTCATTATCAAAGTACATATATATCACCATATAGATTCGTTATTCTTGCGGGTATTCACAGTAAATCCAAGAAGCACAGTAGAATCACTAAAAGACTGCACAGGACAGTCCACTGTGTAAAAGGCAACAAACTGTACCAATACAAAAGAAAAGCAATAATAATAAATAAGAAACCAGTCTTGAGAACACGACATGAAGAGTCCATAAGTTGTGGGGACAGTTCAATGATACAGCGAATGAAGTTAATCCACTCTGCAACAAGAGCCTGCTGGTTGAGGGGTAATAACTATTCCTGAACCTGGTAGTGTGGGTCCCGAGGCTCCTCTACCACCTTCCTGATGGCAGCAGTGAGAAGAGAACGTGGCCTGGATGGCGGGGGTCTCTGATGATGGGTCGGTCCATTGTGCCTCTGCTAACTGTGTGAAGTAGCTGCACAACTAGTTCCACATCCATGATCTTACTTGCAGAGTCTGCAGATATATCAGGTTTATTATCACTAACTTATATGAAGTGAATTTTGTTGCTAAGGGCATGAAGATACTGTAAATTACAACCATAAATAAGTGCAATAAAAGGAATAGTGGACTGTTTGAAAACGTGGCATGACAGAGGGGAAGAAGCTGTTCCCGAATTGCTGAATGTAAATTTTCAGGCTCTTGTACCACCTTCCCGGTGGTAGTAACAGGAGGGCGAGGGCATGTCCCAAATGGTCAGGGTCATTACTGATGGATGCTGGCTTCTTGAGGTGCCGCCTCCTGAAGATGTCCTCAGAGGGGTTTTCAGGTGAGTTTAGGAACCCAGTGGTGGTGGGAAAGGTGTTGCCGTTGAACCCGCAGCTGTGGGTCTTCAGGCTTCTGTACCTCCTGCCCGACGGCAGCATCCAGAAGAGGGCAGAGCTTGGATGGTGGGGGTCCCTGGCCATGGCTGCCGCCTTCCTGTGACATCACCTCGTGTAGGTGCAAAGTCTGTCTGTAATCCCCCTGTGGAATCTCTTTTCACTGCCCCTTCGTTCAGTCAAATCCAAATCATACTCAATCAGTGAAACGGTTTCCCTATCTCACCTCTGATTTATTAAGGAAAAATCTATTTATTACATGTATAGATGGGAGGCATATTTCTTTGTGTTTACAAGGTGCTGACCAGTCTTTGGTGTTGTTGATGATTCATTATCCAAGTGGTATCCGAAACTATGTATTCAATAATGCAATGCTGAAAATTAAATCTTCCTTTTCAACAGAGTCTGTCTTCACCAGTTCCGTTACATGGGGAAACGATACATTGCAAGGTACTGGTCCTGATTCTGTTCTTTGCTCAGGAATGCTGGTGTGTGTTTCTTTTCAGATATTAGACGAGGGAAGAGAGAATATTTTGCTTTTCTATAGGACCATCTAAAGCAGGGGTGCCCAAACTGGGGTCTGCAGACCCCTTGCTTAATGGTATTGGTCCATGGCATAAAAAATGTGGTGAACCCCTTTCTAAACCAAAAAACTCCCCACAAAAATGCTTCACAGTCAATTAAGAACCTTTGAGGAAATCTGAAAAAGCTCTGGGCTGCACAGTGAGATCTTTCAAACAGTAATGCAATAATTGCTGCCAAAGGTTTATTGCTATTGCATGGTCCAAGATACAGAAAATTTTCCTTTGCCTGGTATCCATGCAGACCATTCCATACATAAATTCACTGAGGTAGTACAAAGTGAAAAACAACAGGTGAAAGTGGAATACCGCATCACTATTACAATGAATGTGCAGTGCAGTTAAACAAATAAAGTGCAGGGGTCTTGCCAAGGTAGATTTTAGAATCAGGAGTTCATCTCTATCTTAGAAGAGGTCGGTTCCAGGTTCTCATAACAGCGAGATAGAAGCTGTCCTTGAGCATGGTTGTATGTGTTCTCAAACTTTTGTATCTCCTGACGATGGAATTGGTGGGGAGACAGAGAAAAGAGAGAATGACCAGGGTGATGGATCAAAGAGACCATAAGACATTGGAACAAAATTTTTGGCCATTCAGCCCATCCAGTCTGCTCTGCCATTCAGTCATGGCTGATTCATTTACCCTCTCAACCCCATTCTCCTGCCTTTGCCCCCCTTACAAATCATGAACCTATCAACCTCTGCTTTAAGTATACCCAATGACTTGGCCTCCACAACTGAAAGGCAACAAATTCCACAGATTCACCACTCTCTGGCTGAGGGAATTCCTCCTCAGTCTCTGTTCTGAAGAGACAACCTTCTGTCCCAGAGGCTGTGCTCTCTGGTCCTGGATTCCCAATTATTGGAAATAGCCTTTCCATGTCCACTTTATCTTGACCTTTCATAAACTAAGCAGTCTTAAAGCTGGGACCCAGCAGTGTTATTCCTATAAACGGAATGATTCTCCCTGTGCAATAGCTAGCATCAGCTTTAATAACATTAATAATCACTGCCTCAGTGGCCAGTAAGTGTGAGGTGTTGTTTCCCATGGCAGATGTTACTCTCTCCAGATTTCTAGTTGCTTTTTGTCGAGCTACTCCTCCAGCTTGTGGCCGCACCGCTGCGCTGCAGCAAAGCCGTGTGGGATCTTGGTGGGAGGGCATGTTTGGACCAGGTGGAGGATGTTGTGGGTTGGGGCACCACAGGGGCAAGCTGGGCTTAAGTGTCAGCAAGAATAGTGAAGCCTCTGTCACATCGAGAAGCAGGGTTGAGATTTTGCCAGTAGTTTTCATCAGCTCTGCTTCAGTGCTGCTTGAGATAATCTGTCAATTCGTGCAAATCAAACGGTAGCTTTTCCCAAAACCAGCCCGAACCCACCCTGGGTCAGACTCCTTCAACCACAGCTCAAAGAGGTTCCTTTGATACTGGTAAGCACGTTTTAAATAGACAATAGGTGCAGAAGTAGACAGTTCGGCCCTTCGAGCCTGCACCGCCATTTTGAGATCATGGCTGATCAATGGTACTATCAATACCCGGTTCCTGCCTTGTCCCCATATCCCTTGATTCCCCTGTCCATAAGATACCTATCTAGCTCCTTCTTGAAAGCATCCAGAGAATTGGCCTCCACTACCTTCCGAGGCAGTGCATTCCAGACCCCCACAACTCTCTGGGAGAAGAAGTTTTTCCTTAACTCTGTCCTAAATGACCTACCCCTTATTCTCAAACCATGCCCTCTGGTACTGGACTCTCCCAGCATCTGGAATATATTTCCTGCCTCTATCTTGTCCAATCCCTTAATAATCTTATTTGTTTCAATCAGATCCCCTCTCAATCTCCTTAATTCCAGCGTGTACAAGCCCAGTCTCTCTAACCTCTCTGCGTAAGACAGTCCTGACATCCCAAGAATTAACCTTGTGAATCTAAGCTGCACTTCCTCTACAGCCAGGATGTCCTTCCTTAACCCTGGAGACCAAAACTGTACACAATACTCCAGGTGTGGTCTCACCAGGGCCCTGTACAAATGCAAGAATATTTCCTTGCTCTTGCACTCAATTCCCTTTGTAATAAAGGCCTACATTCCATTAGCCTTCTTCACTGCCTGCTGCACTTGCTCATTCACCTTCAGTGACTGATGAACAAGGACTCCTAGATCTCTTTGTATGTCTCCCTTACCTAACTTTACACCGTTCAGATAATAATCTGCCTTCCTGTTCTTACTCCCAAAGTGGATAACCTCACACTTATTCACATTAAACGTCATCTGCCAAGTATCTGCCCACTCATCCAGCCTATCCAAGTCACCCTGAATTCTACTAACATCCTCATCACATGTCACACTGCCACCCAGCTTAGTATCATCAGCAAACTTGCTGATGTTATTCTCAATGCCTTCATCTAAATCGTTGACGTAAATCGTAAACAGATATACTGTTATATATTCGAGGATGTTAAGTCTATGCCACATGACCAGGGTAATATTTATCCCCCAGGCAAAGGGCTATAAAGCAGATAATCTGATCATGGCCATGGTAGTTTTGTGGGATCTTACTGTGCAGAGATCAGCTGTTGTACTTCCTACACTAATCTGGTTAAACTATTACTGATGGTTTTTAATGACGCTCCAGTCTCAAATAGTACTAAGCATTATTTAGAATGAAAATAAATCATTCCTTTTTGTCCCACTATATATTTTGTATGGGTCTTAAATGAGAAGCGAGCTGGCGTAACATTGGCTTGACAGCTGACAAGTTCCTAGTCAATTCAAAGCTGCTAACTCTGTTCCCAGTGATCCCTGAACTAAATGATAAAGATTTCCACTTCAGTTAGGTAAAACCGTAGAGCACCACAGCACAGAAACAGGCTCTTTGGCCCGTCTAGTCTGTGCTGACCTGCTTTTCTGCTTCACCCTATCTACTCGTTCCGGGACCATAACCCACCATTCTGCTCTCCCCAAATGCACAATTGCTAATTAATGTGTGGTAAATCTTTTTACAGGACACTATCAATTTGCTTGAAAATGTTTTTTTTTCCAAACACTGGAGTGATTCTCTGATTGTGAAGCTTTACTTCTGAAACTAATGTTAATTTTATGAAGCTTTTTTTGACTTATTCTTCTGGTTGGATGGGTCGTATTTTCTAGTATTTCTATACAAACTAACCTGGTCTAGTCTCTGATAATGAACTCTGGGTGGTGGTATGGTGCAGTGAATTCACCAGTTACTCCTAACACACATTCTACTTTCTCTTTCCATTTCACACCTGCACGATGGCAAAAGCTAAACTCAAAACAGTAAATATGTATGGCTCCTTCCCTTCTTGGGTAAGATCTGACTTCATGTTGCTTTGCATGTTATACGCTCCCCATTGCTTGCGTGTGTTGTTTGTACCGTTGGGTGTTCTGCTGCTTGGGAACTTCTGCAACAGGTGAAAACAATTGCAGCAGTCCCTTTACTTTACACTCAGTGGCCACTTTATTGCATACGTCTGCTCGTTAATGCCAATATCGAATCAGCTAATCATGTGGCAGCAGCTCAATGCAATTCAAAGCATGCAGGTGTGGTCAAGAGGTTCAGACCAAACATCAGAAATCTGATCCAAGTGACTTTGACGATGGAATGATTGTTGGTGCCAGGCAAGTTTGAGTATCTTAGAAACTGCAGATCTCCCGAGATTTTGCAGAGAATGGTGCTAGAAACAAAAAAAAATCCATTGAGCTGCAGTTCTGCAGGCAAAGGAAAGGTAAGAGGAGAATGGAGAGGCTGGTTCGAGCTTGACAGGAAGGTGAGAGTAACTCAACTAACCATGACGAACCTTGAAGTGGATGGGCGATCACAGAGGGTCACGCTGTGTTCCACTCCTGTCCCTATGAAAGTGGTCACTAACTGTATTGTGCTTGGCTATTGCAGTTGATTTTCTGGCCTTTAACCACTAGATGGCAGTGTCCTCACTCACACTCACTTGTAATTATTTGAGCTTTACATTGTATTGTGCCGACCGGAATGAAGTTGAGCATTCAACTTCCAATTGTTGTTCCAATTGCTTCTAAATTTTGAGAACCAAAAATTCCTTAGGCTTAGAACATCGGCTGGTGACGATACCTCCATTTTAAGTGATGGCAATTGAGGCCAAGTGCGGTTAATATAGGAAAAGTAGACTAACCAGTTCAATGACATGCTGTAAAGTAAGACTGCTTCGCTAACACCTCGGCTTTTGCGGCATTGTGCTGACATTAACCTTTGCTCTGTCCCATTTCCCCATCTTGCAGGAACCAAGAGGGGTTAGGACCCATGAGTATTACACATGAGAAAAGAGCTCAAACGTTGCCTGTTTCTCGCAATAGAGCAGGAATGATGCATGCCAGATTGCAGCAGCTGAGCAGCCTGGATAACTCTTACACTTTTAACCACAGTAAGTCACCTGGCATCTAGGGACGGTCAAGGGTATCAGTGCAATCCCTCCTTTGTACAGACGTAGCACACCACCCCCAGAGCATGGTTGTGGACCACCACGTTTCCCATTGGCTGAAACAAAGCACGCCAACAAAAATCAGTCGGGGATGGAACAGATTTGGAACATTTTGCAGATGCAACTCATAACCGTTGATGGTCCAGAAGTGTCGTTTATATCATCAGATAAGAGTGTATTGTGGAACTTATTTTTTCACTTTCTCTGGGGACGGATGCTCTAGTTAAAGGAGTTACTACCATTACTCAGTTAACATTATGTATTTATTAACAAGCCCGTAAAGTTATTGGCGAAGCAGAAATTAATTTTCTATTGCTGAACTCCATATTATTTCTCAAACAAAACTGTCACGAGTCAGAATGAACCCATCTGCTCCATGTCGCTTCCTAAGGGAGCAATCCTCAGTTGCCCACCCCTTCCTGATTTCCCTGTGACCCAACTACTTATTCTCTCAAGCACACACTCATCGACTCCCCCTTTATTCAGGCTGCACTTCCTTACACATTAAAGGTAACCAATTAACCTCTGACAGCGTATCCTTGATGCAGGGAAAACACAGAGCACCCAGAGGAAATCCACATGGTCAAGCTCCGCACAAACAGCACGGAGGTCAGGATGAAACTCGGTTGTATATAGCGAGCTGTTCAGCCCATTGGTGACTTGTCGGCTCATTGAAAGATCCATCTAGTTGGAGCCACGGCCTCTGTACTATACCCCACAACTCCTGCTAGTTTTCACTTTTCCAGTTATTTCTTTGACAGAATCTACTTCGCGATCCAACTAAATGTTACAAACCGCAACAATGTGCTGAGTGAGCAATTTTTCACAATTTCCCCTCTTCCCCCGGTCCCTATGCCCTAAAAAGGAGGAGATGAATTAGGCCAGTGAGTCTGCTCTGCCATTTCATCATTGTTGATCGGGATCCCATTCAACCCTCTCACCATATCCCTCGATGCCCTGAGCAATCAGGAATCTATCATCTGCTTTAAATATACCCACGGACTTGGCCTCCACGGCAGTCTGCGTCAGAGCAGACCACAGATTCACCACTCTTCAGCTAAAAAAAAATTCCTCCTCACCTCTGTTCCAAAAGGTCGCCCCTCAATTTTGAGGCTGTGCCCTGTAGTTCTGGATACCCCCACCAGAGGAAACATCTGCTCCACATCCACCTTATCTAGACCTTTCAACATTTGGTAGGTTTCAATGAGATCCCCATGCATTCTTCTGAATCTCAGTGAGTACAGGCCCAAAACTACCAAATGCTCCTCATGTGTAAATCCCTTAATTCCTGGAATCATCCTCATGCATCTCCTTTGGACTCGCTCCAATGACAATACATCCTGACTAATGTCTTACAAAGTTTCATCATTATCTCCTTGTTTTTATATTCTGTTCCTCTTGAAATAAATGCCAACATTGCATTTACCTTCTTTATAGCAGACCCAACCTGTGAATTAGCCTTCTGGGAATCTTGCACAAGGACTGCTCAGTCCCTCTGCACCTCTAAATTTTCTCCCCATTTAGATAATAGTCTGCACTACTAGTCTGCCAATCCCTCTTACATTGTGGCCTCTGGGCACCCACTCTCCTGCCCCTAAATGTGGTTCATTGTGATCCATCATTGACCTGTTTGTCTTAACAAAGACAAATTTTACACGGGTTAATGCTGAAACATTTTATTTACAGTGGGCTTCGGCCTATCACTGAGTGCAGGCGAGCAGTTGGCCAATGTATCTTACACTCCTGGAGTGAACTGCCCACATTGCCCACTGGAAACTGTAGTTCTTTATTATGTACACTCGTAATAACGCATCTTCCCCATTTAAAGGGGAACAAAGACAAAACTATGTCCTCGTAGACCTGCAAGAAACAATAATGCTTTCCAACATAGATATCTGCATTGACTTCAATTGTAATGAGCAAGTACAGTCCCTTATTCACTTATCAACTTTCAGTCAGTCTCTGATATGGTTTGATGGCCTTTTTTGGTTTGCTATTTATTTCCACAGATGTCTTGCTTTCATTTGCTGTGCTAATATTAGTGTCTTTCTGAGAACTCTGATCAACTGGTTCTAGTTATCGAGTTTATGGGATTCAGCCAGGTTTCAAGATTAAACATCTGGATCACATTGGGATTAATTCCCTCTATCTGAACTCACATTGAGAATTCTTCTAAAAACTGATAAGTCCTGAATTATTTCAATGTCATGAACAGTCTTTCACTGCATAATCTCACCAGTTGCTTAGGATACTGATAGGAATTAAAGTCTCATTTTACATTTGGTTTAGCTTGCTTTTTGGTTAATAGTGTTCACTGTAATAGGCTTTAAAAACACAGGCAAATGTAACAATTTTTAATTATAATTTACACCTACGTTGGCAAATGACTGCACTAATCCCTGCAGGTTCAGTTTCCCATTGCTGCTCACCCTTCATTTCACCCAGTCTGCTGCCCCATTAACGTGACCTGACCATACCACTGACCAAGACTGACACACTAATGTAATTGATCAGTGTATAACTTAGTAACTGACGCATTCCGAAGTACATGCTGCCATTGTAAGAATACCTCAGCGACGCAGAGTGTGGCAGGTGTACAAAAATAACTGCAGATCAAGTTTGTTTAACAAGGTGATGTGTTGGTTATGTGTGTCAACAGAACGATACGTCCTCAGCTCACAGCATAAACAGATTATTGTGTGTCAGGGTTCTTACCTCCTCATTGTTTACCTGCGTATGCGTGTGTGTGGGTGTTCCCAACTTTTTATAACTTTTCATGGACCAAGGAAATGTTTGCAATTCTGCGAAATGTTGATCTGTTGAATTAAGTGTCACCAAAATAATTTAAGATTCATTTTTTTAAACTGTGGGGGGGAGGGGGAGGGAGAGAGACTCTTCACAACGAATGTGTTAAAAAATATATATATTTGGCTCCTGGAACAAATGATGAGACAAAATTTGGTAATGTTAAATATTTATCCTGCTGTACTCCTGTTAAAAGCCAATAGGAATGTGGGTCCATGTTAAGACTGTGTTACTGGTGACGGTATCCTTGTAATAAAATGACCTTATCTCTGTTTCCAGTGTAAGAAAGGTTTCCAGTGTTCTTGGGATTTCTGTAGACAATGGTAAGACTCAGCAAGGTTACGTTTGTTGGTTTGTTGTTGCTACAGCTCTGATCCCAGAGGGGCAGAGGTTCCCAAATTCGCAGCCTGTCCCTTCAGATATGTATCCTGTAACTGTCTCTGAGGGAAGGGTTAATTCTGTTCCTTGGTCAGTGACACTACTCCTCGCGGACTGGAGCTTATCATCTCTTTTGGTTTAGGTCTGCACCATTTCACGCTTTTGACTCTCAACCCAAATCCGAGGTATAGTTTGGGCGCCACCCTCAAATAACGGCGTTGTCCCTTAAAATCCTGGCCGGTGATCTGGGGGGAGTAAGCCCCGACAGTTAGTGTGGAGGGTGAGGGAAGTCCCTTCTTGCTGTGAGCTACACTTGATGCAGGATGGATAGGAATTGCTCATGGTGCACACCGTGTTTTAGACAGGATCAGTAGATCACCAGGCCCTGGAGGGGATAACGTTTAAGCTCTCTGAGGCATCAGAAGACAGAAGAAAAACTGGAATTTATATAATCCCGTTTGCATTTTTGAAACGTAGGCACCATTGTAAAGAGTGGGAAATCCTTTCTTGATTTCAGATTTTCAGTGGAGAATTGTTACGGTTATGAGAACTTTAGCAGGAGCAGCAGCAAATTAAAAGGTCACTTTCTGCTCACCCCAGTCCCTTGGTATTTGTGTCCAGTTCCGTTCTGTTGGTTCTGAGGTGACTGAGTCCCATCTTGGACCTGCACACTCTACCACAGGTTGGAAATGGGTGAGATGTGGTACTCTTCCTGTCGATTGTTTGTGGTTGCCTTCAGGAAGTCTGAAGCAGGGGTTCCCAAACATTTTATTCCGTGGAGCCTTACCACTAACTGAAGGGGTCTGTGGACCCCAGGTTGGCAACCCTTGGTCTGAAAGGACCTGGTGCCTTACCAGATACTGCTGTCAGGTCAGCGATTTCCATGCATTGGTGGAGAAGTTGCTCATTGCGGTGGACGGCTATTTTTGTCCCTCCTAATCACTGCCAGAGTTCAGGACACTGCATCGTTGTGTCACACATATAGATCAGAGCAGGAGACTACCTGGGCACCGTGAGGAGCAGTAAGAACGCCAATGAGCTGAGAGTGTTTGCAAGGAAGGAGCTTTGGGAGAGTTAGAGACCTGCCCTGAGAGTTGACCAGAGGGTCACACCACCTCCAAGAGAAGGAACACCACATACCCCCATTGGCTGTTGGAGAGTCAAGTCCAAAATCTTTGCTCCTCTCAGTTTGAGATGACTTTGGGCAAACATCAACTGGTATCTTGTTAGTAAATGCGTGTTCTGAGACAATTAAAGAACTTTGAGGGACTGAGAGGAAGAAATTTATTTTTGGTGGCTTGCAATATTGGGTGACTCCACATTGTACCCAATGTCCAAAATCCAGGTCGGTTGGCTTCAAGGAAACCAAAATTTGAATATGGAATACAACAAATAGCCTTTTCTGTATTGTCTTAACCAAAGGCAAATTTCGTTCCTTATTTAAACTATTTAAGTTTCACATTTATTATAGACTTAAGTTGGGATTTACTTATACAACCGAGGGATAGAGGAGTGGTTTGTGGGAATGTTCATAGTAAAATGTGAATCAGCATTAGTCACTCAGTGTTCCAGTTATATAAACCTTCTGATCGCTGCATTTCTTCCTAAATGACAGGAGTTATTGAGTCCTGCACACTTTGTCAGGTGAGTGTACAGGACTCACTAATCTCTGTCAGGGTGGTTGGGGTAATGATATAAAAGCCGTAAAGCCAACGTTGAACTTGTACAAGCAAACTCAAAGGCACCTGTAAGGAACCATTTTTTTTCATGTTGGGAGTGTCAAGGTCCTGTAACAGTTCGAGCCGTTAAAGGGTGAAGTCAGGAGGGCAGTGGGAATCTGAGATCTCTGTTCACATCCAGGACGAAGCAGTTCAGCCAGTACCCTAACAACTTCCCTCCAACACAGAGGCTTACAACATCCTCCGAAACCCCCTCCCTACCTTCACCACCAGGAGGGTCAAGGCTATCCCCTCCTGCAGGCTCCCCTCTTGATTTAAAATGTATCATAAGCTCCTTTGTTGTCACTGGGTCCAAACTTGTCAAAGAAATGATGCACCTTCACCAGTACACAAGATCAGGAGTGTTAGTGAAGGCAAGGCAGAGAAAGGGTTTACTTAGAATTTATTCTCATTTAACAAAACCTTCACTCCTGAGAAAAAGTCCTTCCATTCTACATCACATCACACTTAAACCAAAGACATAGGAGCCATTTGACCCATCAAGTCTGCTCCCCCGTTTTCATGGCCGATATAGTTTCCCTTTCAATCCTATTTATGTAATGTCACAGTGTCTTCACGGCATGTTGAGATTTTACAACACAGAACAGTAAATGAGGTAGATTTTGAAGTTCTGTCATTTACAGCAGCAAAGAAGCAATCGGTCTTATTTAGAGGTGTTCTTTGTTTCATTTTAAGTTGTGAAATTTATGCCTATGAGCTGTGATTTAGGTGGGCCATTGGTACTGAATGTTGTGGTAATAAAACTTTCCCTTTAACCAGGCTACGGACATTCTGACGCTGATGTCATTCATCAGTCACTCCTGGAGGCCAACATTGCGACTGAAGTGTGTCTGACTGTGCTGGATAGAATGTCCCTGTTCACGCACGTTTTTAAGGTAAGGTTCTCCAAGTGGTGCGGAAGGCAATGGTAAGTGATGAATGGTCGACGTTTTGGGCTGAGACCCTCCATCGGGATGTGAAGGGTCTTGGCCCGAAATGTCAACTGTTTATTCCCCTCCATAGATACTGACTGACGCCCTGAATTCCTCCAGCATCTTGTGTGTATTACTCAAAGAAAAAGGTCACATGAGATACTAACCTTCACTGATGGTATGAGACAACACTCCTGTCACACCCTCTCACTTCACACTCTGGTATCTGTTGGGGTTAGTCCTCTTCCAAATGAAAGGAGAAGAGTTATATTAATAGACGGGCGATCCAGAAAGCCAGACAGGTGACCCAGAGGCAGAGGGAATTCTGGAGCACAGGGCTGTGATGGGTACTGGAGGGGTATAGGGATCCCAAGGTCACGGGACTGGAAGTGGAATGGAAACTGAGGCTTGAGACCACAGTGATGACAAATGCTGAAGAACGTTCATTTTTCTTTCATGATGCCAATAGGAGGCCATCTGGCCCATCGAATCAGTGCAGGCTCACAGAGCAGTTCATTTCTCCAACCCGACTAATTTTCCCTGCAGTTGTCCCACCCGCCCTACATTAGGGGCAGTTAACCCATCAACCTGCACGCCTTTGGAGTGTGCGAAAGAAATGGAACACCTAGAGTAAACAGGGAGAATGTGCAAACTCCATGCAGGCAGCACCTGAGGTCAGGATTGAGCCCAAGTTTCTAGACCTGTGAAGCAACAGCTCTGATATAATAAAGTATGAAAATCCCTTAGCCACTGTTGTGGGATTTAAACTTGTGCCTCTATAGGTGTTTGCCTCTCTGATTGGAGACCTGCGGCTAGAGGAGAGCCGCAGCGATCCGTGCTGGTTCCATTGTTTGTCATCTACGTCAGCAATCTGGATGATGATGTGGTTAACAGGATTGGCAAATTGGCGGATGACACCGAGATTGGGGGGGTGCAGTGGACAGCGAGGAAAACTGTCAGCAGTTGCAGTGGGATCTGGACCAGATGGAAAAATGGCCTGAAAAATGGCAGGTGGAATTTATTGTAGACAAGTGCGAAGTGTTTCACTTCGGTCGGACCATTCAGGGTAGGTCTTGCCCTGACAAAGTGTGGTAGAGCGAAGGGATCTTGGAACTTATTGCAAGTGGCGTCACAGGTAGATAGGGTTGTAAAGAAACCTTTTGGCACATTGGCCTTCAGAAATCAGTGTGTTGAGTACAGGAGATGGGATGTTATGTTGAAATTTATAAGATGTTGGTGAGACCTAATTTAGAGTATTGTATGCAGTTTTGGTCACCTATACCTACAGGAAAGCTGTAAGTAGGGTTGAAAGAGTACAGAAAAAATTTACAAGGATGTTGCTGGGTCTGGAGGACCTGATTTTTCCGAAAATCTTGAACAGGTTAGGACTTCATTCCTTGGAACGTAGAAGATTGAGGGGAAATTTGATGGAGGTGCACAAAATTATGAGGGTAAATGCAAGCAGGCTTTTTTCACTGAGGTTGGGTGGGACTACAACTAGAGGTCATGGGGTAAGGGTGAAAGATGAAAAGTTGAAAGGAAACATGAGGAGACATTTCTTCACACAGAAGGGTATGAGAGTGTGGAACAAGCTACCAGTGCAAGTGGTGCACACGAGCTCAATTTCAATGTCTAAGAGAAGTTTGGAGAGGTTCTTGGATGGCAGTGGTATGGAGGGCTATGGACTGGCTGCAAATCAATGGGACTAGACAGTTTAAATGGTTCAGCATTGACTAGATGGGCCAAAGGGCCTGTATCTGTACTTTTCTATGACTTCACAACACTGAATGAAATAAAGCTGGGATAACAAACTGACATCAGCAAAGGCGACCATGAATTTAATAGGTTGCCACAGGCTCAGAGTAAAGGGGTGCCCCTTTAATAGTCAGTTCTAATTGTCATTCAGCCAAACATGAATACCTATGACTACAGCCAAATGAAACAACACTTACTCTGGGGCTAAGGTGCAAAACAGCAGTCACAGACAGATATAAGATATCAATGAAGTAGAGTCACACAAAAAAATATAGTCCAAGACCCCAAGTCCATGAATGTAGAAATCTGCAGCTGAGCACGATACCTTCTGCCAAGCGAACAGTAGGGGGCAGCACTGACCCCAGCTTGGGCACCGTGCTGCACCAGAACTGAGACAAGGAGGTAGTTCTTCAGATGGAGGGTGGCAATTCTGTGGAATTCGTTACCACAGAGGGCTGTGGGGAACGGGTGTATTTAAGGCAGAAATAGATAGGTTCTTTAATAGTTAGGGGGTTAAGAATTACGGGAAGACAGTGGGAGAAATGAGGCTGATAAACAAAAACCAGCCAATGATTAAATGACACAGGGGTTCAACAGGCTGACTGGTCAAGTGCTACTCATAGAACAGTACAGTTTGATGAAAACAAACGCGTTTCAGGAAAACAATGCTAACCTGATTTGACCTGTGTGTGGTGTGAACAGCACTTTGAAACCTAGCTGAATTGGCAAATTGGTTTGTTATTTACTGAGACGCAGTGAAAAACTTTGTTTTGCATGCCGTCTGTTTTGTCACACCAGTACATTGAGGTAGTACAAGGGAAAGGCAGTAACAGGATGCAGAATACAGTGACAGATTTACAGAGAACGTGTAGTGCAAGGAGACAATAAGGCCAACGGATTGATGAGGTAGCTTGGAAGGTCAAGAGTCCACTTTATCATACTAGGTGACTGGACAATGGTCTTGTAATAGAAGTTGTCCTGGAGTCTGGTGGTTTGTGCTTTCTGGCTTTTGTATCTTCAGCCAATACGAGGGGGATGAAGAGAGAATGTCCAAGATGGGCAGGATCTTTGATTTGCTGGCTGTTTTCCCGAGAAAGTGAGGAGCATAGACAGATTCCCTGGAGTGAAGGCTGCTTTTCCATGAAAGCTTTCTTGTGGTCATGTGCAGAGCAGTTTCCATACCAAGCCATGATACATCAGTAGAATGCTTTCTGTGGTGCATCGATTAAAAATTGGTGAAGATCGGGTCAGCTGTGACATCCTTTAGCCCCCTACGGAAGTGGAGGTGTCAGTGAGTTTTCTTCCATTCTCTTTGACTCAGCTAGCTTCTTATAGCCACCCACAGTGTTCTCAGCAATCCCAGTGTCCTCAGATGTGTGCAAACACGAGGAAATCTGTAGATGGTGGAAATCCAAACAACACACACAAAATGCTGGTGGAACACAGCAGGCCAGACAGCATTTCATGTGTGTTGCCCTCAGATATGTTGCTGTTTTGGCGATGTTCACCCAGTCTGAGGTTATTGCGTTTGTTTTCAGGGCCAACTACTCGCTGACCATGGACACAACCCTTTAATGAAGAAGGTTTTTGACGTGCATCTTTGCTTCCTGAGAATAAACCAGTCAGAAGCGGCGCTGAAGTCCGTCTTTGCTGCTCTGCGGAACCTTGTCTACAAGGTACGGGCCCCACTTCCAATTCTTTCTTCCTCTTAAAGCTTGGGCAGGAGCCCATCCCTGGACTAGCAGTGACAGGCCATTCAGCCTTCCAACCCAATTCTTCTCTCATTGGGCTGAATCCTGTTTCCTGGAGACAAGAATTCTGATGGGAGCTGACACCATTCAACCTTAAGAATGCAGTAAGGGTGGTGGATGGTGCTGTGTCTGCTTTCCTGGGGTACTCATTCTTGGTGAGGTTCCAAGAGCAGGTCCTTCAAACCAGCAAGTTGGTGCTGACCATCAAACACCTACTTACTTTGTCAGCAGACCTGGTATGGGACTCAATGCATCATTGATTCAAATGCACGTCCTCAGCCTGAGGTAGTGACAAATCATATAACTTTTTTTCCCAAAGCATTGTTACTTTAATTAAATGCTTATAATTGTATTAGGGTAATTTTGTAAATTTGATTACAAAGTAGCTTTTTAAAAATTATTCTCATAATTTAATAGTTTTTTTAAAAATTTCAATCTTGGAGGGCTTTGACAGGGGATGTAGCCCCACCCACGGTCTCCCATCATCGTGTGCCAGTGAGCCCCAAGGATAGAGCTCAGCTGGTTGGCAGTGACCCTGCTCGTGAGTTGAATCCAGTGCAGTGAGACTGTGGGCAGTCTGTGACCACCTCCTTGGCCTCCTTCCCAAATCCCTCAGGAATTTTCCTCTTTTTTTTTCCAGTTTCCATCCTTGTTCTTTGAAGGCAGGGCCGACATGTGTGCCGCGATGTGCTACGAGATCCTGAAGAGCTGTAACTCGAAGTTAAGCACTATCCGAACGGATGCATCCACACTCCTCTATTTCCTCATGAAGAACAACTTTGAGTACACGAGGCGCCGGTCCTTCGTGAGGACTCACCTGCAGGTCAGTGTTAGTGGTGGGTGTGCTTGACTGGATAAATTATCGTGAGATTGTACGGCATAGAGACTGAGTTAGAATTGATTTATTATCCTCACGTGTACTGAAGTACAGTGAAAAACTTTCATGCATACTATTCACTACAGCAGTGCATTGAGGTAGCGCCAGGGAAACCAGTAACAGATGCAGAATAAAGTGTTACAGTTTCAGAGAAAACATGAGTGAATCTGCAGATGCTGGAAATAAATAAAAACACAAAATGCTGGCAGAACTCAGCAGGCCAGACAGCATCTATGGGAGGAGGTAGTGACGACTTTTCGGGCTGAAACCCTTCATCAACCCTGAAACGTCGTCAATACTTCCTCACATAGATGCTGTCTGGCCTGCTGAGTTCTGCCAGCATTTTCAGTTTCAGAGTAAGTTCAGTGCAGGCAGACAATAAGATGCAAGATCATAACGATATAAATTGTGAGGTCAAGAGTCCTTATTGTACAAGGGAGCCATTTAATAGTTTTATAATAGCCAGATAGAAGCTGTCCTTGAGCCGGGTGGTACGTGCATTCAAAGCTTTTATAAATTCTGTCCGATACAAGAGGGGAAAAGGGAGAACGTCCAGGGGTCTTGGCTGCTGTACTGAGGCAGCGAGAACTGTAGACAGAGTCCACGGAGGGGAGGCTGCTTTCCGTGATGTGCTGAGTCTTATCCACGACCCTCTGCAGTTTATTGTGGTCACAGGCCGGGTAATTGCCATCCCAAGCTGTCATGCGTCTGGATAGGATGCTTTTTATGGTGCATCGATTAAAAACTGGTGCGGGTCAAATGGGACATGCCAAATTTCTTTCGCCTCCAGAGGATGGAGAGATGTTGGTGAGCTTTCTTGGCTGTGGCCTCAACGTGGTTGGACCAGGACAGTGTTCTGATGATGCTCACTCCTTGAAACTTGATGCTGTCAATCCTTTCCCCCCCCCCCCCCACCTTTGGAGTAGACAGGAATATGCACTAACCCCCTTCCTTTAAGTCAATGACCACTCTTTAGTTTTGCTGACAAAAGCAGGACTGTTTTGGCTCACCTCACCCATGCTGAACATGATGCTAGTCCCATTTGCCCATGTTCCTCTCCGCCTTTCTCATCCAAGTACCTGAACGAACGCTGTTCAAATGGTCTGAGTTATGTCCCTCCTTCATCTCCTCTGGCAGCTCCTTCCAGATGATCACCAGACTCTGCGTGGAAAAAATATACCCTCAGATCACCCTAAAGTGAATCCCAGCTCACCGTAAAGCAGTGCCCTCTAGTTGTAAGTGCCCCTGCCTTAAGAAAAAGATTGCAACTTATCAAGCCTATCTAGGGCCTCATAATTGCATAAACCTTTAAAGAGTCACTCATGAGCTTCCTCTATACTATAAATCCAACTTATCTAATTGCTCATAACAATGACCCTCAATTCTAAGGAATATCCTGGTGAATCTCCTCTGCAGCCTCTCTATTGCTGCTACATCCTTTCTGTAGTGTGTGGACCAGAAGTGTGCACATTCCTCTCTGTCTTAATGTCAGAGTGTGGTAGACATGCACTTCAAGCTGGGCTAGGGACACAGGAGCCTTTCAAGACTGCCCTACTGTTCCATAAGATCCCGTGCCTCAGTCCCCATCAGTTCTCTATCTCCTCAGCCTGCTTAAATATCTGTTCACAGCCTTGAAAGGACATGACATCTAAGCTTCCAAGGAATTCCAAAGATACGCAAATCCTGAGAGCAAACATTTCTCATCTCAGTCCACTTCCTGCTCCCTTTTTGTCTCTGCCTCCATCCATCATCTTTGCTCTCCAACTCCTTTCCCTCCCCTGCCAGATTGATACCCTTCACCGTACAATCCACCAATCACTCTGGCTAGCCTCCCTTCCTCACACTCTGTCCTGATGTAAGGTCCACGGTCTCAAAATGGTATGTCAACAATTCCTTCTCCCGACCAGCCCCTGCTCTCACCCACCCCCACCCCAAGGTGCTGCTCAACCCGCTGAGTTCATTCAGCTGATTGTTTGCGGCTCTAAATGGTGACACCTTCTTGGCTCTAGACTCACCAGTGTGGAGATGAAACTCCTCAGCATCTTACGCTGTCGGGTCTCAGAACCCGGCAGGTGTTTCATTCGCCCAAGTTCCAATGAGACAAGGCATCTTCTCGATCCATCCCCTTCATCAACAAAGCAGAAAGTGCTGGGGACACTTGGCAGGTCAGTCAGAGCCTGTGGGGAGAGAAACAGAGCGAATGTGTCAAGTTGAAGATCCTTCAGCCCATTTCCTGATGAATGGTGGCCAACCTGAGTCATCGTTCTGATCAGAATGAATGTTGGAATGGGCTGAAAGTACCAGCTGGTCTATTGCTGCTCTTGTCTCTTGTTTACTTTGCCCAAACAGTGGAACAGTGTGAGAGGGCCTCAGTCCAGCGACTACAGGGAACAACCTTGCCTATCCTCGTGGCGTCAGACTTCGTAGCAGACGGCAGGAACATTTGGACAGGGCAAAAGATCTTTCTGTTTCCTTCACTAAATTTGGCTACGTGGGTGGCTGTAAACGTCTCTTTGCAAAACAGATAATATCCATTTTGCTGTTCACTTTATGGTCCATTTTGTTTCTGGTGTTTCTAATCATGCGAGACAGTTTAATTATATTAAGTCACACAGTGGTTAACATCAAAAGGAAAAACTGGGATGGTACATTGAGACGTTGTGCTTTCCTCTTGCCGACCTTGACTGGTAACTAAGATTTGAGGGAGAGTATCCTTGAGTTGAGAGGACAAAGATATTGGCCATCTGCTCAAGTAGGCAAGGTGCCAGAGAGAGATGATGTGTCCAGTCTGCCTGCCTGAAGGGAGCGGAAAATGTAAGCCTTGAGGATCGAGTTACTTGTTTGGAATTTCACATGGAACGTTGACTTTGCTGTAAAAGCTGGCATTTGTCGCACATCCGTAGGTTCCCTTGAGAAGAAGATGGTGAACCCTGCTTTGAACCAGTACAGCCCTTCCTCCCCCACAGTGGGAGCACGTTCACTGGAAGCTCCAGGGCAGGGTCTCAGTAAAAGCGAATGATTAGTGATATAGATCCAATTTAGCACTCAGAGGCGAGCATCTCGGAGGTGTCCTTCTCATTAGTGGAGATTGGTTTGGGGATGTTGATGGAGCAGCCCCTGCTGAGATGCTGCAGTGCACCTTGCAGAGAGTCGGCGTTGCCTTGGTGACGTTTGCGTGGTGGAATGGACGTTTCCGGGTCTGCAGCTGATACCAGCTGCATGCGTAGAGCTTTGGATTCCAGCCCCTCTCTGAAGATCCAGACTGACACAAGTGCCGCACAGGAGGGAAGTGGAGTCGGTTTATTATTATCACGTTTACCGCGATACAGTGAAGAGATCCGTACTCACACAGATCAGTTCATTGCACACTGCATTGAGATTGTACAAGGTAAAACAGTAACAGAGTAAAGTAAAACAATAAGGTTCAAGACCAGAACAAGATTGGTTGTGAAGTCAAGAATCGTATCTTATTGTTCTAGGGAACCATTCTGTAGCCTTTTAACAGCAAAAGAGAAGCTGTCCTTAAGCCTGGTGGTATGCATTTTCAAACTTTTGTATCATTAGGAGAGGGGAGAAGAGAGGATGTTTGGGGTCTTTAATGATACTGCTGTTTTACTGAGGCAGTGTGAAGTACAGACAGACTCCACAGAGGAGAGGCTGATTTCCCTGATGTGCTGGGCTGCGTCCACAACTCTCTGCAGTTTCTTCCAGTCACGGGGAGAGCAGTTGCCACACCAAGCCATGGTACGTGCAGGAAGGATGCTTCCTATGGCCCATCGATAAAAATTGGGGAAGCTCAAAGAGGACTTGTTAAATTTCTTTAGCCTCCTGAAGAAGTACAGGCATTGGTGGCTTTCTTGTCCATGATGTCTACGTGCTTGGTCCAGGACAGTTTGTTGATGCTCACTCCTAGGAACTTGAAGTTCTCAATCCTGTTGATCTCCAGTGAACCGTCTTGTTGGCAGTACGATTTTTCTGGGAGGCCCTACCACTTTCAAGTGGACCAAAGCTAACTTTGAAGAAAAGCAGGGAACTTCTCCCTGGTGTTCCGACGAGTACTTTTCCCACAATCGACATCACTTCTATGTGAATCACTTGCTGTTCATGGGAATGACTGTGAATTGGCGGCAAGGTTCTTTAGGAGTTCTGAAAGGGATGTGTGGGGTGCTTTTGAAATGCAGTTCATGTTTTCATTCAGTAAGTGACTTTCCCCGAGCTTTGACATCAGTAGTCACGGGGGAGATGGAGACAATCAACTGATATGTGAGATTTGACGTCTATACAGACTCGCATATCATCAGGAGAGTCCATTTGGCCCAAAATGTATTTCCTAGCTCTTTGAGAGAGTTATGCATTTTGCCCTACTTTCCCATCCTTTCCACCTAACTTTGATTTTCTTTGATTTATTCAAAATTTATACAGTAAATATAATTGGGATATGTCACTATCTACATTCCTTGTACCAAGCAATTCAGTACAGTCCCTTAGAATATATTGTCCTGATGCATCATCTCTAAATGTTGCTTTCTTGAAAGGTTTGAGAAGGTGTTACTTGCCTACTTGGTGGGTGCCACAGGGGCTTGAGTGGATTCTGAGTGAAGGTGACCGTGTAGTCATGAAGCTACTGATTGTAAATAGCGTGCATTGTGGAATTCTGTAGTCCAGTAATAACATGACATAACATGATATTATAATCACTGATTAAGCCTCCTCTAGAAGCAAAAAAAAATGTTACCACAAACAGTCTAACAGGAGGGGGTCATCACTTTCTCGGCTATAGGTTGATTCATTATAGAGCTAATGGCCAAGGGTAAGAATGACCTTATATACTGCTCTTTGGAGCAGCGCAGTTGTCTTGGTCTATTGCTAAAAGTGCTCCACTGTTTAGTCAAGGTGGCATGCAGGGGATGAGAAACGTTGTCCAGAATTGCCAGGATATTCCATAGGGTCCTTTGTTCTACCACAGCCTCCAGTGTGTCCAGTTTGACTCCTATAACAGAACCAGCCTTTCTAATCAGTTTATTGAGCCTGTTGGCATCACCCATGTTGATGCCATTGCCCCAGCACGGCATCGCATAGAGGATTGTACTGGTGACAACTGACTGGTAGAACATGTGAGGGAGAGGCCTGCACACTTCATGGGACCTCAGTCTCCTCAGGAAGTAGAGGCCACACGTTTTAGATTCTCTCTATTTCTTAAGCACGGTAGCGTAGCGGTGAGAGTAATGTTATTACAGCACCAGCGGTCCGGGCTCAATTCTGCCACTGTTGTAATGATTTGGAAAGTTCTCCCCGTGACCGCAAGTGTTTCCCCCAGGTGTTCTGCTTTCCTCCCTCAGGATCAGTGGTTTAATTGTTCACATGAGTGCAATTGGGCTGGAAGGCCAATGCTACCATGCGGTATCTAAATTTTTAAAAAATAAAAATGAAAACACTTAGATTTTTTGTCAAATTGAATTTTCTGGAAGTTGTTTTCCGTGACCATTCTGAGCAGCTGAGTCATTTGGTCTTGGCAACGCAAACGATCAACCGTGAGGTAAAGTGAACAGGATTGTGCATGTTGTATAGTCTGATCAGGAAGAGCTCATGTTCCCCTTGGCTGTATGAAACTTGAATCTTGTTCCCTACTACATACCATGCCACAAAGACCAGGGAGTTGAATTTCATCCTTGGCCGCTTGCCCTGTACTGTTGCATAGAACATACTTGAATGGGACCAAGCTTTGGAAAGCGGGTACAAGGTACAGCTCCAGTTATATCGAACCCATTGGATGTGACTGATGAATTTCCATCTCCTTGCATTCAAAAAGAACAGAGTGAAAGATTTTTGGGAAGTCTGTGGTGTTTGAATTTTCAAATCTGTTGCCATCCACAAGAGGAAGATGGCAGTTCTGTGAGATTGTTTGGTGCAGTTGGCCAGTTACACGGATAAGGAAAGGGTAACAGTTAGACACATTCCTTCCAACAGGATTGAAAGTTGAGGTAACATAAGCTTTGGGAAAGTAGCACTGTAGAGGCTGGAATGGTCAGGCTGGCTTTCCTAGATTGAATCCCGAGGATATCCTTGTACTTTATGGTGAACAACAGTTGTAATGTAGGAAGCCTGTCACAGTGCTAATATGTGCCAAGCTCCCTGAAACAGCGGTGTAATATTGACAGAATACGCTCCGCTTGGTGAAGCTCCAGTGGAGGTACTCTTCCATGTGTGGTTCAGTTGGAAGGGCTGAGTAGAACAAAGGAGGGAGGGAACTTTAATGGTTCAGAAATACCATACAGAGCAAATGCGGACTGGCTTGTTTCTGGCTACAAGTTTAATACCCTACATTTAATGTATTGAATGTAAACGTAATGGATTAAGGTATACCTGCAAGAAAGTGAATCGCAGAGTTGCATATATGTACTATGCTAATAAATTTACTCTGAATTTCGGCTCTTGAACATTTTTGTTGGGAATCTAACTGATGGGCTTTCCTTCTGTAGGTGATCATCGCAGTCAGCCAGTTAATAGCTGATGTGATTGGAATTGGAGGGACGCGATTCCAGCAGTCTCTGGCGATTGTTAACAATTGTGCCAATAGTGACCGGGCTGTAAAGGTGAGTCAGTTATCTTTGTCTCATTATAGCATCTGTGATCGGTGCCGTTGTGGTCCTGTTTTTTTAGAACACCTAACAGTACAACACAGTACAGGCCCTTCAGCCCACAATGTTGTGTCGACCCTGTAATTTACTCCAAGATTAATTAACTACCCTCCCACATAACCCGCTATTTTCTTGTATCCATGTACTTTGAATGTCCCTAATGCATCTGCCTTTATCACTACCTTTGGTAACACGTTCCACGTACTTACCACCCTCTGTGTGTAAAAAAACACCTATCTCCAACATCTCCCCTACACTTTCCTCCAAACACCTTGTGTTATCCATTTCTGCCCTGGGAAAGTACCTCCAGCTGTCCACTCTCTCTTTGCCTCCTGTTACCTTTTACACCTCGATCAAGTCACATCTCATCCTCGTTCTCTCCAAAGAGAAAAGCTGTAGCTTGCTCAGTCTATCCTCATAAGACGTGCTCTCTAATCCTGGTAGATCTCCTCTGCATGCTCTCGAAAGCTTCCACATCCTTCCTGTAATGAGGTGACCAGAAATGCAGCCATGGTTCCCTGGGCTCTGGCTTTGATGCTTATGTCATCACAGTTCTTCTCTCCTGACTGCACCCTCCTGCCTCCCTCCACTCATTCCTCCTACTGAACCCCTCGGTCAACCATGGGTGCCCGTGGACTGAACTATTCCAGCTCACTCGTGGTTTTTCCTCCTTCTGCTCTCCATCCCAATCCCCCTGGCACTGTCCAGCTGTCATGAAGTATGTCTCCTTTCAGAATCAAAATCAAGTTCACTGTCACAGTCTCGTATGTTGTTAAATTTCTTGTTTTGCAGCAGCGGCATAGTGCAAAAGCACAAACATGCTACAAGTTAGAAAAATAAACCAACAGTGCAAAATTTAGGAATGACGATGTCTTGTCCATGAGAAATCTGATGGTGGTGGAGAGGAAGTTGTTCCTGAGTCACTGAGTGTGGGTCTTCGGGCTCCTGTACCCCCTGACTGTGTTAATGAGACAAGGCATGTCCCAGGTGGTGAGAGCCCTTCGTGATGTTTGCTGCCTTCACGAGGCAGCACTGGTTGAAAGTGTCCTCGATGGTGGGGGGGCAGTTGTACCCATGATGGAGCTGGCTGAATCTACATCTCTCTGCAGCATCTTGCCATCCTGCGCATAGGAGTCTCCAGACCAGGCAGTGATGCGTCCAGTCAAAGTGCTCTCCACCGTACTCCAGCTCTCTGTTAATAACCAATTAATTTTAACCCATTAACAAACCTTTACTCAACCTATTTACTGCTCAGTCTTCACTCAGTCCCACGTAACAACTCTGCAAATTCCAAATCCTCCGAGGCATTTCTGTCAATCTGTGGTAACATCCCTCTGTCATGTGCTACAACCGCTGATAACTCTGCCCTCTGGTGACGCGCTCTTGTGAATCAGACTCCTCAATACCCAGAGCCTGGACTGACACCTTACTGCCCTATTATCCTGTTTATTATTTATTGTAATGCCTGCACTGTTTAGTGCACTTCATGCGGTCCTGGGTAGGCCTGTAGTCTAGTGTAGTTGTTGTTTTTTCTCCATGTTTTTTTTTACGTAGTTCAGTCTAGTTTTTGCACTGTGTCATGTAACACCATGGTCCTGAAAAATGTTGTCTCGTTTTTACTATGTACTATACCAGCAGTTATGGTCGAAATGGCAATAAAAGTGACTTGACTTGAATCCCCATACTTATTGCTTTCCTCTCTGGCCATCCTGTCTTCAGGTGCTTGAGCCCCAAGCCCTGGCATCTGCTGCCTGAATCACTCACCCGCTCTCCTCTTCTCAGAGGCTCCTTCGAACCTCCCTCCAAGAACGAACTTTAAATCACCATTCTTGATATCTCCCCATGGAGCATGGGCAGGCCCTGTGGGCCACAATGCTTGTGCTAACCCTGATGCCAAACTAAGTCATCTGCCTACACCTGATCTATGAACCTCTTATCACCTGCCTGCTCACGTGTATCTGTCCACTAGTTGTTAAACCCCATCCTGGCAGCCCGTTCCAGGCACTCACCAGTCTCTCTGTGTAAAACAAAAACCTGCCAGGTAAGTCTCCCTGATGCAGAGTTTCAATTGAAATGCCACAATTCCCCACCTCCACCACGACCGGTGAATTGGAGTGGGTTTGTTACTGTCACATGTACCAAAACACAAAGAAAAGCTTGTCTGCAAACTGTTCACACAGTTCACATCTTTACACAGCGCATTGAGGTAAAACACTAACAGAATGCAGAACAAAGAGCAACAACCATAGACAAAGTGGGGCAGGTGGAAAATAAGGTGCAAGATCATAGTAAGGGAGATTGAGAAGTCCAGAGTCCATCTTACTGTACTAGGGAACCATTCAGTAGTCTTAGAACAGCAGGGGTGGATGCTGTCATGGGCATGTCTGACCCATTGAGTTCCTCCAGCAGATCATGTGTTGCTTGTTTAGGCTTTCCATCTCTTACCGTGAAGCTAGGCCCACTAGTGTTAGACATTTCCATCATGGTGAAAAGACTCTGATTAATCTACCCTGTTTACGTTGTTTGTAATTTTATACTATTGAACAGTCCCCTTATGCAACAAGATGGACTCTAGGATTCTCAATAGACCTCAGCATAACACTCCACTTTATCTGTCTATCTGCACCGCACTTTCATTTTAACTGTATCAGCTTGTTCTGCATTCCGTTGTTCTTTTCTTGCACTGATGTGATGAAATTCTGGATGACGTGCTTCTCACTCTACCCGGGTACATGACAAGTTTACCAATTATGTCCTTGTATCATGTTGCTCACTGCCTGATAATATTTCTGTGAAGTCCTTTGGAAGTTTTATTCGGATCACAGGCACAGTGCAGATGCATATTGTTGCTGCATATCTTCCTCTATTTAGCTCACTGTTCATTAACCTCGTGACCTTGTGCCTCGACTGGAGCCCAGTTCTACCCTGTCCTCCTCTTAGAAACATAGAAAACCTACAGGACCAAGTAGAATGTAAAAAAGTACCAATTTCTTGGTTACACCGGAAACACTGATCAGATAAATTTGGATTTAATTAATTTATTTTTTGTGGTGTAATATATAATTGATGTAAAAAATTATATTGCACTAATCTTAACCGGACATTTATTGTATTTGTCATACTATCAAGACATAGTCTTGACCAATTTGTTTCTTCAATTTTAATATTCAAGTCACTTTCCCATTTTTGTCTTGACTTATGGACTCCTTGTTTAATTGCCTGTTTTTGAATCAAGCTATACATACATGAAATAAAATTCAACCTTTTTGGACAAATTTAAGAGTTTTATTGGAACAAATTATTGGAATACAACTTCCACATAATCCAATATTATTTTTATTAGGCGATATTGAAGGGATAAAATCGAAACCCAAATTGAATAAATATCAGAAAGAATTCATAAAAATTGCACTGGCAGTAGCCAAAAAGGCTATTGCAGTTACTTGGAAATCGGATGCATACTTAAGTACAGATCGTTGGAGGAATGAAATTTCCAGCTGTATTCCACTTGAAGAAATTACTTATAATTTAAGAGATAAATATAAAACATTTTTGAAAATTTGGCGCCCTTATTTACAAAAGACAGGATTAAATATATAGGTGCTCTGAAGATAAAATAATTGGTTATTTGGGAAAAGAAATAAATATATATACTAAAGTTATTACGAACTCCACGGAGCATGTGGGGATCTTCCGATATCCAGGCACTCTTTCTTTCTTTTTCTATAGGGATGTTAGGGGGGAGGGGGGGAAGGGTATATTTTTTTCTTCTTTCTGTAATTATTTGAAAACTCAATAAAAAAAGTTTTTAAAAAAAGAAAACCTGCAGCACAATACAGGCCCTTTGGCTCACAAAGTTGGGCCTCTTGTCACCTGCACAGCACCAGTTGCTCAGGATAAAACCCTCGTGAGAGACAAACTGAACGATAGCGGAGGTTCATTAACGCAAGAGATTCTGCAGGTGATGGAAACCCGGAGCAACACACGGAGAATGCTTGGAGGAGCTCAGCAGGTCAGGCAGCATCTATGGAAATGAATAGACAGTCGATGTTTCAGGCCGAGATAGTGGACGTTGATTTTGTTTCCAGCACCACCACCTTCCCCCCCCCCCCCCCCAATCTGCACCTCCCCTCATCCCCCATTTTCTCTGCCATTTCATCACCCCGAAGCTCAGGGAAAATAAAACAAGGGCAGAGACACAAGAGACTGTGGATGCTGGAATCATAGAATCTTGAAGCAGCACACAATCTGCTGCAGGAACTCAGCGGCTCTCTGGGGTGTAAAGGAACTGCCAGTGTTTCAGATGGAGAGCCTGCATTCGAACTGAAAATGGAGAGGAGAGATGGCCAGTACAAAGATGGGAGGAGGGAGTGTTGAGACAGGAGCCAGAGGTGATTGATGGAGTCCATGTTGTCAGTGCCAGAAATAGGTGGTTGGTTTTCACTAAGGACACTTCCTCACTCGTTCACTCACAAGTTAATATGATTCCATGCACCATATACACTCAGCAATTAGGTATTCGAGGGCTGTGGGAGGGTGTTAACTACGTGAGAATTGCTCAGTAGAAACACCAATGCACATGACAGACAACTATTCTATGCATAAACCTTTAAATAAGCTAGTGAAATATATGTCATCTAGTTCCTCTTTTAAATAAAAGTATCTTACTCTTAACTTCTGTATTTTATGAAATTCAAAGTAAAGTAATTTTGCTGTATTATTTTACATAACATACTATCACAGGATGTGCCAAATCTTCAGAATCTGGTCAATCACTGTCTTTAATAATATCTTCAGCTAACCTGTACTGCCACTGCATGTAAAAGTAAATGAACTAAGATAACTTTTCACGCTTACTTTCCATGATAGAATATAGAATTCACAGTTCGAGCTTATTTTCATTTTTAAAAATACTAATTTTCATTTGATGCATGAGAATTCTGTATGTACAAATACTGGTTAAGCAACTGTTTGCTGAATGTGAAGCAGAGAAGTAAATATTCTGCGAAACTGGCTGTTGTTCACCTTTGTCTGACGAAGGGTCTCGGCCCAAAACATCGACGGTGCTTCTCCCTATAGATGCTGCCTGGCCTGCTGTGTTCCACCAGCATTTTGAGTGTGTTGTTCACTTTTGTTCATTTGCATAGGTTTGAGAATCCTGGCCTGCGTTCGTGTCATTTGGTCAAAGAGTGTGAAATGCAAAGCAACTGTGAAAGTTTAGTACTTGCTGACGTTTTCATATAATGACCTAAAATCCTGGCGAGAATAGGCCGACCTTTTGTAGCTAAACCATAACTGGGTTATTGCGACTCGTTCTGATCGGCACACTTTGGGCGGGATGTAAAGATCGCAGGGGAGGTGCAAAGCCGGAAAGCCAGTGTACATTTTCGGGTTTGAGGAACTACAGTCTCCCAACGAAGCTGAGGTTGAAGGGAGGACGTTTGTGACCGTGACGGACATGATGAGTGTGGGTTTAAGCAGAGTCAGTGGAGTGAGGCTGATGCTTCAAGGACCAAAATGAACGATGATTGCTGGAGAGCCTACGTTACCCAGGATCCGAACCCTGTAAGGGAGGTGGGAACAGAAGCAATTGTGGTATTCAAAAGGGAATTGGATAGGCAGCTGGGGAGGAGTAATGCAAAGACCAGTGAGGAAAGTTTGGGGGTGGGGGGAGAGGGAGGTGTCCTGAATCTCTTTCTGTCCAGAGGTCCTACATGGATTAAATGCGCTAATCATTTGTTGCCATGGTTTCAGTCGACAGGATTCCCTTCTGATGTCAAAGACCTAACCAAGCGCATCCGCACAGTGCTAATGGCCACAGCTCAAATGAAGGAGCACGAAAATGACCCGGAAATGCTGGTGGATCTTCAGTACAGTCTGGCGAAGTCCTACGCCAGCACCCCTGAGCTGAGGAAGACCTGGCTGGACAGCATGGCAAAAATCCACGTCAAAAACGGGGATCTCTCTGAGGTAATCCACCCAGAACTCTCATTCCCTTTCTGAATGTGACTTGCGTTTCCGTAGCACCTCTCACTGCATCAGGGCGTCTTCACAAGTTGAAGGCTAGGAGAGATGGCAGCCGATTTGCGAGCAACAAGCTTCCACAAACAGTCGTGGGATTAACGTAGTGTAGATGGTCAGCAAGGACTTAGAGGGCTGAAGGGCCTGTACCTCTCCTCAGTGACTGTTCTTGGCTTAGAATCTTTTACATCCATCTGGGAGACCAGAAGGCACCACAATTTAATACCTCCTCAGAATCAGGTTACTTTCAGCGTCCAGTATGATGCGGAATTTGTTGTTTGATGGCAGCAGTGTAGTGCAGAGACACAGCATCACTATAAGTATCGAAATAAATAGTACAATACGAGGTGGTATTAATGGGTTCATGGAGCGTTCAGATATCTGATTGTGGAGAGGAAGAAGCTGTTTCGGAATGGTTGAGTGAAGGCCTTTTCAGGATCCTGGACCTCCTCCCCATCGTTAGTACTGAGAAGAGGGCATGTCTCGGATGGTGAGGGTCCTCAGTTCTTCACGCTGCCTTCCTGAGGCAATGCCCCTTGAAGATGAGTCTAAGCCCCTCTTGCAGTCCTGTGCTTCGCAGCTTCCCTACCAGGCAGTGATGCAACCAGTCAAACGGCCTCTGCCGTGCAGCCATAAAAATCAAACAGTGGCTGGTAACGTATGAAATCTACTCAAACTCCGAACAAAGTAAAGATGCTGCTGTGCCGCCTTTATGCATTGTACCCACAGTAAATCCTCTTGAGCTGTTGACGCCCAGGAACAAAATAACGATTCACCTTTCCACTGCTGACGACTGGTGCGTGTTCTCCCAACTTCGCCTTCCTGAAATCCTCAGTCAATTTCTTGGGCTTGCTGAAGCTGAGTGCAAGTTTGTTGTTATGGCAACCACTCGACCAGCCTATCGGTCTCGCTCCTGTACTCCTCCTCATTGCCATTTGAGACTTTACCAGCAGCAGTGTCAACTACGAAGTTATATGCATCCTTGAGGTGGACCTGTGATTGTCAGCAGGAGGAGACTTTATCACCAATCTGTGCTAACTGTGGTATTCTGATGAGGAAATCGAGGATCCAGTTGCAGAGGGAGGTACAGAGGTCCAGGTTTAGAAGAATGGCGACTAACATTGAGGAGATGATGCACTGAGTGCCGAGGTATAATCAGTAAACAGCAGCCTACCTTACGTTTTACTGTTGTCTAGAGGCACCAGAGCAGCGTGGAGAGCCAGTGAGATTGCTTCTGCTGTAGACCTGTTGCAGCAGTTTGTGAATTGCAGAGTCCATGTCCTTGCCTAGCAAAGTGTCAATTCTAGCCACAACCAACCTCTAAAAATGATAGCTGTGATAGTCTCAGTAGTAAGTTTTTCAGGTCAGTTCAATAACTTGATGGGGAAGAAGCTGTTGTTGGACCTTGAGATGAGGCTGCTGTACCTGCTGCCAGCTGGCAGTGTCGAGAAGAGGGCAAGGCCCAGATGGTGGGGTCACCTGATGATTGATGTCACCTTTCTGAGACGAAGAGAAACGTACTTTACTTGTTCTTTCTGCTGTTTCTTTCAGTGGTAACATTTTTTTGTGGATTCAACCATGTCACAGAGGTAGCATCGCTCAAAATCTCTTCCGGCCTCTACCAACTTACTTCCCACTCTGGCTTCCTTTCAGCTTTGTCTCAGTTGCTGACTGCTGCCCACTCTCTTTTTCTCTCTGTTTCAGGCGGCCATGTGCTATGTCCATGTAGCAGCTCTGGTGGCTGAATACCTCAGAAGGAAAGGTAAGGTGAACGCCTGGATTCTCCTGAAATACCCTGTGGTTATTGGTTTTGGTGACGGGGATGGTGCTGCCTCTATTGTCCGGCCAGAAATGGAAGTCTGGAAGTGGCCAAGACTCACAATGGCACAAGCAGCAGAGCTGCCGCCTCACAGCACCAGAG
Source organism: Hypanus sabinus (assembly GCF_030144855.1). Lineage (NCBI taxonomy): Eukaryota > Metazoa > Chordata > Chondrichthyes > Myliobatiformes > Dasyatidae > Hypanus > Hypanus sabinus. The sequence goes on along the minus strand of NC_082710.1, from coordinate 143,447,550 downwards.
ACGCGGGTTCTGTCCTTTCCTTGGTTGCTGTCTGTGTGAAGTTTGCACGTTCTACCTGTGACCGTGTGTGCTCCCCACCCTCCCCAACCTCTTGGGCACTCCATTTACCTCCACATCCCAAAGATGCACATCAGTAGGTTAATTGCCCCTGCTACGTTGGTGAGTCAGCGTTAGTATACCTGTGCTCGGCTGCCCATCTTTAGAAGTACACCTTTGTGTGTCTTGCATCAAGGCAACTTGATAGAGGTGTGTGAGATTAAAACAGGCATAGAGAGGACAGCCGGTGCCTTTCTCCCCCGGGGGTGTGATGGCCAATGTCAGAGGACCTCCTTTCAAGGTGAGATGAGGGAAGTCTAGAGACCGGTCTTTTGTACTGAGAGTGGTGGGTGTGTGGGCGCTATTCTGTGGGTGTGGTGTTCTGGGCAGGTAAGTTAGGAAATTTAAGAGACTCTGAAGCCCATGGATGAAAGTAAAATAGAGGGAAGGGAGTAGGTAAAACATTGTACTACCATACAGTGCTGCAATGTGTTCTGACACAGTCGCTGAGTTGCTTTAACTGATAATCACTTTCCCCAGAAGTGCTGCAGCAACTCGTGACCCTGCGTCCCAAAGTACCAGTTAAAGTATGCATCACACCCTAAAGTGAACCAGTGCCAAGGCTGCCAGCTGGACAAGAAACAAAAAAGAAAACCCAACTAAACACTGCAGCCATGGAAACAAAGCTGTTGAATTTACTGCTTCAAAACGTCATTATCTCATTGTTCCCCACACAAAGACGTGGCACATTGGGATATTCAGCGTAGAATATTCATGCCGGTAATCCGTACTGTCCCAGCACCTGCTCTCCGTACATGGTCTGATAAATTAGAGAACATCAGGTACTCACCCAGGTATAATTTAATTACTACATGAGAAAGGATTTTCTCCCACCACCACTTCATGCCGTGAGGTTCAGAGCCCCATTACCCTCCGGGTGACAACTCCCCTTTCTCCATTGCCAGCTTCCTGAAGTCCAAGCCAGTGAATGAATAGTGACTGCCCTAAGTCCTCCCCCTGCCACCAGATTCAGAGCAGTAGTTGCCTTGTAGCCACGGGGCTCCTGCATCGACTGTACCCACCTTGGAACCGAACTGCTTCCGCAGCCTGTGGACTCACTTCCTGCGACTCTGCAGCTCGCGTTCTGCGTACATATTATTTGTGTTTTTTTTTATTATTTGCAAGATTTGTCCTCTTAATGCACAGTGGATGTTTGGCAGTCAGTGTCGTCTGTTATTTCTCGGTTTTGCGGGTGCCTGCCAGAAGATGAACCTTGAGATTGTATATGGTGTGCGTACTGTACTTTGATAATGAATTTGAACTCTCAGCGTGCCTTCTTCCATTCGGAAAGGGACGTTCCCTCTGGAGATTGTCCTGCTGCGTGGTGTGAAGGACAGTTGACTTGCCGATGTAGGTTGTTTCAAGCATACGGAATGTTTGTGACCATCTCCCGCCCTGACCCCCTCACAGTGACTGGTGTTCAACCGATGGACCTCTCTATATACGTAACAGCTGTAATTTCTAAGGGGGCATTAATAAGTGGATTAAAGAGGCTCATGGTTTGAGGAGGACAGTGATTACTTGACAGGGCTGGCAGCTATGATTCAGGACTTTTAATCCAGAGATGAGTTCAAAGCGTACTCTGATAGATAAGGGAGTTTAATTTCAAACATTTTAAAAACTAATCATACCACTGAAAAAATACAATCGTAGTGTAAGCATGAAACTCCTGCATTGTTGTGGGCCTTCACCTCCCTTCCCGATCCCAGATGGGTGGTCCTCACCCAGTCTGGTAATACACATGAATCCAGACTCTCCAATGTCACTTGCACAGGCCTTGCAGTCATTACAAGGACCCAACTACACTGATCACATTTTACTCTCTCCACACTCCCATCAACTCCCCCTCCAAGTTCTTGCCAGAGAGAAGGGTTTTAACAGTCAGACACCCAACGTTGGAAAGTCTCAGCAGGTCAAGTAGCATCTGTGGGGGGAGGGAGAGAGAGATGTTGATAATCTGTCAGAATTGGCCAGCTCTAAAGCAAACAAGAAAGGCTAACCTGTTTGAAATTGTTAAATTCAGTGTGTAAGTTGTCTACTGATAAGTATTTGATCTAAATTTGGGTTTTTTAGAGTGACGTAAGAGGCCAAAAGAATAAGAATGGGAAAAGGAATTAGGTGTCAGACCGCTGGACGCTTGTGAAATGAGGGACTTATTCTGCAAAGTGTGTGTCTTGGTTTTTGCAGTGCTAAGCACTGAATGCAGTGTACATTATTAGAAGGTGAAGAACAGAGAGATTTAGAAAGGAAATTCCCGAGCTCAGGACCCTGGCAGTTGACCACTGGCAGCCATGCCTTCGAGGGACAAATTTTTGAGATGACCAATTAGCCATAAATGTCGAAGGTCGAGATCTCGGGATTGTCAGGCTAGAGGAGATTACAGAGGTGAGTGGAGTAGGCAGAGGCTGTGGAAGAATTTTGAAGCAAGGACAAGAAGGTTAGAATATCGGGTATTTTGTGTAACTGAGAGAAAGGACTTGTTTCCGGAGCTTAGCATCTACAAGAATCCCTATAAGTTTTTACGATTAATGTGTCTACTGCTGTAATTGGTAGCTGGTTTATTATTGTTACATGTACCAGAATGCAGGAAAAAGCTTTGCCATCCAGACAGATCATTACATACATTAATTTGTTTCAACATATAATGGGGAACAGGCCCTTTTAGTCCACTGCGACGCACCTCACAGCAACCCGTCTATTTATCGCTGGGCTAGCCTAGTCACAGAACAATTTACAACGCCCATTTCACCCACTGACGGGTAAGTCTTTGGTCTGTGGGAGGAAACCGGAGTGCCCGGAAGAAATCCACGCATCCAGTGGGGAGGACATACTGACTCCTTACAGATGATGTCGGAATTGAACTCCGAACTCCGACGCCCCGAGCTGTAATAGTGTCATGCTAACCGTTAAGTACATTGTGGTAGTGGAACGGGAAATGGTAACAGTGTAGAATGCTGTGTTACAGTTAAGGAGAAAGTGCAGACAGACAAATGAAGTGCAGAGGCACTGCAACATAGACTGGGAGATCAAGCGTTTGTCTCTGGTGTACTAGACGCTGTCTAAGAGCACTCTCACCCTTTCGCTTCCCCTCATGACCTGCCCATTACCTCCCCCGGTTCCCCAGCTGCTTCCCTTTATTCCATGGTTCACTGCCCTCTCCTATTAGACTCCTCCTTCCACCTATCCCCTCCCAGTTTCTCACACTATCCCCCTTCTCCCACCTACCAGCCCCCTCACGTGGTCTCATCTATCACCTGCTGGCTTGTACTGCTTCCCAAGCTTCTTATTCTGTTGTCTGCCCCCTTCCTTTCCCGTCCTAATGAAAGACCTCGGCCTGAGATGTCCACAGATGCTGCCTGACTTGCTGAGTTCCTCCAGCATTTTGTACATGTTGCTCAAAATTTCTAGCATCTGCAGAATGTCATGTGTCTTTTTTACATAACCAAATGAGCAGAAGTGGCCTTGGTTTAATATCTCCCAGAAAAAGTTGTTCCTGATAGTGGAGTTAATTTATTGTTTGAATCCAGCACCCTATCCAATTCTAACATTTCCAAGAAACATCATTGGCTCCCAAGTCCCATAGCTTAGATGAAATAAATCCAATCTTGTTTCCATCTGCTTCATCAAATCTGGTTGTTGTTGGATTATTTAGGAGGTCAGGGAGAAGGCTCCCATCTCTCTAGTGAGTGGTGCAGGAACACCAAAAATGAAAGTACTCACCTCTAATGGGTTCTTACAGAAACGTACCATGTGTGAAACTTTCCTTGTATTGGAAAATATAATACTGACAGCTGTAATGTTTCGGTTTTTTAAAAAAAAAATTGACTTCTAGCCATCAAGTAACAGTGCCATCAACACGAGACAACACACACACACGATGCTGGAGGAACACAGCAGGCTGGCCAATCGTGTATTACTTTTTAAATACTCACCAAAGAACTACAGCAGCCACTAGAGCTCATGAGTCTGTTTCTCTGACTTTCTCGTCTGATAGTTGTATTGATTTTTTTCTGTGACCATTGTCCTTTTTACCAATGGGACAAAAACATAACTTTCTATTACCTTGGTCAACTCAGCAAGCTTTGTCTCCCCTGCTGCCTCCAGAGGATGTGGATGCAATAAATTAATTGTTGTTTCCAAGTTCAAAGGTGATAGCTTTCATTTCGTTGTACAATTGGGAAATAAATATGGGTAAATGCAACTGAGGTGCAAGTCACCTTTGCTCTGATTAGCTAACAGAATAGGCTCAAGTGATTCCTGTTTGTGTCATTTCCTGCTTTCTTAAGACATTGCAAATTTTGCTGCTTCAGCTGCGGTGACCTGGGTTCAATTGTAACCTCAGGAGTTTTGCATACTTCCCCTTGACTGTCTACAAATCCTCACTTTCCTCCCATGTCACAGCAACATGCTGGTACATTGATTGACTCTTGTAAATTACCCTTTGGTGTAGGTAGGGCAGTAGGACAATTGGAGGAGCAGTTGATGAGGGAGAGTGTATAATAGGAAAATAAATGGAGATAGCACTGAGCTGAAGCCAGCATATTCTTGATGGACCAAGTGGTTTCCTTTCATGCTATGAAAAAATACTATTAAAGAAAAATAATTTCTGGGAACTCTTGCTAAACCTGCAAATCATAGTTGAATCCCCTAGTTTTGCTGTTATTGAAACCCAATCAGCCTCTTCCCCCTATTTCTTCCAACTTCTTGTGCAGTGATATCATTGGTATAAAATTTCTATCCTTGGTTTCAAATTCCTCACTGACCTCCCTCCTCCCAGTGTTAGTAATTCCCTCCAGCACCACAACCTTTCTGGATCTCTATCTGGCCTCTTAATAATTCCCAAGTTGAGCATTTCCTCCACCAGCCAGCCTTCAGCTACCAGAGCTCCATGTTCTGGAATTCCCACCTGAAGCTTCTCCATGTCTCTTTCCTATTTTAAGGTGCACCTTAAACTTCTCCCAAAAACTAATTTCCCTCTTTCATATTTGTTTATTTTTCTTTAACCATTTGAAAACAGTAGTTTAGGTAAAAGAGCAACACACACAAAATGCTGGAGGAAATCAGCAGGTCAGACGGGAAAGTGGAAGGGGGCGGAAGCCAGATTAAGGTGATGGGGGGAGAGATAGGAGTACAAGCTGGCAGGTGATTGGTGAGACCAGGTGAAAGGAGCTTGAGGATGTTGTAAGAAGCTGGGAGTTCATAGGTAGAAAAGAGAAAGGGCTGAATAAGAAAGAGTTTTATTGGAGAGGACAGTGGGCCATGAGTAATAGGGAAGAAGGAGGAATCAGAGGGAAGATAGGGATAAGTGTGGAAAAGGTGTAAGGAAGGAGACAGACCTATGAATGGAAAAAGAGAGAAGGCTGGAAGGAAGGGGTGTCGAAAATATCAGATATTAGAGAAATCAACATTCATACCATCAGGTTGGAAACTACTCAGATGGAATATTAGCTGTTGGTTCCCCAACCTGAGTTTGACCTCAACACACTTTTTTGGGAAGAAGAGATTACCTAAAGGTTTTTGTTTGTGTTGGCTTGCTCTTACTCCAGTGCACTTGTTCGTTCTCCATTCCATAGTCACATACATTGACGTGAAAATGAATGTGTTCATTGATTCATGGACCGTTCAGAAATCTAATCTCAGAGGAGAAGCTGTTCTTTAAATGCTGATTGTGGATCTTCAGGCTGTTGCAGCCCCTCCCTGATGGTAATAGAGCAAAGTGGGTTTTATCAGATAGTGAAAGTCTTCAGTGATCGACACTGCTGTCTTCTGGCTTGGGGCAGAGAGTGACTTTGAAGTTTAAGGTACATTTATTATCAAACTATGTATAAATTATACAACCTTGATATGTCACCATACAGGCAGCTACAAAACAAGAAACCCAAAAGAACCCATTAAGAAAAGAGCTACCAGCACTTTAAGCACAGGAAGTTTGGCTATACACACTAGGAATGGTCAGCTATTAGGGCAGATAACTCATTGAGACCGATAGTCAACCTTCCAGGTGTTGACGGATCTGAAACACAGCTGGCCATGTGCGACCCTCACTGTCATCTCACCTCTGTACCTACAGAGCGCTTGCTGAAGCAGCAGGCCAGCTTGTGTTTGGCACGACTCCTCTGACGTGCTTTGAGGTGCCTCGCTGTGTCCGAGGTGCTCTGCGGATGGGGTGGTTGTCACAAACAACGTGCAGGCCTGTCATTGGGGAAGAAGCACACACGTCACTCTTGCTGCTTTCTTTCCAGGTATATTCAAGCAAGGCTGTTCGGCGTTTAAGGTGATCACACCCAACATCGATGAGGAAGCAGCAATGATGGAAGACGTAGGAATGCAAGATGTCCACTATAATGAGGTGAGTTGGCCTGATCTGGACATTCTCACTTCCAACACCTTCATCCTGTACCACAGTTCTTACTGCAGTGTCTCTGCTCTGTCAAGGCACTGAGTTCTGATTGGTTTTGTGTGTGTGTGTGTGCGTGCACGCTGAATCACTGACATTGATGGATTGTCCGCTTTGCTGGGTCAATATAGCAGTTGAATGTGATATTGTATTTTGAGCTGCATAACACTATGACAAAATGTGTCAAAGTTTTTTTGTGAAGATGTCTTCTAGCTTCTGCCTTCCTAGTGACGAATTTGTGTTTCAGGGTAATGGTTCTATGATGGAAAGATTCTGTACTTCCATCATGTCCTTCATAACCTCCCTGTCCTGAAGTGCTGTATGGCCAATGAAGGATATTTTGAGAAGTGGCCATTGTTATAAAGTGGGAAAGCCAGCAGCCCTGCAGAGGACAGAGGCATCCCGTAGGCCGCAGTTTGATGATTACAGACAGTCAGAAAAGAACTGTGGGTGCTGGACAAACAGACTATGGCCAATGGGTCAGGCAGCATCTATAGAAGGAGAAACTGTTAACGTTTCAGGTACAAGGAGCTTTGTAGGATTTAGGAAGAGGAGAATTACAAGTGCAGCTACAGCAGGCAAGCAGGTGGGGGAAGGGCACGTGGGACAAGGGATCTGATGGGTCCTACAGGGTTAATTAGGGGCTCTTAGCAGCACATGAGCTTATTTGCATAAGGTGTTGCTAATAGTGAGGCTGTGGCACATACCCAGTATGAATGAGAAAAACTGAATTGACCTGAAGAGCAGAGCCAGTTCTGGGAGAGAGTGGAGCAAAGAGTTGGAGAAGTCAGTGATGAATCCTGAAAGCTGCAGAAACAGAGTCAGGTGTAATATCACCGACAAATGGTGTGAAATTTGTTGTTTTGTGGCAGCGGTACAGTCATCATCTACGTCGTCACTGTGCCGTGACTTATGGCATTGGCCATCGTGGTCTTTGACCATGAATGTTCTTGGCAAATTGTTCTACGGAAGTGGTTTGCCATTGCTTTCTTCTGGCCCAGTGCCTTTACAAGACAGATGACAATCCCCACCCACCCCCCCAAAGCCATTGTCAATACTCTTCAGAGATTGTCTGCCTGGTGTCAGTAGTTGCATAACCAGGACTTGTGATTTGCACCAGCTGCTCAAGTGGCCATCCACCATCTGCCCCCATGGCTTCACTTGACCCCGATCAAGGGGCTAAGCAGGTGCTACACCTTGCCTAAGGGTGACCTGCAGGCCAGTAGAGGGAAGGGGGCACCTTACATCTCCTTTGGTGGAGATGTATTTCCACCCCACCAACAAGCAGTACAGTGCAATATGTAAGAAATACTATAAATTACAAGAAGAAATATCATGTATATTTTAATTTTTAAATTAATGTATTTTAATATTGTACATACAATTAAATAAAAGAGAGCAAAGATATTGAGATAATGTTCGTGGGTTGGTTCATTGTCTGAAGGTGGAGTGGAAAAAGCTGTTCTTAAAATGTTGTGTGTGGCTTCATAGTGGCAGCAGTAAGAAGAGAGGGTGTACTGAGTGATGGGAGTCTTTGATGAGTGCCCAGTAAGAGACAGGGTTATTCTTCAAGTCTGACGTGGTCCAGTTGTAACAGTACTGAAGGTGACAGACAGATACCAGTGTGGGGGTGGGTTGTAACGTGATAATGACTTTGGTTGAGATATTGAGTAAGAGGGAAACTTGCTTTTTGACCGGATGCTCCAGGGTCTTCTGAGGCCTTCGGAACTGAATGTTGTCTGTACCTCGACACTACACAGTACACACCTGCACTGTTAGCATCTTCAGCAGTGCTGCATCACCTCAGCACTCTCCTTTCATTTGCAGCCTGCTGCGATATCAGTAACTGCAAAGTTTACATTGTAAGCAAACTTCAGCGTGATAAGAATACACTGATGTTGCAAATTTAATTATCAGCTATTTCAGAAACGCAGTTTGTCATTGATGGACTGTTAACCTTTTATCCCTAAGTCAGGACAACAAATGTTAATTATCGACCAGATAATAGTCAACATTTAGAGTTGCTTGCAGTGTTTTTTTGAATTACTGATAATTGCCACTCTAGATGTGCTTTGATTGTCCTGAGTCAGCTATGGAAGTTCAAAGGAATCTGATTATTCAGAAACCCCATAGCACAGGAATGTGAATTAATCCATTCCCACTGGGCAGGATCAGGTTTGACTGTAAATAACTTGCATCTGTACCTTTCATGGCTATTCCCCAACCAAAGAAACTCAACAGCATTAAGAGACAGTTAATAGAAATCTGGTGTTTAATAGAGTTAATAGAAGTCAGGTGTTTCTACCTGAGGAAACATACACTCGGGTGAACGTTACTGTGCTTAACTTTTCAGGGTGTATCGCCAAGAATCTTATCGAGACTGTGATAAGCCAAAGCTAACAGTGCTTCAATTCACCCTGCTTCCGCTATATTTGTTTCTATTCGTTTGATAAAAGTTTTAAAGTAATCCTTTCTCACCATGTCACCTTTAATTGGAGGCACAAGAAGGCAGCACTGTATGGATGGATGGTGGGAATTGCAAGAAGCAGTCAGAGCTGTGCTCTAGTTTAACCCAGCGATGACTCCATATCCGCACCATTACTAGAGCTTCCATTTCCACCTCTGGAAGCACAACACACATCCTCCCCTGGTTACGGCATCGTTCCGTTCCTGAAAACTGTTTCTAACCCAAAGAACTGGTAGGTCAGAAATGCGGCTGCCAGCTATATATATAAATAAAAGCATGTACTGTAACAATCAAGAGCGATGTATAGTTAAAGCACAGCATTTAATTTGGCTATTCAGAGTTTTCTGCATTGTTGCTGGGAACAGAGTCCTTACTCAGCAGAAAATTGCAATTCCACCGCGGCTGGACAATTGATTTCCCCGTGATCTCCCAAACACTCAGTCATATGGATGGACTGTACATAGGTCACGTGTTCATAATGTGAGGAGGTCCAGTACATCTTCACCTCCATTCCAACTCACCACTGTTAAGACTCTCATTTGTGTCCTGTAACCATCAGGTCCACTGCTGGCCTGAATTCCCTCATTCTACCCTCTCTGAATTACAGATCAACAACAGCCTTACTAACTGCCTCCTAACATTTGTTCCTTATGTGCCATCTCACCATGATGTGGGCAGTCACGGTCTTTCCATGACCATGATTGTCCTTGGCAACTTTTTCTGCGGAAGTGGTTTGCCAATGCCTTTACCAGACAGATGACCCCAGCCATTATCAATACTCTTGAAAGATTGTCCGCTTGGCTACAGTAGTCACGTAACCAGGACTTGTGATATACACCAGTTGCTCTTACGACCATCCACCACCTGGTCCCATGGCTTCACATGACCCCAATCGAGGGGCGAGGCAGGTGCTACACCTTGCCCAAGGTGACCTGCAGGCTAGCGGAGGGGAGGAGCGTCTTACCCCTGGCGACGTATCTCCATCCTGCCGCCCATAACTCATACAATCCAACTCAAAACACCTCAAAGTGTTCTCACAGAGATAAATTAGTTTATTATTGTCACGTGTCAAAGTGCAGTGAAAAACTGTATTTTGCATGCTAACCATATAGATCATTTTATTACAACAGTGTATTGAAGTAGTAGATGGTAAAACAATAACAGAATGCAGAATAACATGTTATAGCAACAGAGAACTTACAGTTCAGGCAATAAGATGCATGAGGTAGATGGTGAGCCTGTCTTATTGTACTAGGGAACTGTTCAGTAGTCTTATAACAGTAAGATAGAAGATGTCCCTGAGCATGCTGGTACATGCTTTTATATCTTCTGCCTGATGGCAGGAAGTAGAAGAGAGATTGTCTAGGCTTGATGGGGTCTTTGGTTATGTTCTGCTTTGCCAAGGCAGCGAGGTGTAGACAGAGCCCATGAAGGGGAGGTTGCTTTCCCTGATGTGTTGAGCTGCACCCACAGCTCTCTGTTGCCTTACCAAGTCTTGATGCATCAGGTAGGATGCGTTCTATGAAAACTTCAGACCATAGCAGAGTGTGACAACTTGTTCAAAGGTGTTGCTTGTCAGGATGGTTGGCAGAGAACTTGGAAGGTCTAGAGAGAGAACCCTAGGGCTTGTGGCCCTGGGAGCTGAAGGCACACCCATGAGTGGTGGAGAGATTCAATCTGGAGATGCTGAAGTGTCCATAATTGGAGGAGTGTAGAGGGCTTGGAGAAATATAGGGGAAGAACGAAAGAGAGAGGGATGAGACCATCCGTCATTTAAAAAGAAAATTTTGAAATCTTGGCTGGCTGGACCAGGAGCTAAGGTACCCCCTGTGATGAAGGAGAGAGGTTTGAGAAAATTGGTTCGCAGATTGTGGGCCAAATTCTACTTCACACGGAGTGTGGAGCCAGCTCCAGGTGATTAATAAAGTAGCATTTTTGACAGGCCAAATAAATTCCAATGAATTAATAGGCATCCGTTAGTCTCGTGAGACCATGGATTTGTGCCTTGGAAGGTTTCCAGGGCGCAGACCTGGGCAGGGTTGTCTGGGAAACCAGCAGTTGCCCAAACTGCAGGCCTTCCCCTCTCCACGCCACTGATATTGTCCAAGGATGGGCACTAGGACCCTAGCAGCTTGGCACCGGTGTCATTGCAGAGCAATGTGTTGTTAAGTGCCTTGCTCAAGGACACAACTGAGGCTCAAACCAGATCACTAGACTGATGCCTTATCCACTAGGCCACGCGCCAACATTCCAAAGAATATGGCCTTTGGAATTGAATCTTGTTGAGAAATTTGGAAAGTAAAGTTGAGGAGAAGAATATCGTAAAAATACAAGTCCTTCCTTCCATCTGATTTCGCAGTGCATAACCCATTAACGAAGTTGGTCAGGCCTCTTCCAGTGGCACCAGATTGTTTTGCTTTGAGATCAAGTGGAGTTTATTGTCATATCCACAACAGAATGAAAAGGATTAGTGAGGATGGAATTAGATATGAGGTTTACAAGAACTAGCAGGAAAGATTTTTCTGGACTTAAATAGTGGCATGTTTGAGATTCAAAGTCAGGTTTATTGTCATATGCACAAGTACATGTCCACACAGGTGCAACGAAAAACTTACTTGTAGCAACATCTCAGGCACGTTGCATCAGAGACCCAACGTTCCCAAGGAAAAATATAAATTAAAGGCAAATTACATAAAAGCAAAGCAAAGTCCACTGCCATGCAAAGTGGTACTTTGCCACGCAAAGTGGTCATAGTGTTGCTGTAATGAGGTAATGACTGGGGTTGTGCCAGTTGGTTCAAGAGCCAAATGGTTGAAGGGAAGTAGCTATTCCAGAACCTGGTGGTGTTTAAATTCAGACTTCTGTATCTCCTGCCCGATGGTAGCTGTGAGAAGATGGCATGACCCTAATAGTGGTGATCTTTGATGACGGCAGTTCCTCGTACAGATACTACCTATGGTGGGGGGTGTTGCCCATGATGTTTTGGGCTAAGTCTACTACACATTTCAGTGCTTGTCTCCTACTTTCAGGACTCCAGCAAATTTGTTTATCATTGCTGGGCTGCAACAAACCAAGGAATAATATCGGCTTTGCAATCTTCATTGCACTGGTTATTTATTTATTGCTGTGATCACTTCTATTGCTTATCTTGCTAATTTTTATGGCATGTGCCTGCCTTTATAACAGAAGCAACAGATTGTGTGCTGTTTTTATTCACAGTGGTGGTTGTTTAATAGTTATATCCCAATTATATTGAAGTTCAATGTTTATCAAACTGTGAAGGCCTTACCTTGCAGATTTTCTTTGCTCTTTTGGGTTCTACCAAGTTGTTGCTGTTTTGATTACCTGTGCATTACATCAGCTACTTCATTGAGACTCCTACAGTCATATGGTTCGGAGGCAGGCCGTTCGGCCCGCAGTAGTCGTACCTGCTCTTCCAGTGAGCTGTCCCTCAGGTGCGACGTTAAAATGAGACGCTGCCCGTTCTCGTGGCACACCCTGAGAGGAAGAGCAAAGACGTTCTTCCCACTCTCCCTGGCAGTGCCCACCTCACATAAACGTTAACGACTATTATTACCTGTTAAGTGTCTAATTCTGCTGTGTGGAAATTAACCGACATTTCCTACATTACCCAGTGACCACACAAAGTAATTCAGTGCAGAAACAGGCGGACCATGCAGACCAAGGTGTCCCAACCAAGCCAGTCCCATTTCACCCTTCTAAACCTTTCCTGTCTCTGTCCAACGGTCTTTTAAAACTTCCTCTGGCAGCTGATTCCACATTCATATAAAAAAAAGTTACCCCTCAAGTTCCTCTTAAACCTTTCTCTTCTCACCTTAAACCTACACCTGTAGATTCCATTTCCCTGTAGAAAAAGATGGAGTGCATTCAACCTCCCATTTTATATACTCTGACATCACACCTCAGTCTCCTGTGCTCCAAAAGGAATAAAGTCCTAACTTGTACAATCTTACCCTCTAACTCAGACCTTCAAATTCTGGGAGAATGCTGAAAGATCTTTCCTGCGCTCCTTCCAGCTGAATAGTCGCAGGTTTCCTTCGGCAGGGTGGCCGAAACTGTGCACAGTACTGGATAGTGCAGGCAGAGGCAGGAAAATTGTTTCCACTGATGGGTGAGCCTCGAACTAGGGGATGTAATCGCAAGCTTGAGAGGAGTAGATTTACGGGGAGATGAGGAGGACCTGCCATTCCCAGAGAGTAGGGGGTCTGTCCCAGGGAAGCAGTAGAGGCCACCTCATTCGATGTCTTTAAGACACTGTTAGATCGATCTCTGCATAAGACATAAAAGCAGAATTAGACCATTTAGCCCATCGAGTCTGCTCAGCTATTCGATTATGGCTGATTTATTTTCCCTCTTAACCCCATTCCCCTGCCTTTTCCACGTGAACTATAATGCCTCACCAGTCATTAACATTTCAACCTTGACTTTAAATATACCCATGAACTGACTTCCACAGATTCTTCCTCATCATTGTTCTAAAGATACATTCTTCTTTTCTGGGGTTCTGCCGTCTGGTTGTAGACTCCCTCACTATTTGAAGCATCCTTTCCATGTCCATTCTATCTAGGCCTCTAAATATCTAGTAGGTTTCAAGGAGATGCCTCCTCATTCTTCGAAGCTCCAGTGAGTACAGGCTCAGAGCTATCAAACACTCCTTCGTTCATTAATCCTTTTCATTTCCGGGATCGTCGTTGTAAACCTCCTCTGGACCTTCTCCAGTGCCAGCGCACCCTTTCTTGGGTACGGGAAGAGCAATTAACAGTGGATCTGTAAGACAGAACTGAGGCAGCTGTGATGGGCGAGCAGCCTCTTTCTCTGTTGCTGGTTCTACGACAGGTGCTTATTCACAATGCAAACTTTGCTTGTTCTTTGGACAGGATGTGCTGATGGAGCTGTTGGAACAGTGTGCAGACGGACTCTGGAAAGCAGAGCGTTACGAACTTATTTCCAATGTTTACAAGCTGATCATCCCGGTTTATGAGAAAAGGCAGGAGTTTGAGGTGAGTAAGTCTGTCCTCCTCAGATGTGGGAGAGCTGTAGAACTGTTGCTGTTACGCTTTCAGCATCTCTGACTGAAATTTACTGACCACCAGTTCTCATGCTAATGTCATAATGTCTTCTGTTGTCTGAATAAAGGTAAGCACACATGGAATGAGAAATGAAGTGTATGAGAACCAGCAGGAAAGATTAATCTGTATTCTCTGGCAAAGCCTTAAGTAGTGGCTTGTTCAGCATTCAGTCACTGTTATTGTCACAAGTACTTGGAGGCACAGTGGCAGTGGAAAACTTAATTGCCACAGTAACAGAGACGCATCGCATTGGGAACTCAACGTCCACAAGGAAAATGAAAATTATATAAGAAAGTGCACAATCAAGTCAAAAAGATGTCCATTGTATTGGAAAGTGGTCATAGTATCGCTATGCGGAGGTAGTGATGAGGTTGGGTACGCTGGTTCAAGAACCTGCCAGTTGAAGGGAGATAGCTGTTCTTTCACCTGTTGGTGTGGGACAAGGCTTCTGTGCCTCCTGACTGGTGGCAGCTGCAAGAAGATGGCACTGCCTGGATGGTGGGCATCTTTGAAGACGGATGTTGCCAGTGCCTCGTGTCAGTGCTACTGACGATGGGGAGGAATGTGCCCGTGATGTATTGGGCTGAGCGGTGGGGCGAGGGGGTGACATGGATAGAGTAGAAACTGAAATGATATTTTCCCAGCTGGTGGAACCTAGAGCCAGTAGATATTGCCCCCAGGAAGCTGCCTGTTTAAAATGGAGGTGAGGGGGAATTTCGTTTTGGAGGGTCTGACCCAGAGAGCTGTTTGAGTTTGGGCTACAGAGGAATCCGAGAGCTGGGTAAGGAGATAGAGCTGAGGCCAAGGTCAGGTTTACCATGAACTTAATGGTGAAGTGAGATCGAGGGGTCTGAGTGCTCATTTTTTATGTTGTTATGTGGGGTCTTTCAAACTTCTATTTGATCCCACCTAGAGGTGATTCCACGTCAGGGAGACCAGAATTTAGGATCCTGACTGAGCCCAGCAATAATAAAAAAAAAATCAGGAGAAGCCTCGATCTACAAGTGGAACTGTCTCTCACGGAAAGAGGTCAAGGCAAACAGTAAAGATGGATTCAGGGGAAAGCTGGAGAAACATGGGAGGTGGGTGGGGAGGTTGGGGGAGAAGAGGTAGGAAGATGGAGTGGAGTAGAAGGAGGCTGGCGGTAGGATAGGAGCACCAGCACAGAGAAGTGGCTGCTGTCAAGCCCTCTCCCAAACCACTAACTCTTCAAGTCAAAGAGCTGAAACAACAGTAACCCTTTTTTCATTCCTTTACAAGTGTGCTCAGTTAATTTGTGTGGGGGAGAGTGAAACTTATTGTGACACTTAGTTGTACACTCTAACAGAAACTTGCCCATCTCTACGAAACCCTCCATCAAGCTTACAAGAAAATCGCTGAGGTTATGCAGACAGGGAAGCGACTTCTTGGCACCTACTTTCGAGTTGGCTTTTTTGGGCAGGTGAGCATCTCTCTCTTCATTTTAGCCTCTCTTTAGGCAAAGTCGTTTATTATCAAATGTGCGAGTACATGTGTGTAATGAAAATCTTAAGCCGCATCACAGGTACATAGCATCACGTAAGCTGCAGTCACAAGAAACGCACAAGTTATTTTTAAAAGAAAACACACTTAGAACAAAAAAGACTAAGTTGATTATAGTGCAAAGTGGTCATAGTGCCCCTGAACTGTAGTGTTTAGGGTTGCGCCAGTTGGTTCAAGAGTGGCTGAAGGAAAGTGGCTGTTCCTGAATCTGGTGGTGTGGGACTTCAGGCCTCTGTGCCTCCTGCCCGATGATGGCGAGTTCTTTGCTTGCGAAGATCAAGAGGGAAGAGGAGACCTCAGGTGCAACAGCACAATCGTTGGTGGCTACAGAGGCACCCCTTCGCCATCGCTGTCGAACTTGTTTTCCCTCCTGCCTGCTCTGCATAGGGTTATAGTGAGGATCAGTGCACGTGGACCAGTTCCACTCTTCAGGCTGAGGGACCTTCCACAGAGGCACAGTGAGCTGTGGTGACTGCAAGGCTGTAGGTTGAGTATCACAGTTTTCCTTCCCCTAGACAGACTGCCTGGCAAGGCTAACGAGTCCCATCTACCCGGGCTTGAAATCGGAGTCCTTCTCCTAGGCTAGCTACCAACCAAGGCTGATCAGCCTGGCTTGCATGCCCAGTTACACCGTCCGGTCGCGCCATGACATAGCAAACTCAGTAAGAACAGGGACACCACGCTCTCTTTGAGGATTAGAGACAACACCACCTATGGAAACTTGAGATGTGCCTGTGATATCAGTGTGCCGTTCATTCTTATGAGCTGATTGTTCTCAAAACTTTCTTCACTTTGCTAGTTTTATTTTTAAATAAAACTTTGAAAATGTGGTGACAAGGTAAAGTCAGAGGAACCACCTCCAGTGGCCAGTAACCAGAGGACACTGATCCGAGTTATAGTGTAGGAAAGTGTATGGTCGTGCACATTGATAGAAAGAATAAAGGCATAGACTATTTTATAAATAGGGAGAAAATTCTAAAATCAGAGGAGCAAAGGGACTTGGGAGCCATTGGGCAGGACTCGGTAAAGGTTAACTTTCAAGTTGATCAGTGGTCCAATATTAGCATTCATTTCAAGAGGATGAGAATACAAAGCTAAGGATGTGATGCTGAGGCTTTATGAGGCATTGGTGAAACCGCACTTGGAGTATTGTGAGCAGTTTTGGACACCTTATCTTAGAAAAGATGTGCTGGTAATTGGAAAGGAGGTTCACGAGAATGGCTCTGGGTATGAAAAGGGTTAACGTATGAGCAGCATTTAATGGCTCTGGGCCTGTAGTCACTGGAATTAAGAATGGGACAGGAGGGAATCTCATTCAAACCCATCAAATATTGAAAGGCCTTGATAGAGTGGATGTGGAGATGATGTTTCCTATAGTGAGGGAATCCAGGACCAGAGGGCGCAGCCTCAGAAGAGAGGATTGTCCATTTTGAATAGCAATGAGGAAGAATTTCCGTAGCCAGAGGGTAGTGAATCTGTGGAATTCATTGCGTCAGATGGCAGTGTCATTGGGTATATTTAAAGCAGAGATTGATAGGTTCTTGAAAATTCAGGGTGTCAAAGGTTATAGAGAGAAGGCGGGAGAATGGGGTTGCGAGGGATAATAAATGAGCCATGATGGAATGGTGGAGCTGACTCGATGGGCTGATCCTGCTCCAGCATCTTATGGACTTACAGAGTTCATCGGAGTCGGATGGATTGTAGGAAGAGGGATTCACAGGGAAGATGAGATTTTTAAATAGAAAGTTGCTGCGATCTGGAACCCATTGCCTGAATGGAAACAGATTCGACAGGCACGTCCAGAGGGAATTGGGTAAAAGCTCGAAAAGGGAGAATGAGTGCAGGGAAAGAATGCTGGAGTGGGGCTAATTTTCATTTGGAGTTAACACAGGCACAGTGAACTAAGTGTTAAGAGCTCAGAGAACTAGAGAGCTAGGAGTAACCCTAGGTAATTTCTAAGGTAGGGACATCTTTGGCACAGCTTTGTGGGCCGAAGGGCCTGTATTGTGCTGTAGGTTTTCCGTGTTTCCAAGCGTTGTGTTAAACAGTTGCTACAGTTAGGGATTTTTCTCAGTTGGTACTCTGGGGAATTTAAATACTCACTGCCTGATCTCTAAATTATCAGTAGATAGGGACGTGAACTGACAAAAGGACATTTACTTTCATTGTCTCAGCTTAGAACCCAGAGGAGATTAGGAGCTGAAGGAAATTTCCCCACACTATTTGTTTTTTGAATGCTGATTTCACTCAATGGCCTCTTTACTAGGTACACCTGCTTGTTAATGAAAATATCTAATCAGCCATAAAGTGGCAGCTACTCAGTGCATAAAAACATGCAGGCATGGTTAAGAGGTTCAGTCCAAATATCGGAATGGGGAAGAAACGTGATCTAAATGACCTTGACCATGAAATGATTGTTGGTGTCAGACAGGGTGATTTGAGTATCTCAGAAACTGCTGATCTGGGATTTTTACACACAGCAGTCTCTAGAGTTTACGGGGAATGGTGTGTAAAAAAAACAAGATGTCCAGTGAACAGCAGTTCTGTAGGCAAAAATGCATTGGTAATGAGAGAGGTCAGAGGAGAATGGCCAGACTGGTTCAAGCTGACAGGAAGGCAATAGTAACTCAAATAACCACACAGTACAACAGTGGTGTGCAGAAGAGCGTCTTAGAACACACGACATGTTGAGCCTTGAAGTGGTTGGGCTGCAGTAGCAGAGGACCACGCCCAGACCACCCCTGTACCCAATAAAGCAGACACGGAGTTTTCAGATAACCAGCGTGAAATGTTTTGCTTGTTGATGTTTCTGTTTGTAGCAGAGCTAATGGGGAGATTTTTCACTGATATTTTCCTTTCCACCCTTCCCTCCTCTTGAAGGCAGCGGTAAGTTTTACAGAGCTACCTTTCATGTAAGCTGTGAGCTCATCGTGTGTTGTGGTGTGACCCTGCTAGCTTGCTTCTGACATTGTCAGCTTTGCAGTCGTAACCTCGTATGTAACTTTCAAGGGAAGAGGTGACATGTCACGAATGCCGTTCATAGCCTTGCTTTCCTCATGGTGATGTGATGCATGTAGAAATCTGGAAGGTTGAGCGAAGCAATTCACTTATCATTGTAATACATCACCGTTAAAAAATAGTTGTGTGTGTCCTTAAAAGCTTACGGCAGTTTTTCTCATTGATCATTCAGTTTGCCGTGCTTTTAGTTTTAGGTAATTACGGCGAGTAGAAATAAGGAACACGTGTAATTATCGCTTTTGTTCTTTGTCTTTTATAACTTTATAGCAAGACCAGTTTACAGACAATGAGAGGGATGTGGAGGTAATTAAGTGATGGTGTCACATATGATGCAGTAAGCCTCACTGCATTAAAGGCACTCTGATTTGCCGTGGATAATTTTTTTTTAATGTCAGTTTATCACCTGTACTTGGAAGATTTCTTGCACATCACCCATTCTGTTCGAAAAACTGGAGTAATGCTTGTGCTACACCCAGTTATTTGTCTGTGTTAAGATCAGTTTATTTCCATGTCCCACGCACCTCTTTTGCACATCTGAACCCACCTTTGGGATTTGGGCATTTCTCTACTTCGGGTCCTGAACCTAGATAATGAATCACTGGGAAACACTGCCTGAACCTCACAACATGGACTGCTTTTGAGGGCCAATATTGCTGAGGTATCGTGATCATTGTAGCAATTCAAACTCCTTGGAGTTTATCACAAAGCTTGCTTATTGCTTGGAGCAATTATGCTTTCCAAATGCCAAACTTTCCACAGAAATACTATTAAATTCAGAAACTGAACAGAAAAGAGTGAATTA
The DNA here is from genome assembly GCF_030144855.1 of Hypanus sabinus. Classification (NCBI taxonomy): domain Eukaryota; kingdom Metazoa; phylum Chordata; class Chondrichthyes; order Myliobatiformes; family Dasyatidae; genus Hypanus; species Hypanus sabinus. The sequence continues at coordinate 143,428,159 of NC_082710.1, read as the reverse complement.
CCTCAGGTCATTTGAATCTAAAAGCAACATTACCGAACTTTTCATGATTCATAGAATGTTTTAAACAAAAGTCTAGCACTTACAGCAATATGTCTTTGATTAATTTGGATGCAAAGTCTTGTCTGTGGTTTGTGAATTAATTACATTTATTATTCCCCTCCTGTTCAAGCTTTGCAATTCGAGTGTGGTGACCTTGCACTAACCTGAGAAGCAGTTCCAGATGTTTTTGTGTTAAATATGGCCAGCAAACTCACATCTCTTTGTCTCACAGAAATACAAAAGCAGGCAGATTCTCCTCCCCAAGCTAGCTTTGCATGCCAAGACATACTATAAAATTATAGGAAGTCCTGGGACTGACTGGGGTGAATCCTTGAATCCTCAAGCTGGAAATTAGTATTAGTGAGATCCATGAAAAAGGTGGTGTTAAATCGGTTGGCATTAATGGTGGTCTTGAGGGGACTTTGGAGAATCTTTTGCTTGTTGTCTTCAAGTTTTTGATTGGTTTGACTTTGGTTCATTGTTCCGTGTGTCCATATGTTTGGATTCTTTTCACTCATCTTACTTGATGTCACTCGTGACAGGGCTTCTTTGAAGATGAGGATGGAAAGGAGTACATTTATAAAGAGCCGAAGCTGACGCAGCTGTCGGAGATCTCTCAGCGGCTCCTGAAGCTCTATTCTGACAAGTTTGGCTCTGAGAATGTAAGGATAATCTACGATGATGGAAAGGTGAGAGGAGTGGTGTTGCAAAACCATAATCTTTGGCAACCCTACGCTTTTTGTAAGCACTTTATCACTACCTGTGAATCTGGGAGGCATTGCTCTGCTGAAAGTAATTATGTAGTAACTACGGGAATTTTGAAAACTTCAACACTTCTGAAGGACGTACAAGATTCAAACACTCCACCTAACATGGACTATTGTTCCCAAATACTTTTTAGCCAACTCCTACATCCTGAGAGAATGAATTTTATTGAAATATTGCATGCCTGTGTGTTGGTTCCAGTAAGACAGACGTGTAATATATATTCAATAATTTTATTTTTATATAAATTTTATGCTGGGCATTTAGCCATGAAGACCGCACCAGGTTGTGAAAGCAGATCACAACTATCTTCTCGTTTGTGAGGGGCAGGTGTCAAGTGGTATCTGGAGTGAGTTTGAGGAAAAAGTTCTGAATGCTTTTAGTTGCACATACTAAATGCTGGAGGAACTCAGCAGATCAGCCAGCACCTCGGGAGAGGATGTTTCAGACCGAGACCTGCCATCAGGGCTGGAAAGAAGGGGGAAGAAGCAAGAATAAGAAGGTTGGGTAGGGAAGGAGTACAAACTAGCAGGTTTTAGGTGAAGCCAGGTGAGATGGAAAATGGGTGGGTGGGGGAAAGGGGAATGGAGTGAGAAACTGCGAGGCAACAGGTGAAGGAGGAATCTGAGAGGAGAGGAGAGAGGATCATTTGAGAAGGGGAAGGAGGAGGGGCACTAGACAAGTGAGGAAAAGAGAAGGTACTAGGGGTTCGAGAAGAGCCAGATGGAGAATGGTGTGACGTGATCCATGGCCAAGAATGATCACCAGGATCTCTGCTTCCTGAGAAGCCGAAAGAAATCTAGCGTGTTGCCTTTGGCCCTGACCAGTTTTTTATCAGTGCAGCATGGGAAGCGTCTTGTCCTTGTGCCCATCTTGCTTGATGTGCCAACTACTCTGCCCGAGTCCACAAGAAACAGAGCAGATCACGGAAACCAGCCTCCCCTCCAACGACTCTGCGCTTCTCACTGCCTCAGAAAAGCAGCCGGCATAATCAGAGATCTCCCTCGCACCCCTACCCCCCCACCCCCGCCATGATCAATCTCTCTTCACCCTTCCATCAGGCAGGAGATGTGTGTACTTGAAAGCATGTGCCACCAGTCTCAAAGACAGCTTCTACCTCACTATTGAACGGTGTGACAAGATGGACTCTTGGCCTCACAATCTCCCTCGATATGACCTTGCACTTTATTGCCAGCCTGCGCTGCACTTTCTCTGAAGCTTTTATTCTGTACTGTTTTACAACCTTAATGCACTGTTCTAATGAACTGATCTGTATGAAGGGTGTGGAAGACACTGTTCCTCAGTACATGTAATAAGCTTATTTACAAATTTACCGTTCCTGAACAATGAGCTGGTACCCATTGCCATGTTCAGGTCATCGATATACATCCTATGAAGCCATGCTACCCAGCACGGACCCTGGGGAGCCTGGTGCGCACTCCCCCCCGGGTCTTGGAAGTGGTTGTTCTCCACCCAGGTGTCTGATTGGATGAATGGCCTGTAAATCTGTGAGGACTAAGTCAGATACTGAGGTAAACATGAAAACTGGAGGGAACTTGCTGTGGTAGACTCATGCTTTAGAGCATAGGTTACTGATTTAAATTAAAAATCAAATAAAACAAAACGCGAGAAATGCTCAGGAAAGAGGAGTGGGGTTAATGTTTCGGGTAGCAGATCGGCTGAGTACTTTCCCATGTTTTCTATTCTTATTTTTGATTTTCAGCACCTGAAGATTTTTTGACTTTGAGTTGTTTGTTATGCCTTCACTTACCCCTGTGAAATACGTAGTTATAACTTGGGTGAGTGAGGTGCTGCCCGGATGTTAACCTACCCTTGACATACTGGTTAAATCTCTTCACCCGATGTTCTCTGATCAAGTTATTTTCTTTCCGCCAAGGTCAATCCAAAGGACCTGGACTCAAAGTATGCCTACATTCAGGTCACCTACGTGACACCGTTTCTCGACGAGAAGGAATTGCAGGACAGGAAGACCGATTTTGAGCGAAGCCACAACATCCAGCGGTTTGTGTTTGAGATGCCCTTCACGGTCTCGGGAAAAAAGCAGGGAGGAGTGGACCAACAGTGCAAGCGAAGAACTATCCTGACCAGTGAGTGTCATGTGCCATCACTCAATCCCACCCCACCCGGTTACTCGTCCCCTGTACGTAGTGTTTCCACTGTCCATCACTCAATCCCACCCCACCCGGTTACTCGTCCCCTGTACGTAGTGTTTCCACTGTCCATCACTCCATCCCACCCCACCCGGTTACTCGTCCCCTGTACGTAGTGTTTCCACTGTCCATCACTCAATCCCACCCCACCCGGTTACTCGTCCCCTGTACGTAGTGTTTCCACTGTCCGTCACTCGATCCCACCCCACCCGGTTACTCGTCCCCTGTACGTAGTGTTTCCACTGTCCATCACTCAATCCCACCCCACCCGGTTACTCGTCCCCTGTACGTAGTGTTTCCACTGTCCATCACTCGATCCCACCCCACCCGGTTACTCGTCCCCTGTACGTAGTGTTTCCACTGTCCATCACTCGATCCCATCCCACCCGGTTACTCGTCCCCTGTACGTAGTGTTTCCACTGTCCGTCACTCGATCCCACCCCACCCGGTTACTCGTCCCCTGTACGTAGTGTTTCCACTGTCCGTCACTCGATCCCACCCCACCCGGTTACTCGTCCCCTGTACGTAGTGTTTCCATTGTCCATCACTCGATCCCACCCCACCCGGTTACTCGTCCCCTGTACGTAGTGTTTCCACTGTCCATCACTCGATCCCACCCCACCCGGTTACTCGTCCCCTGTACGTAGTGTTTCCACTGTCCATCACTCAATCCCACCCCACCCGGTTACTCGTCCCCTGTACGTAGTGTTTCCATTGTCCATCACTCGATCCCACCCCACCCGGTTACTCGTCCCCTGTACGTAGTGTTTCCACAGTCCATCACTCGATCCCACCCCACCCGGTTACTCGTCCCCTGTACGTAGTGTTTCCACTGTCCGTCACTCGATCCCACCCCACCCGGTTACTCGTCCCCTGTACGTAGTGTTTCCACTGTCCGTCACTCGATCCCACCCCACCCGGTTACTCGTCCCCTGTACGTAGTGTTTCCACTGTCCATCACTCGATCCCATCCCACCCGGTTACTCGTCCCCTGTACGTAGTGTTTCCATTGTCCATCACTCGATCCCTCCCCACCCGGTTACTCGTCCCCTGTACGTAGTGTTTCCACTGTCCGTCACTCGATCCCACCCCACCCGGTTACTCGTCCCCTGTACGTAGTGTTTCCACTGTCCGTCACTCGATCCCACCCCACCCGGTTACTCATCCCCTGTACGTAGTGTTTCCACTGTCCGTCACTCGATCCCACCCCACCCGGTTACTCGTCCCCTGTACGTAGTGTTTCCACAGTCCATCACTCGATCCCACCCCACCCGGTTACTCGTCCCCTGTACGTAGTGTTTCCACTGTCCATCACTCGATCCCACCCCACCCGGTTACTCGTCCCCTGTACGTAGTGTTTCCACTGTCCGTCACTCAATCCCACCCCACCCGGTTACTCGTCCCCTGTACGTAGTGTTTCCACTGTCCGTCACTCAATCCCACCCCACCCGGTTACTCGTCCCCTGTACGTAGTGTTTCCACAGTCCATCACTCGATCCCACCCCACCCGGTTACTCGTCCCCTGTACGTAGTGTTTCCACTGTCCGTCACTCGATCCCACCCCACCCGGTTACTCGTCCCCTGTACGTAGTGTTTCCACAGTCCATCACTCGATCCCACCCCACCCGGTTACTCGTCCCCTGTACGTAGTGTTTCCACTGTCCGTCACTCAATCCCACCCCACCCGGTTACTCATCCCCTGTACGTAGTGTTTCCACAGTCCATCACTCAATCCCACCCCACCCGGTTACTCGTCCCCTGTACGTAGTGTTTCCACTGTCCGTCACTCGATCCCACCCCACCCGGTTACTCGTCCCCTGTACGTAGTGTTTCCATTGTCCATCACTCAATCCCACCCCACCCGATTACTCGTCCCCTGTACGTAGTGTTTCCACTGTCCATCACTCAATCCCACCCCACCCGGTTACTCGTCCCCTGTACGTAGTGTTTCCACTGTCCATCACTCGATCCCACCCCACCCGGTTACTCGTCCCCTGTACGTAGTGTTTCCACTGTCCATCACTCAATCCCACCCCACCCGGTTACTCGTCCCCTGTACGTAGTGTTTCCATTGTCCATCACTCGATCCCACCCAGTTACTCATCACCTTACTTTCACCTGATTTTCAACTCCCTCCCTGGACTTTGACTCTCCTTGACCCTCAAGGCCTCGTCATACCTCCAATCTAAACCTCATAGCACCAAGCACATCTTAGGTCTTGTACCTATTTAAGGCGGAACATAGAATCATGAGCTGTAGTATATTCTTCATCCTGCCTCCTCAATCATTGCAATTCTGACCAGTCCTCTCTCTCAGTGCCATATTCCTCTGAGACTTTCTGTACCCAGGACTTTATCTATATCCTTAAATACTGTATATTCTGCAAATTCTGGAATGTCTTCTGGAGCCGGCTTTTGTCAAGAGAAAGAAAATATGATAAAACCTTTCAGCTGAGTGTAGAGCAGGAGTTCCCAACCTTTTTCATGCCATGGATCGCCATCATTAACCGAGGTGTCTGTGGACCCCAAGTTGGGAACCCGTGGTCTAGAGAAACACACAAAGACTGGAGAAACTCAACAAGTCAGGCAGCATCTATGGAAATAAACAAACAGTTGACGTCTTGGGCCAAGACCATCTTCAGCTGTGTGTGTGGAGCACAGTCATTTATCACTGGAACAGATGGCCATTCTTTCTAACATCTTTCCTCACCTATTTGGTAACTGGAAGACGCTTTTCCCGAGTCCAAAGTTTACTGTGGTTTTGGAACAAAACCAGATGATGACTTTGGTTTTACTATCTCTTCTGAAACGTTGCACATCATTCACTGTGATTAGTGCTGCAGTGACTAATTGCCTGCAAAGGATTCTTCATTCTACACGTTACAGTCAATATATTGCATTTTTCTTGGCAATTAAACCTAATCTAATTATCTTGTTTATGTATTGGTTTCTACAGCGTAGTATCTCTCGCTGTTCACACAGTTAGCTCCTACACGTCGTCGTTCCAACATTCACCTGACTTGTCATCTTGCTGTTCGCCACTGCCAGACCCAAAGCCCAAACCTAGTCATGCACTGGTTCACACACCCATCATTTAAACCTTGGCTTCTCTTCCTTGGAGAGCACAATTTAAAACCCTGCTCACCTTTATCTTCAGTTTCTCAGCTTCTTCCATTCCGTAGAACATTTTACCCCACCCACCTCCATTGCTGCTCAAGCCTGATCTCTCGAGAGGGAAGAGGTGAAGCTTTCGTAATGCAGAGGGTTCTGAGGGGATTTGACATGGGAGATGTGGAGAGGAGTCTGCCTATTATGGAGGAGTGTACATGAAGCCATCCGTGATCTCATAGGATGAGAGAGCAAGCCCAGAATGAGGTTTATAACCACTGGCATACTTCGTGAAATGTGTTACTGTGCAGCAGCAGTAGGCTGCAAAGCCTTTATCATTAAAGAGTTCTTAATTTAGAATTAGTTGGAATTTTGTCAGTTTTTGTTGCATGTTGTGCCCTGACCAACTCACCACAGCAAATTCCTATTGCATGTGAATGTATATGGTGAATAAAGTTGATCCTTGAAAACATAACAAAGTATTACTATAAATTATAAAGAAATAAATATTGTAAAGGATGAATAATGAGGTAGTGTTCATGGGTTCGTGGACCATTTAGAAATCTGATGGCAGAGTGGAAGAAGCTTTTTTTAAATTATTCATTGTTGGTCTTCGGGCTCCTGTACCACCTCCCTGATGGTAGAAGTGTAGAGAGCACATGTCCCAGATGGTGAAGGTCTTAAGACACCATCTTTCGGAGGTATCCTCAATGACGGGGAGGGTTATGCCCAAGATGGAGCTGGCTGAGTTTATAACCCTCTTTAACCTCGTGCACTGGAGCCTTTATATCAGGTTGTGAGACAAGCAGTCACAATGCTCTCCACTGTACACCTGTAGAAATTTGCAAGAGTCTTTGTGAAGTAGAGCATAAGAGGCTAAAATATAATAATTAATCATTTCCTATGAATCCTATTCCATTCTATTGTTTGCTCAGAATTACTTTCAAGCCAAGTTTTGGCTGACGGTCCCCAAACTCCTTCACTACCTGCACCCTCTGGTCCTCCTGATTATCTCCAGACTGAATCACAACCCAGCAGTGGCTAATCCTTCTTCTCTGGAGTTCACAACCCAAACCTCTCCACACTCTGTTTGTTTCTCCTCTTTGGGCATTCCTTATCAAAAGTATCTCTTTGACAGATTCTTGGTCTTGATGCTAGCATCTCTTGTGGACAAATCGATTGCTTTTAGAGTTACAGAACATTATGGCATAGAAACAGGCCCTTCTAATATATGCTGAACAATTATTCTACTTCGTCCTATCAACCTGCACCCTGACCATAGCCCTCCATTCCCCCTCCCATCCATGTACCTATGCAAATTTCTCTTAAATCCAGCCCACATCCATCATTTCTGCTGGCAGCTCATTCCACATTCTCACCACCCTCTCAGTGAAGAAGATCCCCCTCGTGTTCCCCTTTAACATTTAACCCTTCATCCTTAACCCATGACCTCCAGTTCCTGTCTCACCCAACCTTAGTGGGGAGAAAACCTGCTTGCATTTATCCTGTCTATATCCCTCAAATTTTGTATACCTTGTCAACTCTCCCCTTATTTTTCTGTGCTCTAGGGAATACTTTTGTACCACTCTACTCGAGACTTTGAAGCTGCAATATAGAACACAGGTCTTTTGGCCTATGATACCTGCTGAAAACATTGCAAATCCAGCAAAACCTCTTCTGCCTGAATATTATCCATAACCCTGCATTTCTCATATATTCATGTGTTTGTCTAGCTACCTCTTAATCATTACTATTTTATCAATTTCTACTACTACCCCTGATGGCCCATCCCAGGCATCTACCACTCTTGGTGTGGAAAAAAAAGAACGTGCAACATATCCTTTAAACTTTCCTCTTCTCTCTGTAAATACTTGACCGCTATTATTGGACATTTCTACCGTGGGAGAAAGATTTTGGAGTATGATGGAATCTTTAAATGGGACATGTTTGTGTAAAGAGGCTCCTGTCTGCATGCTGTTTGTGAATTATTTGGGAGCTTCTCGACAGTGACTTACAGTATTGAAAATACAAGTTTTATTTGGATGGTAAAATACGAATATCTGAAACTTTATTTGGCAGCAAACAAAGGTCGCTGTTCAAAGAAGCAAGGGTTCTATATTTCACATCAGAACAGACTAAGGAATGAATGAATGAATGCAACATTTCAAAACTTTGCAAATAGGTCACTGTATTTCCATCATTGCAGAGGAAGTTACTGAGTGACTAGCTCTTCTGCTGAATTGATTATCAGGACAGGAGATTGGCACACCCTGAGATCTTTAGACAGTGCATAAATTGTTTCTTGTTCATCCTAGATAATCTGTTGCTAGGAGTAGTTCAGGAACATAGAAGCAACTGTCAGGATAAATCTGTGTGAGGTTAACAATTCACAGATTGTCTTGTTCCGCGGTCTGTGTTAATGTCATAAACTTCAATAGTTGTATATCTCAAGTATTGTAACTGAATGGGACCAACACGTTGCCCACTGTTGGTCTAAAGTTCGCATGGCAACCCTTGTATTGCATTTCCTTAAACCTTTTATATTTAGCATGAGGGTTCACCAACCTTTGATTTTTTGGAACTTAGTTGTGACCTTGTGTTTTGCTGTTGCCCAGAAACTTAATGGATTTTCTTCCTCCTGCCAATGCCAAGACCTGTTCTAAGCAGTACCATCCATCTTGCATGCCACTCTTGACCCTACTGCCCAGTTAAGCAGTGCCTCATTTAAACAAAAATTCTCACCTTAGCTCTCAAATCCTCTGTTTCCCTGTAAGCACCTCCAGGCCTTCAGACCATTCTGCACTCACCAGTTCTAGCCATTGTTGGTTGTCTGACCTCCAAGCTCAGGAATCCCCTCCAAAGCCCAAGCTCTGCTGCTCTAAGATTCCCTTAAAACCTACACATTTTACCAAACTTCTGGTTGCATCCTAATATTTATTTGTTATTTTCCGGCCCTATTAAGGATGCTGCATGTTGTTCAATGAGTCTCTTGTTGCCATTGAACAAGAACTCAGTGATTATTGAAACTTAACGTGCTCCTGAACATGACACAGCGACCTCTATCGTGGCATTTCTGATGTGAATTACGTTCTACCTTCTGCAGCTATGCACCATTTCCCCTACGTGAAGAAGCGAATCCCAGTGATGTACCAGCAACACATCGACCTGAATCCTATTGAGGTTGCGATCGACGAGATGAGCAATAAGGTGTCGGAGCTGCAGATACTGTGCTCCTCTCCTGACGTTGACATGATCAAACTCCAGCTCAAGCTCCAAGGCAGTGTCATCGTGCAGGTGGGATTTTCAACAGCAAACTACAACTTTCTCTTTAGGCATGGTTAGGAAATCTGCTGTGTATTGCCCTGGTTAGGTTGCCAAGGTCATTTAGTCATTTGCTAGTTCCATGCCAGATTTTTTTTTTGCATTCTAAATTTTATAGGCTTTCATAAACACGGTTGATCCTGGAAATGCTGGAAGTACAGAGCAACACACAAAAAATGCCGGGAAACTTAGCAGTCCAGGCACATCCAGGGAAGGAATAAATAGTTCTCATTCCAGACCAAGACCTTTTATCAGAACCCCAGCATTTTGTGTGGAAATGCATTTGTACCTGCAGTTTGATCCAGTCAATTGAAAGTGGGTGTATCACCGAAAATGATTTTCACTCACAATGCCCAGATCTTATGGAATCGTAGGAAGTGACTTTAAAAGCAACATTAGGCAGTGTTACATGAGAGATTCTGCAGATGCAGGAAGCTTTGAGCCACACACTGAAAATGCTGGAGGAATTCAGTAGGTCAGGCAGCATCAGCGGAGGGAAATGAACAGTTAACGTTTCAAACCGAGATGCTTCATCGGGACTCTTTAACGGATCCATAATGTTGACCGTTCACTTTCCTCCGTAGATGCTGCCTGACCTCCAGCATTTTGTGTGTGTTAGACACTAATCAGTTCATTGGTTTAATCAGCAAATTAAATGCTGTTTTTGAAAAATGAAAGTTTCCATAACAGCCTGCATAATTGCTTCTGAATTGGAAATTGAATAATGTAGTTTGAAGAAGTCTCCTAGATCCAAAAGGCTGGTGGAAGGGTTTGAAGGGACACAACCAGTAGTTAGGACAGGGAATAATCTTGCTCTGCTGATTTTTTTCCCCCAATGTAGGAAACATTGGGCTAATTGTGCGAAAACTCACCCACTCTGTTTCTTTAGCCAATTCTGCCTGGGTTGAGCTGGGACTACTGGGAGCAGATCCTCTGTACTCTGTGCTTGATGGCTGACCTGCAAAGTAATTGATCATTGAGTATCCTGCTCAGTTCTGGTCGTCATATCGGAGGAAGGATGGGGAAGCTTTAGAGAGGGTGCAGAGGAGACTTACCAGGATGCAGCCTGGATTAGAGAGTGTTTCGAATGAGGGAAGGTTGAGCAACTGAAGGCTTTTCTCTTTGGACTGAAAGTGGATGTATAAAAGTTGTATGAGAGGATAAGAGACATAGAGTGGACAGGCAGCACTTGGATATAATTTTAAGGTGATTGAGAAAAGGCATTGGGGGGATGCCGGAGGTAGTAGCTTTTCTCACACAGAAAATGTGGGTTCATGGATTGATGGTAGAGGCAAACACATCAGGGACGTTTAAGAGTCTCTTAGACACATGGAAGAAAGAAAAAAAAATGCAAGGCCACATGGGAGGGAAGCAGTGGGTTGATTTTGGAGGTTGACACAGAATTGGTGCCTGTTTCTGTGCTGTAGGACTATAACCTACAGCTGAACAGACTGACTGTGGGATAGAGGTGATGCAGAAGAGAGATTCAGGTTATTTTATTGGCATAAACACCACGGTTAATGAAGTGCCTTGCTTGTGTGCAGATCATAGTAATAAAGTTCAAAGTAAATTTCATTAACAAAGTACGTATATGTCACTAAATACTACCTTGCGAGTTATTTTCTTGCAGGCATTTACAGGGGAGGAAAGAAATACAATAGAATTTTGCAAAAAACTATACGAAGAGTGACAAACAATCAAAGTGCAATAAAAAGCCAAACTGGGGAAATAAAAATAGTGCTGAGAGCATGAGTTTTAAAGAGTCATTGAAAGATGGTTGAATCAGTTCAGAGTAGTGGTGAATGAGGTCATCTACACCGGATAAATTCATTCACCACTGCTAAGCAAGGAGTGCAAGAGCAAACAGATTGTTGTGTAGTCTGAGCTAGCAGCGAAAGAAATGTTAAAGTGACAATAACTGAGAGAGCTGGACGAGCAAAAGATGTGGAAGGGTAGAGACAGATGTAGAAAAATGATGCATTGTCTCTCTCTCTCACTGTCAGTCTGAAGATAATGGACGCTGCCCCTCAGGAGGGTTTAATTCACTCTTAGTTTCTGCTGCGTTTGCTGTAATGTTGCGGCGTTATTTTCTTCCTGCTGTAGGTCAACGCTGGCCCATTAGCTTATGCCCGAGCCTTCCTGGAGGAAGCCAACGTGAAGAAGTACCCGGACAACAAAGTGAAGCAGCTGAAGGAAGTGTTCAGGTAAATGCCAGTGTGACTGACCTTCGTGACCGTGACAGCCAAGGCTTAAAGATAAAGATTATTTTGATCTGTCACGTGTAGATTGAAACATACAGTGAAATGCGTCGTTTGCGTCAAATCAGTAAGTATTGTACTAGGCAGCCTGCAAGTGTCACCAGTGCCGACATAGCGTGCCCACAACTGACTAACCCTGACCAGTACGCCTTTGGAATATGGGAGGAAACGGCAGCACCCAAACAGTCCCCGGGACTGCGTACAGTCTCCTTACAGGCAGTGGGGGGAGTTGAGCCCCGATGGATAATCACTGGTGTCATAAAGCGACGCGCTAGCCACTACACCACGGTGATGCGTATGCCCCACTTCCGTAGCTCAGTGTCCACGCTCCGTCTCCGCAGGCAGTTTGTCGAAGCTTGTGGACATGCCCTGGTCGTGAACGAACGTTTGATCAAGGAAGACCAGCAGGAGTATCAGGAGGAAATGAAAAGCAACTACAGGGAGATGGTTCGCGAGCTCTCCAACATCATGCACGAACAGGTGAGCCAGCGACAAGTATCAAATCCATTATCAGCATTCCTCATTTTGTTACACTGACTGTGTTCTTCTTTCACCAAAATACATTGATTTAAATTATTAAATTCAATTAAAGATGAAGTGCATCTTGTATTACGTGTGCCGTTGAACCTCACAGCGCTGTTGTTGTGTCCCAGTAAATACAGAGAGACCACAAACCAGGTGTTTTCTTCCCCTTTCAGCCATAGCTCGTTTAATTTGGCTGCATCGCAGTAGCATTAAATGTAGAGGGACAGTACGCATCTTGTAGCAGTGTTGCTGTACTGAGGGATCTTGGGGTCCAAATCCACAGCTCACTGTTATTTCAGGTTGAGACAGTCCATTTCCCTCTACAGATGCTGCCTGGCCCGCTGAATTCCCCAAGCATCTTGTCTGTTGCTCCACATTCCAGCGACTGCAGTCTCCTGTGCCACCGTGTCAGTGCTTCACCGTGGTTTCCCCGGGGTGTGTCCACTTTGGCGAGGCTTTCCTCTTCTCTTTGGGAGTTCTTTGTCAGCCCTCTGTGATCTGTCCTGCTCCCCTGCTTTCCACCACGCTCTCCCTCAGAAATGAGAGGCTGAATGGGCTGTTCCCGTGCTATAAATTCGAAATTAAAGCACTTCCAATTCTGTGACAGACCATAGCCCAATGATAATGCTTACTCACAGTATGAGGGCTTTTATTTGTTACGTCCTGTCAATTTCTAACCTCAGTACTTGTCTTTTCCGCCATCCCTAGTGACTTCCCATTCCATTTCCATGCCACCCAGGTCAGCCCCAGCTATAATCTCAGGTGTTTGCTTCTCTGGATGGCTCTCCCTCCATGTCCTGTACTCTACGCTCTTCACCTCATGTCAGTGCCTCCTGGCCCCCTCTCTCTCCCCCACAGCTCTGGATGGGTGGGAGCTTGCCTGGTTTCCACTGCAATCAGTCAGAGGAAGTAACGCGTCTGTTAGAGAAGAATTCTCTAGACCTGAGGTGGAGATGGGGAGGAGGTGGTCGAGGGGCAGGGTGACACTCAACCCTTTTGGGAGTGAGGTCAGCTCTGGCCCTGATTAACAATCTCTGTATTCCATTACATAACGAAACTTTGTGCGCAGAGTGGTACTGAACTCAGAGCTTTGCGTGTTAGAAAGGTTTGGCAGAAGAGGGGAGGTGGGAGGTTCCTCCCTCGCTCACCTGCTGGGTTCTTGGTGATGAGGACTTGGGCTGACAATAGACTGACCTACTACTTGGTGAAATGAAAGGTGTTCTTGTCACAGAACTATAATCGCAGCAGCCCACCATATTAATGAGCAGACTGTTCTACTTTCAAAAGTTTCACTCTCACCTGTTTTTTAAAGTTTTTAGTTAGAAATTGGCAGGACAGAACAAATACAGTAAACCTTCGCTACACTGTGAGTGAGCCATGAGCATTGGCCTGCAGTCTGTCACAGAACTGGAAGTACTTTGGTCCCAAACTTATAACGTGATGACAGCCTACTCAGCCTACCTGCTTCCTCCTGTTATGTTTCCCACACCAACATTCCCAGCGTCCTTCTCCATCCACCTCCCTGCCCCATCATCGTTTTCCAGCCCCCAATCCCTCCTGTGTTTATTCAGTTTATCCTTAAGCCCATCCTGCTCTTCACCGAGACCCCTCCCTGTGGGAGAGAACTCCCTACTTCTCCATGGTTTCTGTTTGGATTTACAAGGGAATGTTTTATATTCTTTCTCTGTTGTAAGTCAGAACATCATCTCCACTCTGACCTGGCAATCTTCTTTGTAATCTGACAATCCCAAGTAACCAATCGGCATTCAGTTTTCTGCAGTGGAGGTCCTCAGCTGATTCTTTCCGGATAGCTGCACTCTCTCCGTTCCTGAATATAGCAAGCTACCACTCCTAGACCAGCCATTGCCAGATATCCCACCCTGTAAAAGCTCATTTCAGGGAGGTAGCACCCCCACCCCCCTGCAACCCCATATGCCCCCTCCCCCGGTCAACCTCCAAGGGTGTATGTAAAACTTTGTTTAGTGATTTTGTAATGACTAGTTAGCTTCTTAACAGTGGAATATGTCAACAGGAACTGCTGGCAGACCTCATTGGATCCTGGACTCCCAACCCTGAGTGATAGTCTGTCCAGCAGAAAACTTAACAAGCCAACAGAAGAACCTTTTTGCACTTCTGTTACATATTTATGCTCATCAATAAGTCATGTTCCATCTGTGTCAGAATGCCCTTTTATTTCCTTCTATGTATATTTTGCAAGCTGCTGGGTTTTTGGAATCTTATGGGCAAGAGTATGATATTAATGTTGATCAGGAAAACAGAAGACTTACTCTTGCTACCATTCTCCTTTAAGAATCAAGGTGTTTTAATTTCTTGTTTACATTTACAATTTTTAAATTAAAATTAGTTGAATTTTACTATTTCAACTAGTAATCTGCAGTTTTATCTGAATGCATTAAATCTGGTCTTAAACAGACAATGGATAGCTTGGGAGGGCATGCCAAGTATACCTATAATTGCAATCACTTTTAAATTTCATCACAAGTTTGTGAGGCAGGTTTAGTGTTTTAAAATCTTTTTGTGCTGCCATTTGTGTAAATTGTGATAGGATAATTTACAGATTTGAATGAGTGAGATATTTTAAAGCAAAGTAATGTTGGTAGAAAATTCAGAAAGTCAGGAATACTGGGATATTTTGGTGATCAGTTGTATGAGCCCAGAATTTTACAGTTGCCTGCAATTCAATAATGTAAAATCACGGAGTGATTCAAATGAAATCTAACTTGTGTTTTCTCATTTTCTTCTTTTCTCTGAACGCTTCCCTCTTGTAATGTGAGCAGCTTGGATGGTAATGTCCCTGTTGTACACTCTGGAAGTGCATGACCTCAGTGTGTTTGTGTGTGCAGCAATCTGAAAACTCATCCCCTGTATTTGAGTTGCACCCTGAGAAAGTCTTGCGCGAGGCGGCCTGCCCGGCACCTTTGTGGAATTTTTCTGGCCGTCTGTGCTTTTGGATTTTGAAACAGTCTTGTTGTCTTGTTCAGATTTCTCCAGAGGACGAGGGGATGAAGATAAGCCTCCTGCCCAACTCATATCACATCTTCAATGCAATCAGCGGGACGGCAGGTGGGACTGTGGTCCACGGCATCTCGAACTCGTCCTCCATGGTCTGAGCGTTGGCGAGCGGATTGTCACCGTCAGGAGTCTTTACCTTGCATGTTCTCACTCAGGATACTTCCCACACAAGATGGCAGATGGGTCCAGCCTTAACTCTAGAGAAGTGAGGCCATCTGGGTTGTGAACCCAAAGGAAACAATGTTTGCACATTTGAGCTTCGGAGGACACGTTAGGATTAAGTGTCGTCCAAGGAGCGAATTACTGTACAGTTTTTAGTATTCCGTGGAGGAACTGGGTCCATTGCTTTGCTACTCAAACCTGTCTTAAAAGTATAGACTTTGTATGTTTAATATATTCGACAAAGAAGCGCAGGGATATAATGTTAGCATCAATATTTTTGCTGTCTGTTTACACATATCTATTACCTGTATATAGTTATTAAAGACAAGGAAGCAGAAGGAGGTTGTATTCCAGGTAAGTGTTGCAGTCTCGTGCGACAAAATTGGAGATTATAGTTCCATTGTTGAAAGAAAAAAAATGGGTTCAGCATCGTAGACTCTGTACTGGCTACATGAGTTTATACCAAGCAGGACTGAAAATGTGCTCTTGCATTACTTCTGGTGAAATTCGGTGCACTTGGCATGTGTTTTCATGCAGAAACACTTAATGCATGTGGCTTTCCCCTTTCCCACAGCTGTTGCCCTGATAAATGAGAGTGGTGTTCCACCACAGTGCACTAATGAGCCTAAATGTAGAACTATTCCAGTGTACAGTCTGTTATCTGCCCGGTCACCAAGTGCGTGTGGCTTTCCGTACACAGTTGCATTTCTAGTAAAATATTTTCATGAGCAGTAATGTTGAACGATGTAGAGATTTCACCGGAATCTAGAATTATTGCCTTGCCTATAACAGAAGTGTCACTGAGGGAAAGTTGGACCAGGGTATTTTAACTACTCCTGTGACATACACAGTATATTTTACAAATGTCCTTTGTTTTTACTCTTGTACATTGAGTGCAATATTCATCAGTAAGCTTTATCCCAGATGTACACAGTCTTTGTTACATTTTTGATAAAAAAAATCTCACATAGCACATGCTCTTCTTTTGCCAAAGTGACAGAAAATTATCAGCAAACATTTTTACTATTTTTTTGTCTAACTTAAATCATTTTACCATCAGAGTTGTTTTTGAAAACATTAATGAAATTTTATATTTGGGGAAAGTTGAGGATTTTAATTTTATTTAAACTGGAACTATTGTCCTGCTGTATGTAAATTTAAATGTTGTAACAAAGTCAGCTCATTCATTAGCCAGCTGTTTTGTTTTGTACATGTGGCTTGTTCAATAAATATTTGACTTCAGACTTTTCTAACTTTTGTTTTTGAAGTTTGGGTGATTTCAGACTAATCTCTAAGTTGCTTTAACACCAGAACAGGAATTTACCATCTCAGTATCTTGCATCAAGTATGGCAAAATGTACATTGCGGTCTCATTCAAAATTTCATTCCAGAATTTAAAAATACCACCACGGCTATATCATGCATTTGGAGCCACTGACCCAAGGGCAAATTTCTACGTTAAAATATTTTTGGAAATTTGAGATCCATTGTGGAGAGCTGAACATTGACACTGGAGCACTCTTGCTCCAAGACAACAGACATTGGAAGCTGGATTAACAGTGAGTGCTTTAATCAAAAGTAGATGAGCAAAGTGGAGGTCTGGAAGAACAGCAAAATTTCATTGTGGAAAGAAATCACTAAAATTTATGACGCAGTTTTAAAATATTTACAATATATAACTCTCCTTGCACATTTTAGTCCTCTCTCTCTCCCTGTGTCAAAGGTACATTTATTATCAAAGCATGTATGCAACATACAACTCTGAGATTTGTCTTCCCCAGATAGCCATACAACAAAGAAAACCATGGAAACTGTTCAAAGAAAAAATATCAGCCCCCCCCCCACACAAAAGAACTAACAAACCAGACCAAATGACAACAAGAAAATCAAACCCAAAACTCCCCGACACACAAAAAATACTTAACAAATCACACCAAACAGCAGCAAGAAAGAACAGGTGAAAAACATAGAACAGCAAGCGTCCGCAGCTCAACCCACAAATCGCGGAACTTCGGTGAAATCCTCCAACAACATCGAGAGAGAGAGACCAGTCAAACACAGAGGCCTTCTGAGATCCGTCCCACACCAGCATTCATTAGCAATCATTTCGAGAGGACGAGAATATAAAAGCAAGGGTGTGATTCTGAGGCTTTATAAAGCATTGATCAGACCGCACTTGGAGTATTGTGAGCTTTTTTTGGGCCCTTTGCTCTCGAACAGAGGTGCTGGTATTGGACAGGGTCCAGAGGAGTTCCAGGAAAATTATTCCAGGAATGACAGGGTTAACATGAACAGCCCTTGATAGCTCTGGAGTTGTAGAATGAGGGGCTCTCATTGAAACCTATCAATTATCTAGATATATTGGATGTGGAGATGATGTTTCCTATAGTCAGGGAGTCTCGGATCACAGGGCACAGCGTCATGTAGAGGGATATCCTTTTAGAACAGAAGTGAGAAGGAATTTCTTTAGCAAGAGGGAAGTGAATCTGTGGAATTCGTTGCCACACTTGGATGAGGGCCAAGATATTGGGTGTACGTGAAGCAGAGGTTGATAGGTTCTTGATTTGTCAGGGCCTCAAAGATTACAGTGAGAAGCAGGAGAATGGGGCTGAGAGGTGAATTAATCAGCTACGCTGGAATGGTAGAGCAGACTCAAGTGGGCCAAATAACTTAACCTTGCTCCTATGTCTCCCCCTCTCTCTCTACCCCCCTCTCTCCACCCCTCTCTCCCCCACCCCTCTCTTACCCCACGTCACCTCTCTTCCCCTTACCCCTCTCTCTGCCCCCTCCCTCTCCCCTTCACTATTTCCCATCCTCTTTTTTTTTTTACATCTCTCCCCTTATCTCCTGCCCACCCATCACCTCCCTCTGGTGCTCCTCTCCCCTTTTCTTTCTTCCATATCTCTCACCAATTAACATCCCATCTTATTGTAATTTTTATGTCTTGCCCTGTACTGCTACCACAATATTACAAATTTCATGGCTTATATATCTGATAATAAACCTAATTGTGATTCTTCGGTTATATATCAAATCCCCTCAGACTCCGAGCTACCAGACTGACTATTAAACCTATCCAGTTCACTACTTTCTCAGAGAGAAATCTGTCAACACACCCCGTCCGATCTATATGTGACTCCAGCTCTTACCACCTCTTCATCTTGGGGCAGTCAGGGATATGTATTAAATACTGACATTGCCAGTATTTATTTATTTATTTTTAATTTACTTATTCGAGCCACACCACACAGCACTCCCCCAATTTAATCCCATCATGGAACAACTTACAATGACCAATTAACCTACTAACCGGTCATGGGGAGAACATGCAAACCCCTTACAGGGGGCAGAGGGAATCGAACCTGGGTTGCTAGTACTGTAAAGCATTGTGCTAACCACTACGATGCCAGGCCACCCCACTCTCCTCTCAGATTCCTTCTTCTCCAGCCCTTTGCCTTTTCCACCTATCAACTTCCAGCTTCTTACTTCAATCCCTCTCCCCCACCACTTCCAAGGCTTCACCTATCATCTTCTAGCTGGTCCTCATTCCACTCCCCCCACCTTCTTGTTCTGGCACCTTCTCCCTTCCTTTCCAATCCTGAAGAAGGATCTCCGCCCAAAAAGTCAACTGTTCATCCATTTCCATAGATACTGCCTGACCTGCTGAGTTCCTCCAGCATTTTGTGTGAGTTCCTCTGAATTTCCGGCATCTGCGGACTCTCTTGCGTTTATTATTTAAAACCTAAGCAAGATATCAATGCAGATTGCATATTACAGTGTAGTTATCATCCACCTCCGGTGGACTTCATGGCTGAAAGTTGTTTTTATCTGAGTATTACCTTTAGCACCACCAATAAAGCTGTTAATGATTTGGTTTGTTTATAAATCACTGTCCAATCTTCTAATTTCCCCAGGTTGCTGTCGAGTGTTGTGTGTGATTCTGACCTCCATACAAAAATCAATCCAGCAAAAATGCCGAACAAGTTTTACAACAGTGATAAGCGGAACTGTGAGAGTACAAAGACAAGAAAAGGCTGAATCAGCAGGGGAACACACAAAATGCTGGAGGAGCTTAGCAAGTCAGGCAGCACCTATGGAGGAGAATAAATGTTGACTGTTTATTACTTGCACAGATGCTGCCTGACCTGCTGAGCTTCTCCAGCATTTTCTGTGCGTCACTCATGATTTCCAGCATCTGCAGGATCTCTTGAGTTTATGAAAACAGTATCTTTATAAAAAAGTAATACCTCAGATAGTTTGGAATCACAGAATGGTTGCAGTACAAGACGCTAACAATGTTGATTTGTGTACAGATCAGAGAATGATGTAAAAGCAACATGGTGTTTATGATTGGAGAGTTTCATTTCCCCAGTTTTGACTGGGACTCCCTTTGAACTAGAGGCTTAGGTGGGACAGGAATCTGTTAGGTGTATCCAGGAGGGTTTATTGACACTGTCTGTAGATAATCCATCCAGGGAAGGGAGACTTGGCAGCACACACAAAATGCTGGATGAACTCAGCAGGTCGGGCAGCATCTATGGAGAGGAATAAGCAGTTGACATTTTGAGCCGAGAGCTTTCTTCAGGACTGAAAAGGAAGGGAAAGAGGCCAGAAGAAGCTGAGGGGAGTACAAGCTGGCAGGTGATAGGTGAAACCAGATGAGTGTGGAGTGCAAGGGGGGACGAAATAAGCTGGGAGGCGGAGGGGCTGAAGAAGGAGGAATCTGTTAGGAAAAGGGGTGGACCATAGGAGAAAGGGAAGGAAGAAGGGCACCAGAGGGAGGTGATAGGCATTTGAGGAAAGAAGAGTTGAGAGGGGAGTCAAAATGAGAAATGAAAAGGAGGAGGAGGAAGGAGAGAGAACTTACCAGAAGTTACAGAAGTTGATGTTAAGAGGTTCAAAAGTTCATTTTACTGTCTAAGTATACATGTACAGTACAATTTGGATATTTGTCTTCTCCAGATAGCCATAAAATGCAGAAAGGACATGCATCAACTGCCCCTGTTTGAAAAATTCACTGACTCCAGAATCCCCCACCCCTTCCTCCACAGAAAAAAGCGACAATAGCAACAAATCTCCACCCCCTCCCTCAGAAAAAATAGCAACAATACAATCCCCGAGCCCCTCGCTTGCAGCAAAAAGACAGCAATGAAAGCAACCCCTCCCCCACAGGAAAGAAAACCGTGACAATGCCATCAGGTTGGAGACTACCCAGATGGAATGTAAGGTATTGCTCTTCCGACCTGAGAGTGGCCTCATTGTGAATGTAGGGGTCACACTAGGTTAGGAAGAATAATAGTAAATCAGTGAAGAGAGAACTGAACTTTGGGGCAAAGTACCAAACTGGGGAAAGGATAATTACAACACTATATGATGGGAGCTGGAAAGGTAGATAGGGAACTTGTTATTGGGTCAGTACACATTTGAGAGTTGTTTACACACCTGCAGGTCAGAGTTCAGGATCAACATGTTCTTATGAGGAGTGGATTTAAGGATGGAAACTTTTGGGAACTTTGGAAGGTGTGGGATGTTGCAAACTTGGTTAATAAGGAAAAGGAAGCCCATATAAGATTACTGGGAGTACTGTATAAGGGAAACAGGAAAAACTTAAACAGAGAATCAAGAGGGCTAAAAGGGGCCATAAAATGTCCTTGACCAGATGGATTAAAGTGAATGCCAAAGTATTTTGTACATGAATGAGAAGCAAAGCAGCGTAACAGTTAAAGGACAAAGGAAGGAATTTAAGCCTTGAGCCAGAAGACGTGGGTATGAAATGAGCAATGAGCATCAGTATTCACCAAGGAGAAGGAAATGGAGGCAACAAGATAGGAAGAGCTGTGCTGATACTCTCGGGCATGTTGAGATCAGGGAGGAGGAAGTGTTGGATCATTTGAAGTGATCTGAGGTTGGTAAGTCCCAGGGATCTATCCTAGCGTATTGAGAAAAGTAGTAACGACATTTCTAGGGCCTTGATAGAGATCTTTGTATTGGTTTTGACCACTGGAGATCCTGAGGAACTGGAGGATAGCTGACATTGTGCATTTAAAAAGGAAAGTAGAGATGTGCCAGGACATTGCCAACAGTATGCTTCAATCTGTGACATGTAAATTATTGGAGAAGATTCCAAGATCTACTTGCATCTGGAAAAGCACAGAATTATTAGGAATGGTCAGCAAGGCCATCCCTAATACAAAACAAAAGCAACACCTGATTGCTTTTGTTTTTGAAGCAGTGACAAATGATGAATGTGGATGTAGGGTGATGGATGTCTACATGGATTTCAGAAATACTTTTGACAGGGTTCCTCTGTTCCAGAAGGTTAAAACACATGGGATCCATGGAATCTTGGTATATTCACAGTTGGCTTGGTGGTAGAAGACAGAGCGTAGTGTTGGAGGTGTCTGTGACTAGTGGTGTTCTGCAGGGATCAGTGCTGGAGATGTATATAAAGGATTGGGACAAAAGTGTAAGTGGGCTGATTAGTCAGATTGGAAATGACACAAAAATTAGCAGTGTCATGGACAATAGACAATAGGTACAGAAGTAGACCATTCAGCCCTTCGAGCCTGCACCGCTATTTTGAGATCATGGCTGATCATCTACTATCAATACCCGGTTCCTGTCTTGTCCTCATATCCCTTTATTTCCCTATTCATAAGATACCTATCTAGCTCCTTCTTGAAAGCATCCAGAGAATTGGCCTCCACTACCTTCCGAGGCAGTGCATTCCAGACCCCCACAACTCTCTGGGAGAAGAAGTTTTTCCTTAACTCTGTCCGAAATGACCTACCCCTTATTCTCAAACCATGCCCTCTGGAACTGGACTCTCCCAGCATCTGGAACATATTTCCTGCCTCTATCTTGTCCAATCCCTTAATAATCTTATTTGTTTCAATCAGATCCCCTCTCAATCTCCTTAATTCCAGCGTGTACAAGCCCAGTCTCTCTAACCTCTCTGCGTAAGACAGTCCAGACATCCCAGGAATTAACCTCGTGAATCTACGCTGCACCTCCTCTACAGCCAGGATGTCCTTCCTTAATCCTGGAGACCAAAACTACACAATACTCCAGGTGTGGTCTCACCAGGGCTCTGTACAAATGCAAGAGGATTTCCTTGCTCTTGTACTCAATTCCCTTTGTAATAAAGGCCAACATTCCATTAGCCTTCTTCACTGCCTGCTGCACTTGCTCATTCACCTTCAGTGACTGATGAATAAGGACTCCTAGATCTCTTTGTATTTCTCCCTTACCTAACTCTACACCGTTCAGATAATAATCTGCCTTCCTGTTCTTACTCCCAAAGTGGATAACCTCACACTTATTCACATTAAATGTCATCTGCCAAGTATCTGCCCACTCACCCAACCTATCCAACTCACCCTGAATTCTTCTAACATCCTCATCATATGTCACACTGCCACCCAGCTTAGTATCATCAGCAAATTTGCTGATGTTATTCTCAATGCCTTCATCTAAATAGTTGACGTAAATAGTAAACAGCTGTGGTCCCAATACCGAGCCCTGTGGCACCCCACTAGTCACCACCTGCCATTCCGAGAAACACCCATTCACCGCTACCCTTTGCTTTCTATCTGCCAACCAGTTTTCTATCCATGTCAATGTCTTCCCCCCGATGCCCTGAGCTTTGATTTTACCCACCAATCACCTATGTGGGACCTTATCAAATGCCTTCTGAAAATCGAGGTACACTACATCCACTGGATCTCCCCCATCTAACTTCCTGGTTACATCCTCAAAAAACTCCAACAGATTAATCAAGCATGATTTACCCTTGGTAAATCCATGTTGGCTCAGCCCAGTCCTATCACTGCTATCTAGATATGCCACTATTTCATCCTTAATAATGGACTCTAGCATCTTCCCCACCATCGATGTCAGGCTGACAGGTCGATAGTTCTCTGTTGTCTCCCTCCCTCCTTTCTTAAAAAGTGGGATAACATTAGCCATTCTCCAATTCTCAGGAACTGATCCTGAATCTAAGGAACATTGGAAAATGATTACCAATGTATCCGCAATTTCCAGGACCACCTCCTTTAGTACCCTAGGATGCAGACTATCTGGACCTGGGGATTTGTCAGCCTTCAGTCCCATCAGTCTACTCATCACCATTTCCGTCCTAATGTCAATCTGTTTCATTTCCTCTGTTACCCTATGTCCATGGCCCATCCATACATCTGGGAGATTGCTTGTGTCTTCCTTAGTGAAAACAGATCTAAAGTACTCATTAAATTCTTCTGCCATTTCTCTGTTTCCCATAACAATTTCACCCAATTCATTCTTCAAGGGCCCAACAGTGTTCTTAACTATCTTCTTTCTCTTCACATACCTAAAAAAGCTTTTGCTATCTTCCTTTATATTCCTGGTTAGCTTGCGTTCGTACCTCATTTTTTCTCCCTGTATTGCCTTTTTAGTTAAGTTCTGTTGTTGCTTAAAAACTTCATCTGTCCTCCCACTCACCTTAGCTCTGTCATACTTCCTTTTTTATAATGCTATGCAATCTCTGACTTCCTTTGTCAACCACTGTGGCCCCTTTCCCCCCTTTGAATCCTTCCTTCTCTGGGGGATGAACTGATTTTGCACCTTGTGCATTATTCCCAAGAATACCTGCCATTGCTGTTCCACTGTCTTTTCTGCTAGGCTATCCATCCAGTCAACTTTGGCCTGCTCCTCCTTCATGGCTCCATAGTTTCCCCCGTTCAACTGCGACACTGACACCTCCGAACTGCCCTTATCCTTCTTAAATTGCAGATAAAAACTTACCATATTATGATCACTACTTCCTAATGGCTCCTTTACTGCAAGATCGCTTATCAAATCCTGTTCGTTACATAACACTAAATCCAGAATAGTCTTGTCCCTGGTCAGCTCTCGTACAAGCTGTTCCAAGAATGCATCCTGTAGGCACTCTACAAACCCTATCCTGTGGTCCAGCATCAACCTGATTCTCCCAGTTCACCTGCATGTTGAAATCCCCCATAACTACTGTGACATTAACTTTGCCCCATGCCAATGTTAACTTCCTATTCAACTTGCACCCAATATCCATGCTACTGTTTGGTGGCCTGTAGACAACACCCATTAGGGTCCTTTTGCCCTTACTGTTCCTCAGTTCTATCCACACAGACTCTACTTCTTCTGACCCTATGTCCCCCCTTGCAAAGGACTGAATCTCATTCCTCACCAACAGGGCCACCCCACCCCCTCTGCCCACATTTCTGTCCCTACGATAGCACGTATACCCTTGTACATTCATTTCCCAGGTCTGATCTCCCTGCAGCCATGTCTCCATTATCCCAACAACATCATAGTTACCCATTCGCACCTGAGCTTCAAGCTCATCCGCCTTATTTCTGACACTTTGTGCATTCAGATATAGAATTTTTAGCCCATTCCTCCTCTCTCTGTTTGAATCGCTGCCTATTTTGCTTAACCCAGCTCCCTGAACTCCCATCGGGCTATACGCCCCCAGAATTTTGTTGTCCTTCCTAAATTTACTTATTCTTTCAACACATTTAACTTCATGTTCCGTTAGACCATCCCTCTGTACATGTGTCCTCCTTATCACTTGTTCCACCTCACCTTTCTCTACTACATACTTAATATTCTGGAACTGTGCAGTCCCCACCTGTCCTTTATTCTTCCTCTCGCTATCCTCTCTCACATTCTGGATCCCCGCCCCCTGCAAATTTAGTTTAAACCCCCCCCCCACCCCAAGAAGCACTAGCAAACTTCCCTGCAAGAATGTTAGTACCGCTCCAGTCCAGGTGTAAACAGATCCCACCTTCCCTGGAACAAAGTCCAATTATCTACAAACCTGAAGCCCTCCCTCCTGCACCATCCTCTCAGCCACGTATTAATCTTTATAATCATTCTGTTCCTTGCCTCACTCGCACGTGGCACAGGTAGCAATCCTGAGATTGTTACCCTGGAGGTCCTGCTCTTCAGCTTCGCACCTAACTCCCTGAACTCCCTACGCAGGACCCCCTCACTCATCCTACCCACATCATTGGTCCCTACATGGACCACAACATCTGGATTCTTGCCTCCCTCTCGAGAATAACATGCACCCGATCTGAGATGTCTCGGACGCCGGCACCAGGGAAGCAACATACCATCCGAGACTCCCGATCTTCCCCACAAAATCTCTTATCCGCCCCCCTGACTTATAGAATCCCCTATCAATACCACTCTCTTCTCTTCCCTCCTCCCCTTCCTAGTCGAGGGTCCAACCTCAGTGCCAGAAACAGGACCACTGCAGATTGTTCCTGGTAGGTCATCCCCACCAACAGTATCCAAAACGGTATACTTATTTTTGATGGGAACGGCCACAGGGGTGCTCTTCTCTCTCTGTCTGCTCCCCCTGCCTCTCTTGACTGTCACCCATTTGCCTACCTCCTGTCTTTTCGGTGTGACTACCTTCCGATAACTCTTATCTATCTCTGCCTCTGCCTCCCGAATGATCCGTAGTTCATCCAGCTCCTGCTCCAATTCCCTAACTCGGTCTGATAGGAGCTGCAGCTGGATGCACCTATTGCAGGTGTGGTCATCAGGGACAACTGTGTTGACCCTGACCTCTCACATACTGCATACGGAGCACACCACTGCTCTAACTGTCTCCCCCATTACCTGATCCCAGATTAGTCAGAATAAACGAAAAGCGTGAAGAAATTTAACAAAGGCTTCAGCAGGAGATAGATCAGCAGGAAATGTGGGCAGGCAGATGGCAAACGGAGTTTAATTTGGGAAAACATGAGATGTTGCACTTTTGGATGGCAAGCATAAGAAGAAAGTGCACAATAAATGGCAGGACCCTCAGGAGCAGTGACGAATGGAGGGATCTCGGGGTGCAAGTCTGTAGCTTCCTGAAAGTGGTAACACAAGAAGGTTTATGTCTTCTTTGGTCAAGCTGTCAAGTATAAAAGTTGGGGAATCATGTTGCAGCTGTATTAAACTTGAAATACAATGTTTTCTGTATCCCTGTACTAATTTGTCTCTGATCTATGGGTTCCTTTTGTGACTCCATTTGGAATATTTTGCCCAGTTCTGGTTGTTGCACTAAAGGAAGGCTGTAGAGGCTTTGCAAAGGGTGCAGAAGAGGTTCACCAGGATATTGCTCGGGTTAGAGAATACTAGCAATAAGGAAGGGTCGAAGAAACTTGGGTTATTTTCCCTGATGCATCACCTGAAGTTTAAACGTGTCAATAAAGGGCAGAAAAATCCACTCTCGTTATTTAACAGGAAATGCTAATCATTTGACTTTTATCGTCAATTCCTTGGATGAAGAGAATAGAGATAAAAGCATGTTAATAATTACAACATAGAACATAAGACAGTGTAGCACAAGAACAGGCTCTTCAACTCAGTATCTGTATTGACCAAAATGCCAATTGAAAATAATCTCATCTGCCTGCACATGATCCACATTCCTCCATTCCATGTCTGTTCATGTGCCTGTCTAAATGGCTCTTACAGGCTTCTACCATTTCCCCTGGCAGCTAATTCCAAGCACAACCATTCCCTGTGTAAAACAAAACTTTGCCTCAAAAATCTCCCTCAACTTTCCTCTTTTTACCTTAAAACTATGCTCTCTGGTGGTAGAGGGGTGGGCTGGGGAAGTTCTATCTACCCTATCTATGCCTTAAACATTGAATCAGGTCTCTTTCTGCCCTGGAGAGAAAAACAATAACTAGTGATTTGGAGAAGGGTACTCCGTCAAACGGGCCCTGAGTTTTAATGAGCATCCTTCAATCGTAAAGCCAGAAGCAGAGATGTTCTCTGATGATTCCACAATGTTCGGCACCACTCACAATTCTTCAGATGATGAAGCAGTCCACATCCAAATGCAGCAAAGTTGGGCAATATCAGGCCTTGGCCAATGGGTGACAAGTAATATCGTCACCACACAAGTGTCAGGTAATGACGATATCCAAGAAGGGAAAATCCAGCTGCCAGCCTGACATCCAGCAACGTTACCATTATGGAATCCCACACTATCAATATCCTGAGGGTTGCCGCTGCCAACTGAAGAAGCTACACACACAATGTGGCTACAGGAGCAGTTCAGAGGCTGGGAATCCTGCTGTAACTCACCTCCTACCTCAACAAAGCCTGTCCAAGGCTCAGGTCAGAAGAGTGATAGAACACTCTCCAGATGCCTGGGTGAGGTTAGCTTCAACAGCACTCAAAAAACACTTAACTATGTTGCCACCCACTGCTCTAATCTACTAATTAAATTTGCTGACACTGGTTAGCCTAATCTCAAATAATAGTGAGGCAGCCTACAGAGAAGAAGTCATCACCCTGTCACAGTGGTGTCAAGAAAACAACCTCTCCCTCAATGTCACGAAAACAGAGGAGTTGGTTGTGGACTACAGGAGGAATGGAGGCAGTCTAGCCCCTATTGATATCAATGGATCTGGGGTTGAGAGGGTGAACAGCTCAAAGTTCCTTGGCATAAACGTCACCGAGGACCTCATGTGGTCTGTACACACCAGCTGTGTGGTGAAAAAGGCACAACAGCACCTCTTTCACCTGAAGACGTTTGAAGAAGTTTGGTGTGGGTCCCCAAATCCTAAGAACCTTCTACAGGGACACAACTGAGAACATCCTGACTGACTATCACTGCCTGGTATGGGAACTGTACCTCCCTCAATCACAGGACTCTGCAGAGAGTGATGTGGACAGCCCAGCGCATCTGTACATGTGAACTTCCTACTATTCAGGATATTTACAAAGACAAGTGTGTAAAAAAGGCCTGAAGGATCATCGGAGACCCGAGTCACCCCAACCACAAAGTATTCCAGCTGCTACCCTCCAGGAAATGGTACCACAGCATAAAAGCCAGGACCAACAGACTCCGGGACAGCTTCTTCCACCAGGCCATCAGACTG
The DNA here is from genome assembly GCF_030144855.1 of Hypanus sabinus. Taxonomy (NCBI): domain Eukaryota; kingdom Metazoa; phylum Chordata; class Chondrichthyes; order Myliobatiformes; family Dasyatidae; genus Hypanus; species Hypanus sabinus. The sequence continues at coordinate 143,399,867 of NC_082710.1, read as the reverse complement.
ATTAATTCATGCTGACACAACTGTATTTCTATGTTATATTGACAATCCTGTTGTACATACTATTTATTATAAATTATTGCACATTTAGATGGAGAACTAACATAAAGATTTTTACACTTCATGTATATGAAGGATGTAAGTAATACATCACTGCAGAGTCCTGCGATTGAGGGAAGTACAGTTCCCATACCAGGCAGTGATGCAGCTAGTCAGGATGTTCTCAATTGTGCCTCCACAATTCATGTACCGACACAACCGATCAACAGACGACGCAATGGCCACTGCTCTACATATCGTCCTTACACATCTGGAGAAGAAGGATGCTATTGTGAGAATGCTGTTCTTGGACTACAGTTCAGCATTCAACTCCATAATTCCCTCCAGGCTCAACAAGAAGCTCAGAGACCTCGGCCTTCACCCTGCCTTGTGTAGCTGGATCCTGGACTAAATGTCAGATCGCCGGCAGGTGTTAAGAGTGGGCTCCCTCACCTCCACCCCTCTGACTCTCAAAACAGGAGCCCTTCGGGGCTGTGTCCTAAGTCCCCTCCTTTACCCCCTGTATACCCATGACTGTCGCCACCCACAGCTCTAGGCCTACAGGGAAGAAGTCATCTCTCTGACACAGTGGTGTCAAGAAAACATCCTCTCCCTCAATGTCGAGAAAATAAAAGGAGCTGGTTATGGATTACAGGAGAAATGGAGATGGGCTAACCCCTATTGATATCAATGGATCTGGGGTTGAGAGGGTAAACAGCTTTACGTTCCTTGACATCCACATCATCGAGGAGCTCACATGGTCTGTACACGCAGCTGTGTAGTGAAAAAGGCACAACAGCACCTCTTTCACCTCAGACGGTTGAGGAAGTTTGGTATGGACTCCCAATCCTAAGAACTTTTTACAGGGGCACGACCGAGAGCATCCTGACTGGCTGTGTCACTACCTGGTATGCGAACCGTACCTCCCTTTATCGCATGAACCTGCTCAGAGTAGTGTGGGCAGCACTTTCCCAACCCACCACCTCTACCAACAGGAAGGGCGGATACAGCAAAATCACAGGGACTACCCTCATGTTCAAGTTGCCCTCAGCCACACACCATCCTAAACTGGAAATATGTCACCATTCCTTTACCATGACTGGGTCAAAACCCTGGAACTGCCTCTCTAACAGCACTGTGGGTGTACCCATGCCTCAAGGACTACAGTGGTTCAAGAAGGCAACTCACCACCACCTTCTCAAGGGAAACTAGGGGTGGCCAATTAAATGCCCCCTTGGCCTGTGAAGCCCACATCCCTTGAATGATCAATACAAAATTAAAAGAATTATGAATGGGCTGGATAATGACAGTAATCTAATCTAGAAATTGTAATGTAATGGACAAACTGCTTCCATAGTGAAATTTTCCCCAACAGCATCACACAAGTTATGGTATAAGAATTATAAGATTAAAATTATAATAGGGTTTAAGAAATATGCCTTCCTGTGCAGGTAAAAGCTACCAACACAAAAAAATAAGCGTGTGTAACTAAACAATGTTAGTTCGAACTGAGTTACATTAAACTGGATAGAGAGCAAAAAAGATTGACAGGGATGTTAGCAGTACTTGAGGAACTGAGTGACAGGGGAAGTTGGACAGGCTGGGACTTTGTTTCTTGGAGTGTAGGAGACTGAGACGTGATCTTGTAGAGGTGTATAAAATCATGAAGAGCACGGAAAGATGAATACACTCAATCTATTTCCCAGGGCTGAGGAATAAGGACTGGAGGGCAAATGTTTAAGGTCAGAATAGAAAGATGTAATAGGAACGTGAGGGACAACTTTTTTACTCAGAGGGTGAGAGGTATGGGAGAGGAAGTCGTTGAAAGAGTTACAATAAGAGCTTGGAAAAGTTTAGAAAGTTATGTGCCGAACACTGGCAACTGGAAGTAGTGTGGATGGGGCATCTTGGTCGCCTTGGACCAGTTGGGTCCAAGGAGCTGTCCTTATGTTCTATGACTCAATGCAAGTGTACATTCTTTTAACTTAATGTTTTTAATTAATTATCCGGCCCTTAGCATTCTTAATTGCTATTTGTAATTTTTTAAAAATTTGAAATGGCATTTAAGTTTTAATTCCCCTTTTCAAAGACATGGTCTACCGAGTAGGCAACACAGTAACCCTAATGCGCAACACATATTTATTGACGTTTTTAGTGCACTGGAAAATTAGGTATGTCCTCACATAAAGAACAGTAAAGTAGGAAAATTAAACGAGCTCTCGAGAGTCATGGAATAATCGGGTAGAACATTCTCGCCTAGAACCATCAGTACAAGATAATTAGTAATGTTCCAATTGGGAGTTCAGGAGAAGCCTGTTCTCATTGGGATTGCGTTGATTCTCAAACTGGTTTCCGCAGAGCAGGGTGAGATGGAAACAGGGATGGGTTTAATAAATACGTAGAGGGAGGGGATGGGGGGGAGTGGAGTGAGATCAAATGCAGGACGGGCACGGATTGGGGGCTAAGGAATGTATATAGCCTGCCTCTTGGCCGCAAGTATTATATTTTGGCTGCTAATTATAACTTGCTATTCCTGCAGGTTACAGACTGTGCTGATTGTAATAAATTGACCGAGTTTCTGGATGCTGCGCTGTTCTTTTTATTTGTACACTGTGTTCTGATCAGAACTTCAGATAAGTATCATAACCTGCTAGCACTCTATCCACTTTAGAATAATTGCACATGGTTCTCTCTACCAACCAGGTGAACTTTGTGTGGGAACTAATTAATAAGCAAAAATGTTGCTAAATTTAAAGACCTTTGGAAATGTTTGACATGGAACCATTATTGAATATTCAAAACACATCATCTATTAATGTTAAATATGCAGAAGCACTTTGATTGCAATTTTCCTGTGAAATGAGATTTTTTTCCTCTCTAAGCTTGACTTAATTGCCTTTCATTAGTCAGGCACTGAATTTCTTAATTCAGAAAATAGGAGAGGAATGGAATGTTAAACTGTGCAAGCTGAACGTTTAACCTCCCTTTTGTAATAAATCTCCCCTTTGTGCAAGAAACATAGAAAACCTACAGCACAATACAGGCCCTTCGGCCCACCAAGTTGTGCTGAACATGTTCCTACCTCAGAAATTACTAGGCTTACCTATAGCCCTCTATTTTACTAAGCTCCATGTGCCTATCTAAAAGTCTATTAAACGACCCTATCGTATCTGCCTCCACCACCGTTGCTGGCAGCCCATTCCACGCACTCACCACTCTCTGAGTAAAAAACTTACCCCTGACATCTCCTCTGTACCTACTCCCCAGCACCTTGCATTGATTTTTTTTTTGTAAGATTTTAAAAGGTTGCTCAGAAATGCTTTCTGTAATAGTGTATGAACTTCTGGATGTCCAAGCAGATTATTCCCAGGGAATGTTCCCTACAAAGCTATCAGTCCCTTAAGATTCTCCACCCAGCTGACTTCTTTTTTAGTGATCTACCTAGTATTTCCTTTGGTTTAGCTTGTGCCACTCTGAAACTGCTACACAAATGCTTACAAACACAAGAAAACCTGCAGACGCTGGAAATCCCAGGCAACACACGCAAAATGCTGGAGGAACTCAGTAGGCCAGGCAGCATCTATAGAAAAGAGTGAACAGTCCATGTTCTGGGCCGCGACCCTTCAATAGGATTGTAAAGGAAGGGGAAAAGTCAGAGTAAGAAGGAGAGGGGAGGGGAGCGAGTAGTACAAGATGGGGAGGGAGTGAGGTGAAGAGTTGAGAAGTTGATTGGTGAAAGAGATAAAGGGCTGGAGAAGGGGGAATTTGACAGGAGAGGACAGAAGGCCATGGGAGAAAGGGAAGGGAAAGAAGCACCAGAGGGAGGTGATGGGCAGATAAGGTGAGAGAGGGAAGAGGGGATGGGAAATGGTGAAGGGGTGGTGCAATTACCGGATGTTCATGTCAGCAGACAGAATATACGGTGTTGCTCCTCCAACCTGAGGGTGGCCTCATCCTGACAGTAGAGGGTGCCATGGTCTGGCATGTCGGGGTGAGAATGGGAAGTAGAATTGAAATGGGTGGCCATTGGGAGATCCCGCTTTTTGTGGCGGACGAAGTGGTCTCCCAATCTAGTGGCTGTTGAAGTTTTTTCTGTAAAGCCATGGCTCAACGATTTGTCCTCTCACCTCTGCCTCAGAGGTGTGGGGGTTTGGGTTCCAGTCCTCACTGCTGAACGCAATATCCAAGCTAGTACTACGGCGCGGTGCAAAGATTAGCTTCATTTGTCACGTTTTCCTCGAAGCATCCAGTGAAACGTGTCACTTGCGTCACGTCAAATCAGCGTGGAGTGCTCTGGGCATCCTGCAAATGTCGCCACTCGTCCAGCACTAACGTAGCGTGCCGACAGCTCACTAACACTAACCTTACGTCTTTGGAATGGGGGTGGAAACTGCAACACCCAGAAGAAACCCTTGCGGGGGAGAAGGTACGAACTCCTTACAGACAGTGGCCAGAATTGAACCTCGGTCTTACAGGTGGCACTGATAGCAATTTGTTCTAACAGCAATACTATCATTCAGCCTCTAAACTTGTACCACCAGGCTATGAGACTAATAAGACTATTGAATTTCAAAAGCAAACACAAGGAAATCTGCAGATGCTGGAAATCCAAGCAACACACACAAAATGCTGATGGAACACAGCAGGCCGGGCAGCATCAATAGGGAGAAGCACTGTCGACATTTCGGGCCAAGACCGACGAAGGGTCTCGGCCCGAAACGTCAACAGTGCTTCTTCCTATAGATGCTGCCCAGCCTGCTGTGTTCCACCAGCATCTTGTGTGTGTTACAAGTCTATTGAATGCAATTATAGTAATTTATAATAAATATTATGTACAACAGGATAGTCAATATAACATAGAAATACAGTTGTGTCAGCAGGAATTAATCAGTCTGATGACCTGGTTGAAGAAGCTGTCCCGGAGCCTGTTGGTCCTGGCTTTTATGCTGCAGTACCGTTTTCCAGATGGTAGCAGCTGGAACAGTTTATGGTTGGGGTGACTCAGGTCCCCAATGATCCTTTGGGCCCTTTTTACACACCTGTCTTTGTAAATGTCCTAAATAGTGGGAAGTTCACATCTCCAGATACTCTGGGCTGTCCGCATCACTCTCTGCGGAGTCCTGCGATTGAGGGAGGTACAGTTCCCGTACCAGACAGTGATACAGCCAGTCAGGATGTTCTCAATCGTGCCTCTATAGAAAGTTCTTAGGATCTGGGGGGACCATACCAAACCTCTTCAACCATCTAGGGTGAAAGAGGCACTGTTGTGTACAGACTACGTGAGATCCTTGGTGATGTTTACGCCAAGGAACTTAAAGGTGCAAGCTAAGGACAAAGCTGATTGTACCATCAGGAGTCCATGTCCGCATACTAGCGAACAGTTTAATAGTAGTAAAAGGTATCCTGAGCCTGGTGATATGGTAACTTCAGGCTTTTACCCGATGGGAGGGGGAGGAAGAGAGAATGGCCGGGTGGGTGGGGTATTTAGTTATGCTGGCTGCTTTACTGAGGCAGCAAGGTGTAGATAGTTTTCACAAATAATTTCCTATGCTTTTAAAAGATAATGTTGTCAAATCAGGTCAGGCAGCATTTATGGAAATGAATAAACAGTTGACATTTCAAGCCGAGACACTTCTTGAAAATTGGCTTTGTGGACGTTGAAAGGCTTTGAGCCAACAGTCAGAACTGAGTGGCTCTCTGTAAAGTGTTCTGCCAACACCAGCCGGCTCAGAAACTCAGCTGAGGAGGAGGAAGAGAAGAAAGAAGAAATGAAGAAAGAAGGGGGAGAAGTTGGAGGAGCAGGACAGGAAGAGGCAGTTGGGGTGGAGAAGATGGAGGAGGTGGGAGAGGGCAAGGACTTGGAGGAAGGGAAGGGAAGAGGAGTTGGACGAGAAGTAGTAAGTGGAGGAAGTGAGAAGATGGATGGGTTGGGGAGAAAATAAAAAGGGGAAAGATCAACTCACCCAGAACACAGCAAGCTGGTCAGGGACCAAGGGACTGTGAGCACTGGCACTGTCATGTCCCAGCCCCAGGGATCCTGCTGACGTTCAGAAGAGGACTTCATACAGACCCCCACTGGACCCTCTCACAGTGTGAATAACCTGCGGCTCAGGTACCAGGAAGCCTCATGGCTGTTGGAGGAGTCCTACACCTTGGCAACCTGAAGTCACTTGATCTGCCACCCAGTTAACCTAGAGACGAAAGGTGGGCGGTGTCCACAGAGATGTAACGTGAAGATCTCCATAGAAAGGGTTGGGTGGAGTCTACCCAATGGCTTCCTTTGTCTGTGCTTTGCATCAATACAGAGGGCAGACACTAATCATCACTACCTGCAAGGTTTCCCCTCTCCCTCAATGACTTGAAGGACTCAAAACCATTAACTGGACCCTGTGAGTTTGATCTATCACAAACTGACCTAGCTTAGGCAATTCACCACGCAACTCTTAGATACCTCACAGAGATACCTCTTGTTACTTGTAGATAGAAGTATGCATAGAAGAACCTTCAACCACAAGTCACACAGACTGCCACCCACACAAAATGTCTCCAGGGCTTTGGAAAAGCTGTGGATCATGTTGGGATAGTCCTCTAAGCACCCATCAGGAGCTAGGTGCTCTAGCTTGTGAGCTGGGAACAGAAAACACTGGCTTTCCAAACACGAGGAAGTCAGGCAGGATTCCAGCATGTCTTTCACCTTCCCTTTGGGATGCTCCAAATCAATTTTCCCACTGGAGTGTGAAGTAAAGCGGGAAGTGTGCCAACCAACCCGTAGAAAGAAAGATCCCTCAAGCAGCCGTGGGTCAATGAACTACGTGGCCCTGTTGCTGAATGTGGAGTCTCTGAACAAGACGCTGTCCTGGCCAGGGGGTATCTTACACACTGCTCGGACAGAACGTTCAGCAGATATCCCATCTGAAGGACACAAAAACAGAATGCAAGCTGACACCAAAACACTTGATCAAGTTTCAAAGAAAATTTATTATCATAGTACGTATAAGTCACATATACTACCTTGAAATTCTCTTTTTTTCTCGCAGACATCCACAGTAGAAATGGAAAGTACAGTAATCAACAAAACATTACATACAGACTGACAATCAGCCAATGTGCAATAATTGTGTATACTTAAATAGCTAAATAATACTGAGAACACGAGTTGTAGAGTTCTTGAAAAGTGAATCCTCAGTTCAGAGTTCAGGTGAGTGAAGTTATTCTCGCTGGTTCAGGAGCCTGATGGTTGAAGGGTAATAACTGTTCCTGAACCTAATGGTGTGGGAGCTGAACCTCCTGTACCTGCTTCGTGATGGCAGCAGTGAGAACTTGATCTTGAACCTTGAACAATTACATTCAACGGGGGAGCTGTCAAAGATGCTGTAAACACTTGTGCAATCTGAAATGAAATTCCCAGCCTGTTCGCTGCCCAGCAAAATCTCCTCCCATTAAGGCAGTCAGGTCGGTGTAATCTCAGGAGCTGCTTCACAGATAGCACTGTACTATTGCACCGAAAGAGATGAAGAGCAGCCTCGTCACCTGACTGATTAGAAATGGACCAGGTTCAAGGCCATTAAAGGCAAGTTTAAAACTTGATCCCAAGCCTCCAGTCAATCTCTTCTCAAGTTTCCAAGGAGCACCAAGCCACTTTAGCCAGCTGCAACATGAAAGGTTGGTGACGCCACAATTCAAATAATCTGGATTATTTAAATATTCCACTTGACAAACAAGTTTTTTTGAAAATTGGAGCTCGTTGTACAACCAACAAAGGATACACAGATTCTGCTGTTCCTGGAATCATTCAAAATCAACCCTTCTCTAATGTCTAAAAAAGCACTCATTTCTCTCTTGTTTCTGAAACTTTCCACAGATAAGGAGAAGGCACCCAAGGAGCAGGGAAGCTCAAAGGTGAGTGGCATTTTCTACCGTTCATTCCACACTGCATTCTGATTGCCTCACCTCTTGCTACGGAGCCATTCAGAATCAGTCATAGTGCCTGGATGAGAGACTGTCTTTTACAGGGAAGATGCCCAATCAATATTTTTGCTGTGCAGCACCTTTACAAAGAACAAATTAGTTGTAGAATGTCACTCTCTACCTGCCGAGTAATAAGTTATAAGGAATCTTTCGTACACCAGTGTAATAATTCTGTTTCTAGGTTACTTTTGAAGATCACTATTAATCATTTCCTTTCTGCTTTGAACTGCTGCTTAATGTACTTTCTGTTGCAATCTTCATTGAAATATTGCCAAGAAACATATTTAACATGTTTGTATTCTTGGTAAGATTTCTGATGATCTAAAATTATACTTCAGTCATGACTGTCAGACACTTGCCCAAATCTTAATTATTCCTGAGGTTTCAACTCTGAAAGAAAAGGCTTGCATTTTGTTGTAGAAGGGAAAACACTAGGTATACTTAGCAGATCAGGCAGCACCTGTGGAGCAAGAAACAGAGTTAATGCTTCAGGTGGAAGATTCTTTGTCAGAAAAGAGAGAAAGCAGGTTAGTTTTTAAGCGGCAAAGAAGATTGGACAGGAGGAGAGGGGTTGAGACGGATAAACCAAAGGGAATATCATTGATGGGGTGTGGGGTGTGATCCTAAGCTTATTGTGGGGAGGGAGAGTCAGTGGGTGAAGGTGTGGTTAGAGAAGAAAGCTATGAAATGAAAATGATTAGAAAGTGAGAATACAGACAAAGGAACGTGAAATACTATGAAACATTTTACGTGACTGTGCATAGTCTATGCAAATGACCCAGTATCACAGGCACCTAGCTGACTTCTACTGACTTATCCCCACAGCAACCTTAGCACCACCCTTCAGAGAGACTCCCCTTGCCCTCCTTCCCCCACTCTCTCTACAACTTCATGCTATCTTGTCTTCTCTCTATTGTCCTGACAAAGGACCTTCAACATGAAACTTTAGCTCCGTTTCCCTGCCCACAGTCATGGCCAGAGTGTTCCCTGCACTTAATGGTTTTATTTCAGATTTACAATGACTTTTGACATCACAACTTGTAGTGACGTCTGTAAGTCGATGGATAATGTGAGTATACTCACTGCCGAAGCCCAGAGACACTGCAGCCAACTTTGCATGCCAGGATTTCCCCAAGAGCAAATGAAAAGGACCAGACAATCTGCTGGTGGATGGTGCTGAGTGAGGGAGACAGAGAAGAAGATTCTGGCTCTCTGAGCTGTGGTCCCCACATCCACCTGAGCAGGTGAGGAAGGGCTGAGTAAGCTGGGACTTTCCTCTTTGGAGTGAAGGAGGATGAGCGGTGACTTGATAGAGGTGATGAGGCATGGATAGAATATACAGCCAGCAGCTTGTTTCCAGTGTGGAAGCGGCTAATATGAGAAGGCACGATTTTAAGGTGATTGGTGGAAAGTATCGAGAGGATATCTAAGGTCAGATTTTTTTGCACAGAGTGGTGGGCTTGTGGAGCATGGGCCAGGGTGGTGGTAGAGGCTGGTACATAAGGGACATTTAAGAGATTCTTAGATGAATGAAAGTAAAGTGGAGGATAATGTTGCAGGGAAGCATGAGATTGATCTTGGTGTAGGTTAAAAGGCTGGCATAACCCTGTGGGCCAAATGGCCTGTACTGTGCTCTACTGTACTGTTCTATTTTCTATGTCAACATCTTCTCTGGAAGATGGTGACGGACACTCTGTCACACCCTGGGATTGCCAGTCTGTCGAGAGTCACCAGTGAACCCCCCAAGACCAAACTAGTGGTTAACTAGTAGCTGAACTCCCTAAATCAAAAAGCACTCAATGGAGCTAGAAGGAGAATTAAATCCCTCAGAATGGGCTTCAAGTTTTTTGCCTCTAACCCTGGGGCCATTAATCCACAGCTGAGTAGACACCAGACTTGCTTTTGTGCAGGCCTCCAATTTAAATAATTGGTTCACCCAACGCGATTAATGAAAGACTTTTTGTTTGTACAAGGACTGGCTGCTCATTTACATTAGTGGATACAGAGATAACTGCAACTCAGATGGATAAAAGGTACCAGCCTTCCTCGTTACAGTCATGTCAGCAACAAAAATTGCAAATGAAATTTATTTCAGGTTCAAAGGTCCCGGTTGAGGGAGTTCACTACTCTGTTGACTTTGCCGTTTGGAATCTTGTTGGGATGTCTTTGAGAAACCTTCAGCAGCTCTCTCAGTGTGTGATATACACCACGTCGATTGTTACAGGTCAGGGGTGTGATCCTCACCAGAAACTGGAAACTACCAAAGAAAATCAGAAAACAGCAGGTGCTGGAAACGTAAAATAAAAATACAACTCGGGAAACACTCAGCAGGTCAGGCAGGAGGTTATCATTTCAGAACTGACACTGAAGATAAGCTGTGAAGAGGTTTGCCTGGTTATTGAGTGAATGGGAGCATTTAGAGAGTGAGAATGTAGACAAAATGATGGGGGAGTTGTGAAATGCAGACTGGGGCGATGTGTCCGGAAGGTGAGGCTGGGTACGTCTTCCACCCCAGAGAGGAAAAAATTGAAAGGGCTAGGAAAAACAAACATGGTAAGTCAACATCACAGACCATTGACTGTAACAGACAGAAATCAAGTTATCTGAAGCTGTAGATTTCAATAGTGAGTCCAGAAGGTTACCAGGTGCCCAGACAGAACACGAAGTGGTGTATCTCGATCATAATTTCCCCAATTACACCCTAGCGGAGACAACCCAATCCCCAAGCTTCTTTTGTCTCCTTCCCAGTTCAGACAGAGGGTTTTCACCCTGAAACATTAACTCTGTTTCCCTTTCCATAGATGCTGCCTGACCTACCGAGTGTTTCCTTCACCTTCTGTTTTTATTTTGGATTTCATGCATCTGCATCGTTTTTAAGATTTGGTTTCAACAACTCATCCTCTTCTTTAGATTACTAGAGTATTATCCTTCAACTGATCAATAAAAATATAGTTCTCCTGTCAGTGTGATATGTAAAATTGCAGAAAGGTTCAGAAGAGGTGCAGACCATTCATCTCATGGTCCCTATGCTGGTTCTTTGAAAGACCTAGTCAATGCAACTCTCTTCTCTAATAAGCTACTCCCCTGGCAAGAAACAGCTTGGGAGTTTAAACCTTGCAGTGTTTTCAGGAATACATGTTTGGCCCTAGCACAATGTGTTAAATGTACACATGTTCCCCATCAGCACTGGCCTCCACCTTCTGCCTTCACTCACAGCCCTACTACACATTCCCGCTTCCATTTCCACCATCCAGGCCATGCTCTCTTCTCACTACTACCATTGGGTAGGAGGTGCAGGAGCCTGTGGTTCATCACCACCAGGTTCAGGAGCTCAGGAACAGTTATTACCCGACAGCCATCCGGCTCCTGAACCAACATGGATAACTTTACTCAGGTCAATTCTAAACTGCTTCTACAACCTACAGACTCACTACCACCTTCAACACGTTCTCAGTATATACATTTATAAATACAGTACGCAGTATTGAACCCAGCTCACTAAAGCTGTGAGATACCAGCTCTGCCTGATGCACCCCTGTGCACAGGGCCCACCACCATTGCAAGGAAGTTCTTCCTGGTTTCAAGCCTCCCTATCAAATGTCCCTTCATTCTCAAGGTAAGAGGGATCTTTTTATTCCTGAGAGGATTCCAGTAACAAACACAAAATGCTGGAGGATTCTTCTTCAGATCTCAGGCCTTGAAATCCTGCACGACACCCCTGGGAACTATTTCTTCTCAAACTCTGTCTGCAATTGTAGTCTTCCACTTAAATTGAAAGGTTGTGGCGACCCACTTCCTAGCGCACTCAAACCGGCTCACAAATAGCCAGTGCGCCTGCGCAAAGGCCAGTCCCAAAAGGGCGCCAGGTCTGCTTCACTAACAAAGGGAAAAGCTTGTGCAGGATTGTGAGTACGTGCCCCTACAACATCCGTGCCCGGGGAGGGCGGGATCAGGGAGGCTTTAAAGCGAAGCCGCGAAGTTCGAATAAAATCTTCTTTAACTGCAGTTTACCGACTCCGTGTCGTTATTTCAGCGCTGCGTGTAGCACACCGCTACAAATGGTGACCCGACGGTCCAAATGATATTTGGACCGGAAATGAACGACGCCGCATCTGTTCATGCAGTTTCGTTGAAACTGCTAAGCTTCTGGACGCTGCGACCTCACCTGTGGTTCCAGCAAGCAGAAGCCCAATTCGACGTTCGGCAGATAACCTCAGAGGACACACGTTACTACTACGTGGTGAGCTCCCTCGACCAGGACACAGCGGCCCAGGTTGAGGAGTTCATACAGCCTCCCCCAGCGGATGACAAGTACACGGAATTCAAAGCCCTGCTCATAAGGACTTTCGGACTCTCACGGTGTGAGCGAGCTGCCCGTTTACTGCACCTGGATGGTTTGGGGGACAGACTGCCATCGGCTTTGATGAATGAGATGTTGTCTCGGGCCAGAGGACACACACCCTGCCTCATGTTTGAGCAGGCATTCCTGGAACAGCTGCCCGAGGACATCCGCCTGCTGCTGTTGGACACGGATTTCAGCGACCCCCGGAAGGTGGCAGCCCGGGTGGACTTGCTGTGGAAAGCCAAGAAGGAGAGTGGGGCGTCTATCCCACAGATCAACAGGCCACGCTCCCAGCGGCAAACCAGACCAGGCCCGGCCACAGAATCCACTAGTCCCAGAAGTAGGGGTGGGGAACCCAACGAACAATGGTGCTTCTACCACCAGCGGTGGGGCGCAGAAGCCCGCCGTTGTCGCCTGCCCTGCAAGTTCCTGGGAAATGCCAGGGCCAGGCGCCGCTGATGGCTACGGCGGCTGGCCTTCGGGATAGCCTCCTGTATGTGTGGGACCAGCGGTCGGGACGCCGTTTTTTGGTCGACACCGGTGCCGAGATCAGCGTCTTACCTCTGACGAGTTACGACACCCGCAACAGGGCACCGGGTCCCCCCCTGAGGGCCGTGAACGGCAGCACGGTAAGGACCTACAGCACCCATACGGTGCAGCTACAGTTCAGCTCCAGTCGGTTCGCGTGGGACTTCACACTGGCCGCCGTAGCCCAACCGCTTCTGGGTGCAGATTTTTTGCGAGCTCACAGCCTACTGGTCGACCTGCCCAGGAAGAGACTGGTCCACGCCGAGACCTTTCAGACGTTCTCCCTGGGAGAAGCCCAGTTGCCAGCCCCTCACCTCGGCTCCATCACGCTGTCCGACAACAACTTCACCAGGGTCCTGGCAGATTTCCCATCGATTCTGGCACCGCAGTTCATCGCGGCCATGCCCCGACACGGCGTACAGCACCACATCCCGACCCAGGGACCACCCCTCCACGCCCATGCTCGGCGGCTTCCCCCGGACAAGCTCCGACTGGCGAAGGAGGAGTTCAAGAAGATGGAGGAATTGGGGATCATACGGAGGTCCAACAGCCCATGGGCCTCCCCCCTGCACATGGTGCCCAAAGCGACAGGGGGCTGGAGACCGTGCGGCGACTACCGCAGGCTGAACGAGGCTACCACACCGGACCGCTACCCTGTGCCGCACATTCAGGACCTTGCAGCAAACCTGCATGGCACACGGATCTTCTCCAAGGTAGACCTTGTCCGGGGATACCATCAAATCCCGATGCATCCGGACGACGTCCCCAAAACGGCACTCATCACCCCGTTCGGCCTTTTCGAGTTCCTCCACATGCCGTTGGGGCTGAAGAATGCCGCATAGATGTTCCAGCGGTTAATGGATGTCGTGGGACGTGACCTGGGCTTTGCTTTCATCTATTTGGACGACATCCTCATAGCCAGCAGCAGTCGTCAGGAGCATCTGTCCCACCTCTGTCAACTCTTCGCCCGACTGAGTGAATACGGTCTAACAATCAACCCGGCCAAATGCCAGTTCAGGCTCGACACCATCGACTTCCTGGGCCACAGGATTACTAAAGATGGGGCAACCCCTCTGCCCACTAAGGTAGACGCAGTCCGCCATTTTCCCCGACCCACCACAATCAAAGGCCTTCAGGAATTCGTGGGTATGGTAAATTTCTACCACCGCTTCCTCCCTTCAGCTGCCTGAATCATGTGCCCCCTGTTCGCCCTGATGTCGGGTCCGGGCAAGGACGTTACCTGGGACGAGGAGTCCGCCGCCGCTTTCATTAAAATGAAAGAAGCCTTGGCAAACGCCGCGATGCTAGTACATCCCAGAATGGACACCCCTACCACCCTCACAGTGGACGCCTCTAACACGGCAGTCGGTGGGGTACTGGAGCAACTCATCGTGGGTCGCTGGCAACCCCTGGTGTTTTTCAGCAAACACTTGCGACCACCCGAGCTCAAATACAGTGCTTTCGACTGAGAACTGTTGGCGCAATACCTGGCAATCCAGCATTTCAGGTACTTCTTGGAAGGTAGGCCCTTCACCGCGTTCACGGACCACAAGCAGCTTATCTTTACATTCACGAAGGTGTCCGACCCCTGGTCGTCCCGCCAGCAGCACCATCTGTCCTACATCTCTGAATACATGACGGATGTCCAGCACGTCTCGGGTAAGGACAATGTCGTGGCGGACGCGCTCTCTCGCCCTAACATTCATGCCCTTTCACAAGGGGTGGACTTTGAGGCACTGGCAGAGGCGCAGCAGGCAGACGAGGAGATCCCTAGTTACAGAACCGCAGTCTCCGGTTTGCAGCTCCAGGACCTCCCCGTAGGCCCAGGTGAGAGGACCCTACTCTGTGATGTCACCACCGGTCAACCCCGTCCCGTTGTCCCAGCGACACGTTTTCGACTCCATTCATAACTTAGCACACCCCTCCATCAGGTCCACCATCCGGATGGTCTCCAACAGGTTCGTTTAGCACGGTCTCCGCAAGCAGGTCAGTGAATGGGCCAGAACCTGCATGCACTGCCAGACGGCCAAGGTGCAGCGGCACACCAAAGCCCTGCCGCAGCAGTTCCACCCCACCCACTGGCGTTTCGACCACATTCATGTGGATATCGTGGGCAGGGGGCCAGCTTCGCATGGAGCATGGCACCTCCTGACTATTGTGGACCGGTTCACAAGATGGCCAGAGGCGATCCCGCTCACTGACACCAACTCCGAATCTTGCACCCGGGCACTGATTGCCACCTGGGTGTCCCGCTTTGGTGTACCAGCCCACATTACCTCCGACAGAGGCGCCCAGTTCACCTCCAGCCTGTGGTCAGCTATGGCCAGCCTTCTGGGGACACAGCTGCACCACACAACTGCCTACCACCCACAGTCGAACGGGCTAGTGGAGCGTTTCCACCGTCACCTGAAGTCGGCTCTCATGGCCCGCCTGAAAGGAGCTAACTGGGCAGACGAGCTTCCCTGGGTCCTACTCGGCATCCGCACGGCGCCCAAAGACGATCTGTATGCCTCGTCGGCCGAGTTGGTGTACGGCGCACCCCTGGTCGTCCCTGGGGAGTTCATACCAGCCCCAAGGGGGCAAGAGGAAGATCCCGCAGCAGTCCCTGGGCAGACTACGCGAGAAACTCGGTAACCTGGCCCCCATACCCACCTCTCAGCATGGGCAGAACCCGACCTGCGTACCCAAAGACCTGCAGAACTGTGTGTTTGTACGAAGGGGCGGGCATCGGCCACTGCTGCAACGGCCCTATGAAGGGCCATTTATGGTGCTCAGGAACAACGGGTCCACGTTCGTGCTGGACGTTGGGGGGAGAGAGGAGGTTTTCACGGTGGACCGCCTCAAACCGGCCCATGTGGACTTGGCGCAACCGGTCAAGTTCCCGGCACCGCGGCGCAGGGGCTGACCTCCCAAACAGGGTCCAGCCCAGTCTGTGGACATTGGGGGGTGTATCGCCGGTTCTGGGGGGAGGGGTTATGTGGTGACCCACTTCCTAGCACACTCGAACCGCGGTGCTCACAAATAGCCAGCGCGCCGGCATAAAGGCCAGTTCCAAAAGGGCGCCAGGTCTGCTTCACTAACAAAGGGAAAAGCTCGTGCGGGACTGTGAATACGTGCCCCCTACAGCATCCGCGCCCGGGGAGGGCGGGATCAGGGAGGCTTTTAAGCGAAGCCGCGAAGTTCGAATAAAATCTTCTTTAACTGTAGTTTACCGACTCCGTGTCGTGTAGCACACCGCTACAAGGTGTTAATTTCAATCCCACCCAAAGATTTGAACATAAAGTCTTGGTTGGAAGAACAGATGATCTGTTGTTATGTGAAAGGCATTACATTTTTAACTAAGATTAAACTGAGATCCCATCTTTTTAACAGCTTTAGAATAAGAATAGTATGGAAACAGATACTTTGGTCCAACCAGTCCATGCCAACCAAGGTGTCCATCTATGCTCGCCCATTTGCCAGTGTTTGGCTCTTATCTCTCTAAGTCGAGGGCTCCAAGCTTTTTTGTGCCATGGACCAAAGCCATGAAGCAAGGGGTCCATGGACCTCAGGATGGGAACCCCTGCACTAAATCATACAAATCCACGTACCTGTTGTTACGGTTGTTCCTCTTCGTGCCCTGTGGCGCACTGGGTGGAAACCTTGCTGTTTCTTTGGCATTAGTCTATTTTTGATGAGGCCAAGTTGCTAGCCCAGTACTCAAACCAGCATGAATGGAAAGTGTGAAAGGAGCTGGGCGGATTTGAACCCAGGACCACTCATCCCGAAGTGCGGTGTGGGTGCTACTACACCTCCAGCCAGCAACGTACCTATTACATGCTGTTTATGAACCTGCCTCAACCACTTCCTCTGGCAGCTCATTCCATGCCCTGACCACACACCTTGTCAAAATAAAATTTATCCCTCAGATTCCTATTTCTCCCTTCTCACCTTAAACCAATGTCCTTAAGCTCTTGTTTGCCCAACTCTGGGATAAAACTGTGCACGTTCACCCTAACCAAGCCCCTATGATTTTATACAACTCTCTGTGATCACCCCTCAGTATCCCACACCACAATAAATAAAGTCCTAGCCTGCCCCACCTCTCCTATCACTCAGCTCAACCTGTCTCTCCCTTTAACTCAGTTCCTTTTTTATAATGCCTCCGTTCATTTGCATAACGGATTGTGCCAATTCAGTACCTCGGAGACTTTACTGGATTACTTCAGACCTTCACATTCCAAGTCTGTTTCATACAAGAAGACTAGATGCAAGCTGTAGGACTGCTGTCCCGAACAGAAGATCAGGGAAGAATTGCTCGAGTACTAGGCCTATTGTTCCTTCTGATTGACTCAGGTACTCGAAGGACTGATCTGAGGTGACTGAAGGGTTTGCTTGGGATGGAGAACTATTCCCCTCTGGAGAAGACTGCCCTCAGAGTTGCCTTCCAGTCAGTCATGAGTGAGAGAAGGATGTGTGGAAGTTGTGGCAAGGCAAGGGTTAAGATGATGTCCAGGCGAGGATAGCCTTCAGATAATGTGCAGTCAGCCGAGGCAAGAAAGGTCTTTCAAGAGCATAGCTTCCCTCTACATAGCAGGGGCCCAGAGCCATTGGGCTTACTTGAGACAAGGTAAGGATGCAAGGACATGCCAAACGAGGGATTGTTCCTTTAATAACCTCATAGTATTGTTGGCTGCGAGCTTGCAGTTTCTATTGATTTTTAACAACTGTACTGTGAATGTCAATTGAACTTGCAAATAACAAATTTGAACATATACAAGGTTAACCATTGATCGATTCTGTACAAAAATAGCATTTCTTTGCTCAGAATTCAGAACAGTGTGGTGACAGGGGCCGTTGTTCTCCTCGTGCACAAGGAACTAAAGAACGATTGAGGAATGAGTGTAAGTTTGCAGGGTAATCGGCGGTGACAGATACACCTCCTCCTCACACTGCAGGAGCCAGGAGTCTGAAGCTCCTGCCCCCAGCAAGGGTGGGGTGTCAGTAACAGTGGCTCATCTGAGGCTGTTTGAAGTTTTGGAGAGGCACAGACCTAAAGTAGGCCAACGCGGTCAACAGACAAAGTAATCACGGAGTAATGGGATACCAGGAAGTGAACATCCTCCTCCTGTTCCAGCTTAATGTCACTGAGTAAATATCCAAACAAAGGGAGAGAATGAAGGCAGAAACCTTGACATGATGATAAGAATATTAAAACTCAGCATGTAGGTAGGTCAGTGCAGACATTTATAAAAGAGTGTGCTAAAGCCCCTCAATCATTCTTGACCCATTGGGCAAAACCCTAATCACTACAGTTTAGAAACATTATTAACTGCTTTGATCACTTTGCAGTAAAATGGACTGTTTTATTTCTTTCTAATTGTGTTCCCTCTTGTAAAACCTGTGATAATTTATGCTTAATTTATATTTTGTCTTGTAAGTGCTTCTTATGTATGTGCTCTGCAAGTTAGTCTTTGACAGCTGCTGTGCATTCATGCATTTGTGCACCTGACAATAAACTCAACTTTGTCTTTGACAACATTAGATACTAAAGGGCAAAGGGAGTCAATTGGCTGTTCCCACAGCCTATGGACTCAGTTTCAAGGACTCTTCATCGCAGGCTCTGGACGTTTATTGCTTATTTATTTATTTATCATTATTATTATTATTATTTCTTATTTATTTTTGTATTTGCACAGTATGTTGTCTTTTGACCACTGTTTGTCAAACAGGGTGTGGGCTTTCATTGATTCTATTATGGTTATTGGAATTATTGAGTATGCCTGCAAGAAAATGAATCTTGGGGCTGTATATGATGACATACATGTACTTTGATGATAAATTTACTTTGAACTTTGAGGTACTCATCTACCTGATTTTATTGGTCACTATAAATAAAAAAAAATCTTCAGATAGTGGAAATCTGAAATTGGATTAAACAACACCGGAAACACTCAGCAGGTCAGGCAGTATCTGTGGAGAGAGACAGAGAGTTAATGTTTCAGCTCCAAGACCTGATGAAGGGTCTTCAGCCCAAAACATTAACTGGTTTCTCATATCACAGATGCTGCATGCACTGCTCAGTTCACAGAACTTAAAAAAAAGATTCTGTGTTGATTGTAAACCTGGTTGGGTTGCGTATTAAATCAGAATTTTAGATCAGTGAGTCCTTTTGGAGCTTCTCCTAACTTGCTGCCTCCACCCAGATGTGGCTCTCAGCTTCCAGCAACCCAATCATCGTCCATCTTCCATCCCCACCCTCCTCCATCCCCCTCTTCTCACTTTCTTTCCTCCATGTGGACCTCACTGGTGATGCCTGCATTTATTGGCCATCCCTAATCACCCTGATTGAGCAGCCTGTTAAGAGCCGACCATGTTGGTGGGTCTGGAGTCACTTTGAGGTCAGACCAGGTGAGCACAGCAGGACTTTAGTGAAGCATTCCTCGCTGGTTTCTCTTGCCTGGGATGAGGTTGCTCTTATGTTTAGTCGTTTGACTTCAAATTGTAATGGCAGGATTCCAGCTCGTAAATTTAGAACTAGAATCCCAAGCTTTGCCATGGGAGATACAGCACAGAAACCCTTCAGCCCATCAAGTCCACACTGACAACCAACCACTCATTTACTCCAGCCCTACATCCATATCAACTCTCTCAGTTCCTAGCTACACCTATAAACCATAAGATGTACAGTAGGAGCCATTCAGCCCATTGAGTCTGTTCCAATCATGTTTCGATCCCATTCACTCCAAAACCTTTAACTTCCTTACCAGAGTTAGAATCAGAATCAGGTTTTTTAATGACTGAGATACATTGTGAAGTTTATTGTTTTGTGGCAGCAGTACAATGCAAGACATAAAAAAGCTATAAATTACAATTTTTTTAAAAAGTGTAAAAGAGGAATAGTGAGTTAGTGTTTATGGGTTTGCCAGCTGC
This sequence comes from Hypanus sabinus, assembly GCF_030144855.1. NCBI lineage: Eukaryota > Metazoa > Chordata > Chondrichthyes > Myliobatiformes > Dasyatidae > Hypanus > Hypanus sabinus. Next base: position 143,380,081 of record NC_082710.1, on the reverse strand, counting down.
ACAGAAATCTATCCAATCTCTGCTTTTCATATACCCAGTGACTTGGCCAGCACATCTTTTCTTATACACAGGGGTCAAAATATTCCAAATGTTTGATGAAACCTCAGCAGTACATCCTTACTTTTATACTCTAGTCCTCTTGAAAGGAATGGTAATTCCCTTCTTTACTGCTGACTCAACCTGCAAGCTAACTCAAAGAGTATGCTGAACTAGGACTCGCAAGTCCCTTTGCACCTCCAATTTATAAATTATTTCCTCATTAGGAAATAGTCTATAGCGACAATTTCCTGTAGACAATTAACCTATTGACCTAAGTATCCTTAGGAATGTCTTTAGGAAGAATCGCATGTGGTCACATGGAGAACGGGCAGACTCCACACAGACAGCACTGGAGGGCAGGACCGAACCATGTCTCTGACTCTGAGGCTGTGCTGGCCATTGATTCAGTAAATTAACCACGATGTTACTGAGGAGTCTGTCTGTATCCCTTCCGTCCATCACACCTGTCTTCCCCCATTTCCATATGACTGTTAAACATAGAAGCAGAATAAGGCCGCGTTGCTCATTGAGTCTGCTCTGCTATTCCATTGTAATTTATTACCCCTCCCAATCCCTTTCTCCTGCCTTCTCCCCCCAACCCCAAGGACGATCCCAGGTTTGAGGTTCAAAGTTTAAAAGTTCAAAGTTCACTTATTATCAATGAACTGAGATTCATTTACTTAGACCATAAGACATAGGAGCAGAATTAGGCCATTCAACCCCATTCACCTCCCCTCTTGCCACATCTCTTGATGCCCCGACCAATCAGCTTCCACTCTGAATGTACCCACAGACTTGGCCTCCGCTGCAGCCTGTGGCAGAGCACTGCAGCCCACTTGCAGGCATTTACAGGGAAAAAATAGAATTTAATCAAAATCTGCGCATGAACTGGAAAGACTAATATATAACGAATGTACAAAAGAAGACAGAACATGCAAATAAAGAAAATAATGCTGAGAATCTGAGTAGTCAGAAGCCTTTGAAAGTGAGTCTGTAGGTTGCTGAATCAGTTCAGAGTAGTTTATTCTCACTGGTTACAGGGTAATAATTATTCCTGAACTTGATTGTGTGGGACCTAAGGCTTCTGTACCTCCTGCCCACTGGTAGTAATGAGAAGACAACATGGCCTGGATGATAGGGGTGATGGGTCTCGGATGATGGGTGTTGCTTTGTTGTGGCAGCACTCCATGTACTCAATGGTGGGGTGGACTTTGCTTCTGATGGACTGGGTTGTATCCACCATTTTCTGTAGCCTTTTCTGTTCCCTCGTCCTTAGTGTTTTCATCTACAAAACTTTGTCAATGATTTTGGTGATACACTGAATCTAGACAGACTTCTAAGAAAGTAGAGGTGCATGAGGGCTGGCTCATGACTCAGATCCCTTCTGACTTCCAGCATGACCAGCCCTTGACCAGCTGGTTGTGTTAGGTGACCCAGGCATGTGTTTTGGAGTTCATCCACCCAGGCCTTGAGATGGACAGAGAGCATAGAGTTACCATCTTATAACAGAATCCTGGCAACAGCTCGATTTCCTGCCCTTTGCAGTTTTTTTTTGTAACAGGAGCTGGATTTTCTGATTTTCTTTCCCTTTTCTGGGAAAATGGGCAAAGGAGGCGTTTGCCAAATGAGACATTCCCTAAGGCACCAAGGTCTCTCAAAGACAGTGGGGGAAGCCAGCCTGGTACCTTGGGGACAACTTGTCAATCTCACTCAGAAAGGGTGTGTGGTTCTCACCATCGAGCTACCATCTTGCAATGACAACTACATTTCAGTGTTTGTGAAATGCACTTTTGAGGCACAACCATTTCTTTTTAGGGCCTGGTTATTGAGTTAAAGCATTATTTCTGCCTTCCTCTCCACAGATGCAGTCTGATCTCCTAAGAATTGCCAGCACTTCTTATTTTTATTTCAGATTTCCAGTATCTGCTGTACTTTGCCTTTGTTTTGTGTCTGCTCCTCTCCGCTTCCAGTCAGTATGTTGTTTCTTGTGACTACGATTAAACAATAAGAACCAATCCGTGTTCAGGTTCTATCACTCATGCATGAAGATGATATATTCGGACAGCAGGGGCAGGTGTGACACGTGATAAGCCAGCTCCTTATTACAGCTGGACCATTGATGAAGATTGGAGGTCATGTATCTTTGTTTTCTTACAGCTGAACATTCTTGGATATCCCATCAGCATCTGCTTCATTGTGGTTAATGAATTCTGCGAAAGATTCTCCTACTATGGAATGCGAGGTACCAGCTGTTTTGTACGCGATGTGTCAGTAACCAAAAATCCTCGCCCCTGGGTTCTACCTGGTAGCGGGTGACTGCATGGGATCTTGTGGTTCTTGGCTGGGTTGGTCGGGCTCTATCCTCACTCTGAAATAGTGAAGATGCTACCTAGGATCCCATATCCTGTTTCAGGAGCTTATTGACACGAGACTTATCTTTCTAATGAGCAACGACTGACAAATAAATGGGTTCAATAGCACTGTGATCACTAAGTCAGCATCCAGGGACCTGAACTGAATCCTACCATCATGGCTAAGGGTATAACTTAAAATTTGAAGATCATATATATTATTACTAACTTATATCACATAAAGTTTGCAGCAGCAATACAGTACAAAGACATAATAATTAGGCAGCAAGGTAACTTAGTGGTTAGCAAAAGGTTTTACTGTATGGGGAACCCAAGTTCAATTCCTGCTGCTGCCTGTAAGGAGATTGTACTTTCTCCCTGTGACTGCTTGGGTTTCCTCTGAGTACTCCGGTTTCCTCCCATAGTCCAAAGTCGGTAGGTTAATTGGTCATTACATATTGCCCCATGATTAGGCTAGCATTAAATTGGTGGGTTGCTCGAGGGGCCAAAAGGGCTGTATCTCATTAAATAAATATATAGATAGTTAAATAGATGACTATAAATTACAAAATTAGTAAATAGTGAAAAAAAAGGAAGGCTGGTTTCTCAAAGAGTGTTGTAAGGAGGGATTTAGGGAGGCAACTTCACTACTCAAAGCCTTGGCAGGCAAAAACATTGGGGATTCAAATTTGGGTTGAGTGGGAGGTCAGAAATGTTAGAGTTCAGGAGATAAGAGGGGCTGGAGGAAGTGGAGAGGGGCCAAGCTGTTGAATAATTGATGTTGGGTTATTACTGTCACACATACCTAGACACAGTGAAAGAACTTTGTTTGCAGACCATTCAAGACGAATCATGCCAGGCACAATGGCACTGAGGTAGAAAACAGAGTTAAGTATTTTTCATTCATAGAACGTAGAAGAGTACGGCACAAAAACAGGCCCTTTGACCCACAGCGTGTGTGCCAGCCACGACTGCTATCGAAACTAATCCCATTCACCTACATATGGTCCATATCCCTCCATTCCCTGCCTGTTCGTGTGTCTGCCTAACTCCTCGTTGTTGTCATATCGGCTTCCACCAGCTCCCACGGCAGTGCATTCCAGGCATCCACCACTTTCTGTGTAAGACTAAAAGCTTGCCTTCTAAACCTCACTTAATCTTCTCCCCGCTCACCTTAAATCTATGCCCTCTGGTATGTGGCATTTCCATCCTGGGAAATCGAACTGTTATCGGTCTATTGACTGGAGACGGAATTGAACGCTGAGCATGGGTGCTGGAGTGTACTCGACCCCGTGGAAGAGAGGACATAGGCAGCAAAGGTCTGGACGGTGCTGAGTTTACGGGACAGAAGAGGACAACTGAAGACGACAAAGGCGAGGAGAGTACGTGCCAGAACAACAGAGGACAGGAGAGCCCTTTTAGTACTGCAATTTAATTAGAGTTGTAGATCATACAGCATAGAAACAGGCCCTTCAGCCCGACTCACCCATTCTAACCAAGGTGCCCTCCAAAGGCCATACTCTCTAAACCTTCTCTTTCCATGTACATATCCAAGCGTCTCTTACATGCCATTAGCTCACCTGCCTCAACTACCTTCTCTGGTAGCTCCTTCCACCCTCTGCATGAAGAAGTTTCACCCATAGGTCTCTTTTTAATTTTTCCCTTCTCCCCTCTCACTTTCCACTTAATTTTTGTTTCTTATGCAGATTCACCCTATCTATGCCCCCTCATGTCACCCCTCAATCTCCTATGCGCCAGGGAATACAGGTAAAGTCCTGGCCTGCCCAAGCTCTACCAGTAACTCAGGCCCTTGAGTCCTGGCGACTACCTCACGAATATTCTTTGAGCTGTTGCACACTGATTTCCTATTTTAGTGTGGGGGGGGGAGATGTCCACGAATGAACAATGCTGAGATGATTCTGCCATTCTGTCTCCTTCACAGCGGTGCTTGTGCTGTACTTCCGCTATTTTCTTCGCTGGGATGAGGATCTCGCCACCGCAATTTACCACGGCTTTGTCGCTTTGTGCTTCTTAATGCCTATCTTCGGAGCAATCATCGCTGACTCCTGGCTGGGAAAATTCAAGTAAGCTCCTTAGAAATTGCTTTACTTTATAAATAAATTTAGAAGAAAAAAGCCTGGCCTTGCGTAGCATCTACGTTGAACTCTCAAAATGTTTTCTAGCCTGTGTGGGAGCAAGTAGCCACTCTGTAATATAATCAGTCTCTAAGATTAATGTGGTGGAGTAACCACCAGCTGGAAGGCTGGAGACAGCTTCAATGCTGAACCGAAGCCAGGGTCTTTGGTGCCATCTGAAAGAGCAGAAGGAGCCTCAATTTAAGTTTTCATTCAATAATACCATTCCTCTAATTATGTATTGGAGCGTGCACATGTGTGTAGCATATTTAAATGAGGATTCTTGTTTTTGTGTTTCAGAGTGTGAATGAGTGTGGTTGTGTGTGTGTTTATGGGTGTCTCCTTGTATCAGGGAGTGTGTGTGAAAAAGCATATGCTTGTGTATGTGTGTGTGTGTGTCCGCCACAATAGGCGTAAAAAGTGCCTGAGTGTGTTTGGTGTGTTTGTCTCACTATATGTGTGAAAGTGCGAGAGTGCGTGCTTACATTTGGGTGCCTCTGTGTCAGAGTGTGTGTGTGCGGAAGTGATTGAGTGTGAGGGGGTGGAAAGTGAATATTTGCCGACTGATTCGGAGAACAAGGGGAAGAATATGTCAATAACAGCGGAGCGGTGAAGGTGAGTACCCACCTGAGACTTGAGCCTTTGGGTGCAGGCTGGAATATTGTAATGGTGTGTAGAGGTGCATTTTCTATGCTGCCTGAGGCGAGCACTTTCTCAGTTCCAGCCCAGATGCTGAATGACCTGGAGGCACCTGTGTTCTTCTCTGATGTATCTCTATTTTTATTGCAACAGGACTATTGTCTACCTGTCTATTGTGTACACCATTGGTCAAGTGGTTATAGCCGTCAGTAGCGTAGCGGACATATCTGATACCAATGGAGACGGTCATCCAGACAACCTGAATTTGCATATGTAAGTAAACTCAGTCTTTCAATTAAATTGCAACGGTAATACTCGCAGTGTGGGTTCACAAATCTCTCGCAAATGGGGCTTGAACCCATAAACCTGGGGCATTGCTTCAGTGAGACTATGGAATACTAGTGTTCCAGTCGTCCTTGGAGAGTTTGTATGCCAATGCAGCAAGTAATGAGGAGGCTGGTTTCTATTGCAAGGGGCATAAAGGAAGAGGTTGGTGACACCATGAAGAGTTTGATCTTCTCATTTTAAAGAGGGATGTTCTTGCCTTGAAGATGGTGCAGAGGAGATTCACTGCATTGATTCCAGATATGAAGGAGCTGCCTGATGAGGAAATACTAAGCATTTTGGATTGAAAAGCAAAAGAAAATCATAAGATGCAGGAAACACTCATCAGGTTTGGTAGACCAGATGAAGGGTCTTGAAATGAAAGGTCAATCATCCCTTTCCATCCACAGGCAGTGCCTGACCCAGCATCTGTCGTCCCTCATGTCTCGACTGTGGGGAAGGAGGAAGAGGGAACAAGCTGATATGTTAATTCAGCTTCTCTCTTGACAGATACTGCTTCATTTACTGGGTGTTTTTGGCTTTTCCTTTCTTATTTCGGACATCAGTGTCAGGAGATTTTGCTTTTTGTTAAGCAGACTGGAATTTGGAAGAATTAGAGGTGATGTTGATTATCAGTGGGCTGTGCATGGTTGGAGGGTGTTTTCTCTGGCGGGGGTATTTAAAACTAAGGGTGATTGCTTCATGATCAGGGTCGGCTATTAGGGATGGAGACGAGGAGGAATTCCTCTTTCAAAGGATGGGGAGGGAATCTTTGTAACTCACTAATTGGGGAGTTGTGGGGGGATCAGTGATTTAATATATTCAAGTCAGAGATAGGTTTTTAGAAATTGGGGGAATTGTAAATTATGGGGACTAGAGCATTACAAAGATGAATTGGTGGGATAATTAGCCTCTGCTAATGACTCCATTGCAGAGGTGACAAGGAAAGCAAATAGTGCTGGTGGGCTGGTGCCTTAAGGAAGAGGTTGCAGAGACTCAGTGCAGGAATAGGACTGATACTCCTGGGTGTTACAGTTTGAGGGGTTGAATATCCAGCTCCCTATCCTTGTGTTTGATGCCTCAGAAGTGAGACTGCAACCAAATGAGCTGCAGCCAACTTTCTCCCTCAAAGTCTGCACCAAAGCCCAAGTGTTACAATGCAAAATTCTGTTTCTCCCAGAGGTTTGTCAATGCTCGGACTGCTGCTTATTGCTTTGGGAACTGGTGGTATCAAACCATGTGTGTCTGCATTTGGAGGAGACCAGTTTGAGGATGATCAGGTAAACAAAAACATTAAGATTAAAGTATGTTCTTTAATCTGCTGCTAAAGCCAATAAGAAAGTACTTTAATATATCAAACATGTCAACAATCATTTCAGTGTAAAAGCATATTTTGTCATTAACTGCGCAGCAATTTTTTTTTGTAATTATTCAAGTGTGAACATTACAGGACATGCTGTCCCTAGCTGAATGGAGCATCTCATGATGTACTGTTAGGTAGATCTATCCCTGCATTTACTGTACTTTCCTGTATCTCGCTGGGAGACATACATGGTAAAGAAAACATAGCAGATTCCAATAAGTAAACTGTCTCCTGAACAAAACAAGGTCACAAAAATGGTGCTGGAAGAAAGCAGGTGAATTCAAATCATGTACAGGGGGGTTAAGCAGGCTGGCATTTTACTCATTGGAGCAAAGGAGAATTTGAAGTGAACTTACAGAGGTGTATTATATCATGAGGAGCATAGGTATTGTGAATGCACGCAGTCTTTTACCCAGGGTTGGGGGATTAAAGGGCCAGGGGCCTGTGGATCCCTTGCTTAATGGCAGTGGTCTGTGGCATAAAAAAGGTTGGGAACCCCTTGTTTAAGGAGAGAGGGGACAAAGTTAATAGAAACCTGAAGAGTAACTTTCTCACCCAGAGTGTGGTCAGTAAATGGAAGTGGTTGAAGCAGGTACAATAGTAGCATTTAAAAGAGTCTTGGACAGGTACATGGGTAGGAAAAGTAGTAAAAGTTTAGACTGAGATGCAGGCTAAATGTAGGCATTCTGGGCTAGCTTAGACGTGTGTCTTGGCCTGCATGGACAGATTAGACCAAAGGACCTGTTCATATGATTCTATGAGGGGCAAATAAAAGAGTGGGAGAAAGATTGGATGGATTAAGAGAGAAAGGAATATCGAGGAAACATGTTAAGTTCCTAACAATTGACATTAAACCATTCCCTAAAAACAATTTGCTACCTGTTGGTGAGAGGTTGCCTAGATTCTGGATCTGAAAGGTTTAGGAAGAAATCAAATCATTAATAACACAGTGTGATGTGCCAACTCTAATTTTCTGCAGATACAGCAACTTTTCAATGCATCAGTTTTCTGGTTCTCTCAAGGGTTGATTGAAAGGGGGTGAGACTTGTTGGAAGATTTAGATATGACCTTAAGCATCATTAAACCTACTGTAACATCAGCAGCTACACCGGGACTAGGTAAATGTGATGATCTGTGAAAATGCGTTTGGTTCCTATTGCTGCTGGAGTCAATTCTCTCTTCTTTCTCTCAAGGAAAAGCAAAGGAGCAAGTTCTTCTCAATTTTCTATTTATCAATCAATGCAGGAAGTCTAATTTCCACAATTGTTACTCCCATCCTGAGAGGTATGCATGTCTGATGAAGCAAGTATCAATGTACAACAATCAACTGCAAAGTTTTTGGAAACTACTCCAAGCCAATCAGTCTTTGTTGATCAACATTCTGATTGAAAACGCATCAAAGCTAATTGCAAAATAATCCAGTATTCTTGATTTCTACCATTTTCCGGATGCAGCGATTGTATGTGCCTTTCAGTGCGGCTTTGTGCAACTGCATTTTCATCAATGGAGTTGATATTCACTCCATACGTTCTTTTTTTAAAAAGGGGAAAAGGACAAAGAAACCGGCTATTCAGCTCCTTGAACCAATTCAGCCATCGCCAGTCTTTGGCTCAGCTCAACTTACTCACCCTGGTCCCCAAGCTTCAAAGTTCTTGCCTACAAGAACAAAAATCGATTAAAGGTGCAAAGATCTAGAAAATTACAATGTAGTAAGTTGTGTTTGCAATAGGTTAGGCTGCATCTTTGCCGAGAAAGAGAGCTGATGTTTCTGATCATTAGGCTTTCAAAACTCTACTTACCCCTTGAGCTGTTAAGGACAGCGTTCCAGATTTCCCCAGCCTTTGAAAAAGTGCAGAGAGAACTCCCTTTGATTTTGTGGCCTTGTCCATTTGCTATAGGCTCTCCCTGCTATCTATCCTCTGAAGACCTACAATCATCTTAAGCTCCCCAATTAGGTAATGTTCTGAACTCCAGGGTAAGCAAGTTTGGTCTGAGTGATATATTTCTTTAGACCCTAAGCTGTTGTCTCATCAATCGCTTCTCCTCCGAACTTTTCCATCCCTACAACCCATGCAGATTGCCATTTCTGGGCCTCTAATCATCTTGATTACTCTGTGATTGGGTGGCCATGTATTCAGTGCTTCATCCCACAACTCCTGATTCCTCCTCCCTCGGTCCTCTAGGAAGTTCCTTAATACTGCTCTCTTCCACCAAGTGTTTTGCCAATTGGCCTGATGTGATGCCCAATGGTAACACGTCAGTGAAAACCCACGCATGTTCTGCCATTGCTGAAGGCATAGCACATTTTGATCTTCACAGTTGTTGGTGAGTCTGATTGAGCTTTCCTCCAAGGGCAGTAGACCCAACCTTAAGTGCAGTGTCCCAAGCTATTCTCAGAGCTCCAGATGTGGTCCAATCAGAGTCCGGTACAGCTGGGTGGCCTCCAAACCCTGTCCTCCTGATCAATGCATTCCAGCCGTCCTCACAGATCGCTTGCATTTTTGTTTACAATTTGTACCTGACCCTGAATAGTTCACAAAATGGTTTTGCCTATTGGCCTTCTAACACTGGAACGCTCTTCTGTTTTAGAACAAAAATGTGGCCATGTTCCCCAGGCGTGTTATCCCTTGGCCTTTGGGGTCCCAGGCGCACTGATGGCAGTGGCTCTGCGTAAGTCTTGTTAATTCATTCCTCCAAGAAATGTACTGTAACCGGTATCACTTTCCAATATCAGTCATCGCTGCAGGGGAAGTGATGTTGGTGGTGAAGTAACCATATTGGGTCTTTTGGTTATAGATACAGCATCCAATAACTTACCTTACCTTCATGAGGGGGAATAACCATTGACTTTTGATTCATTAAGTGCTGTCAATGCTATAATGTGGTCCAGGAACCTCTGGGAATTAAAACTTGGCTTCCTCAGTAATGCAGTGAGGTGTACTCAGAATGACCATCTCCAGAAGGGGCTGAAGAATTATCTTTTATGTCTCATTTAGTTTGAAACATTATACGCTGTGGAAGGAGGCATTTCAGCCCGTTGTCCCTGTGCAAACTTTTTGAAAGTGCTCTGCAGTAAAACCCGCTCCTTGTAATTATTGAGGGCAGGGATAGGATGAAAGCCTATTTTATTTGGCATTTTGGAGGACAAAGGACATTTGACAAAAGCTTGAAGAAATCCCTGAACCAGAGTTGGGAATCCTTTACTAAAAGATGTCTTTGCATCCCAGAAATGGGTATGAAATCAAAACCGTGGAAGTACTCAGTGAGCTGGATAGCATCAGTGGAGAAAGAAATTGGTTTCATGTGTCAGGTGGATGAAGATTAGAGGAAGTTATAAATGAAGTTTGATAAGTACTCACCTTCTAACTCCACCATCTAGAAGGTTCAGGCTAGGAGTGTTATCAAACACTTTCCAACTTCAGCAACTCTAGAAGCCACACACTGTCCAGGACACAGCAGCCCAGATGGTAAGCTCCCAATTCATAACCATCTCACTGCACCACTGACACACGGTGGAAGCAGTTCATACCATTTTCAGGAGCAACAACTTACCAAGACTGCTGGGACATCACTTTCCAAACTCACCGCCTCTACCAGTCAGAAGGACAAGGGCACACTCGCAGCTGGAAATATATCACCGTTCCTTCACCGTCACTGGGTCAAGATCCAGGAATCCCCTCCCTGATAGCACTCTGGGTGTACCCACACCTCAAGGAATACAACGATTCAAGTGCAGTCTTCCCACCTTCTTCTTAGGGGCAACAAGGGATGGGCAATTAAACGCTGGCTCAGCCCACACCCTTTCAATGAATAGATGGAGGGAAGGGGGTTGTGCAAGGATGAAAGGGAAGATGTGTGAAGATGGAAGGCAAGTAAGAATAATGGACAAGGGAGACGATGGTGAAATGTGAAAGTGATAGTAATCAGACATGGATGGATCAGAGAAGGTGAAAATGGGAGCTGGAGATTTACTGGGTTACTTTCATTGATTTTCCCAGATCTGACACCATGGGCAAAGAGCATTATTTACTGCCCTTCCCTAATTCCCATGAAGATGCTCCCACAGCACTAGTGGGGAGGGTGCTCCAGGACTCAGACCGAGTGACAACGGAGTTCTAGTGATGTGCTCTCAAAGTCAGGGTATTGTGGGGATCTGAAGGGGGTGGTGTTCCCCCGTGCCTGCTGCCCTTGATGTTGGAGCTCATGGGTATGGGAGGTGTCAGCGTAGCCTGCGTGAGGAACCGCACTGCACTCTGTAGATGGCGTACATTGAACATAGGAGCAGGAGTAGGTCACCTGGCCTGTCGATCCTGCTCTGTTATTCAATAAGATCATGGCTGATCTGGCCATGGACTCTTCTCCACCTACCTGCCTTTTCCCCAGAACCTTTACTTCCCCTGCTATGCAAAAATCCATCCAACATTGTCTTAAATACATTTACTGAGGTAAACTCCACTGCTTCATTGGTCTGAGAATTCCAGATTCACCTCTGTCTGGGGAAAGCAGTTCCTCCTCATCTCCGTCCTGAATCTACTCCCCTGAATCTTGAGGCTATGTCCCCTAGTTCTAGTCTCACCTACCAGAAATAACTTTCTATCACCTACCAGAAATAACCTCTATTTTAACGATCCCTTTCCTAATTTTATATGTCTCTATAAGATCTCCTCTCATTTTTCTGAATTCCAGCTAGTACAGTCCCAGGTGACTCTCCTCATAGTCTAACCCTCTCATCTCTGGAATCAATCTGGTGAGCCTCCTCTGCACTGCCTCCAAAGCCAGTATATCCTTCCTCAAGTAAGGAGACCATTTGCTTTCTTGATTGCCTGCTGCACCTGCACTACAGCCACTGTGGGTGGTCGTGGTGGGAAGGAATGCCTAGGGTGGTGAGTGAGATTTCAGTCAAGTGAACTGCTTTGTCCTGGATGGCTTTGATCTCCTTGGGTACTGTTGGACCCACTTAATGGGACATGTGGCAAGCATTTCAATACAATCCATGGGTTCTCATCTGTTCTCTAAGCTTGTGAGAAGCTTCATGTTCAAATGATCATCGTCGATTAACCATTGCTTTTTGTGTATTTCAGTTGTATTTATCGGAGGAAGTCCCTTGTACAAGAAGTCTTCTCCACAGGGAAATATCGTGCTTAAAGTTAGCAAGTGCATCGCAGTAAGTAATAACTTGGGAACGGAATTCTTTAATGCAAAGCAGCAGAGCAGACATCACGAGAAGGGTATGAACATAAATATTGTGATTTCCTCTCAACAGCTGTTGGCTTGTATCACAAATTGCTAACTCTGTAGGCTGACTAACACTCCTGCAAACTAATGTCTGCACTCTTGAACAAGTGTAGCAGAAACTGGTTGCTCTCATTAGGGAAGTGTGTTTGCCCATTCTACATTCCCTGTTCCGAGGTTAATTTCCCTGGGTGTTGCTAGAACTAAATGCTATGAGGGAATAAAGCATGGATCCTATAATCTTGCCTCAAGGACTAATCTCCGCGTCAGAACCCCAGGATTGTCTTCCAGCTCAAATTCCCCTCAAAAGTGGCAGATATGCAACACCTAATGGCTCTGTTCAAGGAGAGTGGATGAAGTTGGGGCAACTTGGCACATGGGTATAGTTTGGTAAAGGATGGTTTAAAATGTCAGCTTGGTGAGCTGGATTTGCAGGAAAAGGGGGAAAAGAATGCTTGACATCCAAGACAGAAAGAAGAGTAGCTGTCAAAAAAGTCAAAGGAAAGAGACAAGATTTGCAATTGGTTTTGAGTTGGGGATTTATGCTGTAGGGACACACTGTGACTTTCCAGGCACTTGTTCTGAACAGAGTTAAATAGAGGACACAGCACATGGACAGACCACTTCAGCCAGCCTCTCGCAAACCTCCTCCCACCCCAGCACTTCAGCCTGTCAACACACCTTGGACAAGCAAATCTGCACGGCAGCTAAAGAGAGATCATGGATACACCAACCCTGACCAGTGCCAATTTTGATCTTTACCATTACAACTCGGTATACAGTCATCAATGTAACTAGTAAAAAGTGCAAAAGTATTGGCTCCTCCCAAGCACATGGAAACACTGAGTCTGGAAATAATCAAGCAGGAATCATATGAACATCAGATCTCAGTTACTCATCAGCATCTACAATTCCCTCCAATTAATATATTTCCTTCATATTTTTCGAATGGTGAGAGATTGAACTGTATTGCTGTCCAAGGGACTTGGGTTTCTATGTACATGAATTGGTCAAAATTAATGGTCAGGTTGAGCAAGTAATTAAGAAAACAAATGGTATGTTGGCCTTCAGTACAGAAGGCTTTGAGTACAGGAGTCAAGATGTATAACTGCAGTTAAACAGGCTCCTAATGAGACAGCACTTGGAATATTGTGTACAGGTCTGACCTCTCTGACTCAGGATAGATTTGAAATGGAGCAGTGCAACAGCAATTTATCAGATTCATGGGATGGGGAGTTACTCAGTCAGTAGAGATTAAGCAGACACTGGCCTTATGCCCTTAAGTTTTGAAGATTGGGGTCTCTAATTGGAATTGGTTTACTATTGTCCCATGTACCAAGATATGGTGAAAAGCTTGTCTTGCATACTGATTACACAGTGCAGTAAGGTAGTTATAAGCCAAAACCATAACAGAATGCAGAATTATAAACTCAAGAGACTCTGCAGAAGCTAAATCCAGAGCAACACACAAATTGCTGGAGGAACTTAGCAGGTCTTTGATTATATTGTCTGCTTTACCGAGGCAGCGAGACATGTAGACAGTCCGTCAAAGAGAGGTTGGTTTCGATGATGTGCTGAGCCATTCCATGACTCCCTGCAGTTTCTTGCGGTCAAGGGCAGAGTAGTTGCCCCTCCAAGCCATAATGCATCTTCGTGAAGCATCAAAAATTCTTAGTGGGCTTGACAGAATAGATAGAGATATGATCTTACCCTGAGTGAAGTGTATAGTGTTTGGGACCACAGTGTCAGAGAGATGGACAGCCATTCAGGACTGAGTTGACAAGAAATTCATTCACACGGAGGGTAGAGAATTTGAAAGCTTCTCTACCCAAGAGAGCTGTGTAGGTTTGATCATTGGGAATATTCAAGACACAGATTGAAGGTTTCTAGGATATTAAGGAAATTTATGAATATGAGGATAGTGTAGAAAATGGAAGTGGGACGCAAGATCTGGGATGTTTTCATTGGATGGGGGAGCTGTTGCAAGGTTCTATCCAATGAGTTATTGTATGATTAAATACATGGCAGACATACTTATAGGGGGAATGGACAGGGATGTGGAGATGATATAAAATGGGACTCATGCAGGTTTGGTGTAAGTCACTAACCTCCCAGGTTCTGAAAGGCCTGGATAGAGTGGACACGGAGAGAATGTTTCCATTAGAAGAAGGGAGTAAGATCTGAGGGTACAGCCTCAGAATAAAGAGATGTCCCTTTCAAAACAGAAATGAGGAGGAATTTCTTCAGGCAGAGTGTGGTGAATTTGTGGAATCTGTTGTGATGGAGTGCTGTCAAGTTGTTGGGTGAGTTTAAGGGAGAGGTTGATAGGTTTTTTTATTGGTAAGAGGGTTAAGGGTTACAGAGAGAAGGTAGGAAAATCAGCCATGTTTGATTGGTTTCAATGGACCAAAGGGCTTAATTCTGCTCCTCTATCAATGGTCTAAATGGATGGTCAGCATGGACTCAATGGGCCAAAAGGCCTGTTTTCACGCTGTTTAGCTTGGTAACTCCATAAGTTTCTGAGGATTCCCCTGATGTTTTACTTTTCTAAAACTTTTATTAACTTTCATTAATGATGTGTCAAAATGAATGTGTTTTCTCCCCCAACAGTTTGCAATTAAGAACAGATTCAAACACCGAAGTAATCAGTACCCCAAACGAGAGCACTTTATGGATTGGGCTTCCGACAAATATGATGTAAGTCTCTGGAAAGAACTTTATTTCCATACTAGTTTCTAATCATAAAATCACAAGTCCCAACTGTTCAGCTTTGCTTTCATATCCTAGGAAATGCTTATTCCCAATGTGTTTGCAACCTGTCTCCAGGATACTGCCCCTTTACATACAAAAGAGTTCCTGTAATATTATTAAATTCAGAAGTCTTACTTGTGTTCATTTCTATGTGTAGTAAAATTAGTTTCCTTTCCCTCCCCTCTCTCCTCCTCCCCTTCTTCTCCTCCTCCCCGCTCCTCTCCCTCTCCTTCTCCCCACTTCTTCTCCCCTCCCCTCCCCTCCCTCTTCCCCTCCCTCCCTCTCCCCCTCCTCTCCCCCTCCTTTCCCCTCCCCCTCCTTCTCCTTCTCTTTCAGTAACTGTTCTTTCTTATCAATCTTACACCCCTTTCATCATTTTCATTACAATACTATGGAGGGATGGTAACCATATCAAGTGATTTTTGTGCATTTTCCAACTTGCTGACAAAAGCAACTCTTAGACATCTGTAAAAACTGAATCTGTAGGTTATCCAGGAATAGCCTGTATGCAACTCCCTTTTTAACGTCTCCTTGTACACTCTTTTGAGCAACGTGTTTGAAATCATAATGGGTAACAATAATGTTCTGAAGCAATATCTCTGTGAATCTTTGGCCAGTGATTTGAAAGCCATGCAGGCTGCCACTCATCCCTCTGCCAGTTTGTCCTTTCCATCTTAAACATGCAATTAAGACCCTCACTTTGACCGAACAATAGGCAAGTTGCTGGAGGAACTGCAGCATCTGTGGAGGGAGATGGATAGTTGATACTTCAGGCTAAGACCTTGCATCTGACTGATGAAACGTTTCTATCCAAAGCTCCGACTGACCATTCCCTCACTAGACTGACATGGCTCATTTATTTCTTTTATTATTTTATTTAGACATACAGCATGGAATAGGCCCTTTCAGCCCAACAAGCCACACTGCCCAGCAATCCCCCTATTTAACACTAGCCTAATCACAGGGCAATTAACAAAGACCAATTAACTTACTAACCGGTATGTCTTTGGAATGTGGGTAAAAACGACAAAAAACGACAATGTTTAACTGTATGGCTAAAGTCAATTAATCTTTGTTCACCCAAGGGAGGGTGGGATATGGTGGGTGAGAGTACAAGTGGACGACGGTGGGGCACAGCTCGTCAATCCCGACCTCTGGTGCCATCTGCACGTTCTCCCTGTGATTGCGTGTGTTTCCCCAGGGGTGTTCTGGTTTGCTCCTATATCATGCAGGCTGAAGGGTAAATTGCCCCCTGAGCATAGGATCTGGGCAGAACAGGTGGGAGTGTGGGGAGAATAAAATGGGATTTTAGAAATTGTTGACCTGCCCTCAATGGGCCAAAGAGCCTCCTTCCTTGCTGAGGTGTTCCTCAGCTCTGAGGTAGCCGTCGTGCTGGGAAAGTCCCAAGGGATGGATGGCGCCATCCCATTTGTGCGTTGCTTTCAGCGATGAGTGGGGTATGCCAGGTGGACTCGCTCGCACTGGCCTTGCTCTATGTCAGGGGGCAGAAGCTGGTGTTGGCGTCAGCACTGAATTCGTCCAGTCAGAGACGATTTGCGTTACATTTCAGAAAGACGGAACAAGCAGAGAAAACGACTCACCTCCTTCTTGTTATCTCTTCTCTTTATCAACTGGTTTAGGAGCATTTGATTGCTCAGATCAAGATGGTGCTGAAAGTTCTGTTCCTGTATATCCCTCTTCCGATGTTCTGGGCGTTGTTTGACCAGCAGGTAAGGCATTCGTATATCAGTAAACATGAATAAAAGGGATTGACTGGTGTCAACTACACCACTATAGTGACTTGATAGAGGCGTGCAAGATTATAATGGGTGTAGATAGAGTGGACAGCCAGTACATTTTCCCCAGGCTGCCAGTGCTCAATACCAGAGGACCATGTCTAAGGTGAGTGGAGGGGAGTTGAGAAGAGCGGTCTGAGAATCGATATACAAAGAATAGTAGGTGCATGGAATGCACTGCCTGGGGCCATGGTGGAGGCTGATACAATAGGGACACTCAAAGGACTGTATGTAAAAATACTGGAAGGTTGTGGTGGTGTAGGGGTTAGATTGATTGTGGAATAGATTTATACTGGTTGGCACAATATCATGGACTGATGGGTCTGCGCTTTGCTGTACTTTTCTATGTTCTATGACTATTGGTCTAAATATGATCGTGGCTGATCTTTTATCTCAGCAGCACATCCCTATATAAATCCCATCACCCTGATTCCCTGATTATCTAAAGGTCTGTTGACTTGTGCCTTGAAAATATGCAGACTAAACCTCCGTGGTCCTCTTGAGGCGGAGATTCCCGAGATTTACAGCCCCTTTTCGTTTCAGTCCTCACCTCTTCATCCAGCTTGCAGGGACCCATCCCTGCTCTTGGAGCAGAGAATATCGTACAGTACTGCTCAGGGACAGGCTCTTGCGCCCACCGTGTCTCTGTTGGACACAGTCTACCTCCCTCTGTCCCCTGTATCTTAGCCATTCCCTGTGAGAGGGAGATCCACTTGCTCTCCCCTTTCTGGGAAAGGAGGGTTCCCCCCCCCCCCACCCCTGAATTCCTGACTGGCTATTTAATTCACATTTTAAATATTTATAATTTCTCAGGATTCCTTATTTGATTCTACAGGGTTCAAGATGGACTTTGCAAGCTGTTACAATGAATGGAAATTTCGTAAGAACATCAATGAACAATTTCACTATATTTTACAAAATTCCATGCCTTTTTATCAGCCATGCTGATGGTCACTAACAAACGTCTTTTTATCTTTAGGGAGGGATTGATATCCAGCCTGATCAGATGCAGGTAAGCATGCTTCACTTGTCCAGGCGCACTCTGTGTTCATCAGTTGATCCCCTTTGACAAAGAATCTGATCAATTTTTAATGTGCTTTCTACCCAGACAGTCAACCCCATTCTGATTCTGATTTTGGTTCCAGTTGTTGACACAATCGTCTACCCCCTGATTGCTAAGTGCAAACTAAACTTTACGTAAGTATGACAAATCTACCTGGTTTAGATGATGATACTGAGGTTACTAATGCATATTTCAACAAGGTGTTGGGCACGGTATTGAATTGAAGTCAAAAAGTCAAAGTTGAGTTTATTGCTATCTGCACACTAATGAAAACCTTACTTTCAGCAGCGCCACAGGCACGTAGCATCAGATGAGCACCAGTCATGTGAAAACCATGAATTAAGCATAAATTAGACATTTTTTAACAAGAGAGAACACAATCTGGGGGGAGGGGGGAGTTGATTTTAGTGCAAAGTGATCAAAGTGATCAGAATATTGGTAAACTGCAGAGAATAGGGTTATGCTGACCCTATTCAAGGTTCAAGAACTGAATGGTTGAAGGGATGCAGCTGTTCTTGAACCTGGTCGTCAGGAAGCTGAATAATCAATATAAAGTGTGATTCCTCTGTGGAACCTCCACTTACTCTGCACGGTAATCGTAAGCTCCATTGCTCGGCTCCATCTTCCTTCTCGATAGGTCACACTAAATTCCATTGTTGCTGCTAATCAGCTACTGTAGTCTTTCAACCTCCCAGTTCCAGCCATCACAGACTTCCAGCTTTCCTGTGGCGTTTTTGGACAAACATTCTCTAATTTCATCTAATAATTATTCTCCAGTATAAGAAATATGGAGGGTCATGGACCATGTTGGAGGGAAAAATTATATTGATCTTTCATTTTAGTTAGATTTAAAACAAAGTTTGATAGGTTCTGGATTATTAACGTTGTCAAAGGCTACAAGGAGAAGGCAGGAGGAATGGGTTGTAAAGGAAAATAAATCTGCCAGAATCGAATGCTGGGGCAGATGTGATGGGTCAAATGCTCACTCTGCTCCGATGTCTTATGGTTTTGTGGTCACTGTGAAGAAGATGGCACCAGCGAATAACACACCCGAAGGCGACATCTTTAAGATGGTTTACAATCTACTCCTTCCACTTTTTAAAATTTCAAATATAGTTCTGCTACTATCGGAGCCTGTTATCTACACTCTGGCAGTGTGTTTTCGGGCCAATCGAGCCATCTGGTGCTTTGTTACCTCCGAGAGTGCACCATAGGGCTGCAGGTCGAGCTTGTGGCAAGCAGGCTAGGAGGCCTGGAGACAGGGAGTAGGCCCATGGTCGACTCCATCTCTCAATCATCTTGCCGACTGAAGCGGCGAGGAAAATTGAAATCTTCGGGGTGGGTGCGGAGGATGCGCCAGTGTTCAGGGCCATCTACCAGCCTCTCGCTTGCTGCTGCCAGAGGAGGGTATCTACGTAGGACAGTCTCTCTCTCTCTCTCCTTCTCCCTTGCGTTCAAATGATCTCCCTCTCACCTTCAGCGCTGTTGGAGAATGGTGCCAGGGTAAGGTTTAATCGAAGCGGATTGTGGATTGTGGACTGAGGCACATTATGATGGGTCTCTAGGCTGTCCTGGTCACTCCTTATTTTTTGTTGCTAGTTTGGACAATTTGAATCAGGGCAAAGGAATACTGAACTGAAATGAAATACGTCTTTTGATTTTGTGTTTTACATTCTGTGCTTTTCGCTCATTTTTTTTGTTGCTGTTTGTGCGATTCATTTTGTTTTTGCACCTGGGAGTGGGTTTGATGCTTTTTATTCTGTGAGAGGGTTCCGTGGTTCTTCCTGTTCCATGGCTGTCTGTGGGGAAGACACACCTCAGGGTTGTATACTGCATACAAGCTTTGATAATAAATGTACTTTGAATGCTTTGAATTTGCATGCAGGCCCCTGAGGAGGATGACGGTCGGGATGTTCCTAGCGGCCATGGCCTTTATAGCTGCTGCTCTGGTGCAAGTTGAAATCGATGTGAGTAAGGAAAGTCCAGAATTCAGAACATGAACCGCTAAAGTACTGGTTCCTCCAGTGAAACGGTTCTTGGCATGGCACAGTCTCTAAGAAGTTTCTATGTCCTCCTTGTGACGGTGTGGGTTTCCTCCAGGTGCCCTCCCACAGTCCAAAGAGGTGCAGCTTAGGGTTAGTGAGCTGGGGCCACGCTATGTTGGCACCAGAACTGTGGTGAAACGTGCGAGGAGCCCCAGCACAGGCTCGTACTTCGGTGCTCGCAGACTCCAGCGAGGTGTTTCACCATATGCTTTGAGGTACGAGAGACAAATAAAGCCAACCTTAATCTTGCAGTGTTGCATTGAACTACTTTGGATAATTGGCTGCTCCAGCTTTCATCATGGAGTCACAGGGGGACACAGCGCGGGAAGACGGTGACACAAAAGACGAAAATGCTGCACTCTTAGCATGAATATAAGCCACTGGAGGAACTTAGTGAGTCAGGCGATATCAGATGCTGCCTGATAACTGAGTACCTCCATCAGCTCGTTTACAGCACGGAGACACTCCCACCCAGTCCGCACTGGGCAGCGGCGACCCATTTTTATCAGTCCCCCGTTACCCCTCCCACTTTATTTCTCCCTATGTTCCCATCAAAATCCCCCAGATTCCACCACCCACCTACGCACTAGGGGCAATTTACAGCGGCCAGAGAGCCACCACCCTGGACGTCTTTGGGATGTGGGAGGAAATCCGAGCACCCGAGCGGTCACAGGGACGACATGCAGACGGAGAGCACTGGAGGTCAAGGTTGATGCCTGGTTTATGCCTCTGTGCTGCACTTGTATTGAGATTCTCTCACACTTACAACCTTCCTTCTTCTCTTCTTTGCTAGAAATTTCAGACTTGCCCCCTTTGACTCTCACCAATTTTTATCGAAGCGCCATAGAAAGCATCCTGTCTGGATGCATCACGGGTTGGGATGCCAACTGCTCTGCCTGAGACGGGAAGAAGCCACAGAGAGCTGTGGTCACAGATCAGTACCCCACGGAATCCAGACTCCCTTCCACGAACATCCCACTGCCTCAGTATGGAAGGTCTTTATGTTGGCCAAGACTCTACCCACCCAGGACATTCTCTCTCCTCTCGCTTCCCATCGGGCAGAAGATACAAATGCCTGAAACCACCAGGCTAAAGGACAGCTTCTATCCTGCTGTTTGACTCTATTGTTTGAAAAGATGGACTCTTGACCTCACAATTTATCTCATTATAACTGCGCACCTTATTGTCTACCTGCACTGTACTTTTTCTGTAACTGTTGCACTTTATTCTGTTACTGTTTTCCCACTATTGTAGTGAAGTGATCTGTGGGAATGGTATACAAGTTTTTCCACTGCAGCTCAGTACAGGTGTCAATAATAAACCAATTTACCTGTTTACTCCTCCCTCAGATCTACCTTGTGTTAGTCCCCAACTCTGACCTCCCTTTCTCAGCCAGAACCAGCTCTTCATGTATCATTCTGCCTCTCCTGCCCTTCGCTCTTTCCCCTCTTAAAGCTGACTCTTCTTCCCGCAACAACAATCCATTTGCTGCAGGATTTCAGAGGGCTGAGCAGTATCTGTGGGAGGGAAAGAAGAGATTACCTCTCAGGGCAAAGCTGCAATGATAGGCACGTGATGAAAGAAAAATGGAGGACTATATAGGAGGGAAGTGTTTGATTGATCCTAGAGGAGGTAAAAAAGGTTAGTACAGCATTATGGGCCAAAGGGCCCATTCTATGTTCCATGTTCTAGCACCCTGCTATAAGTTGCTGCTCAACTCACTGACTTGCTGCAGCAGATTGTTTGTTGCTCGAGGTTTCAGCAACTGCAGTCTTTTGTGTCTCCTTCCAGCTTCTGCCTGTTCAGATGAAAGGCCATTGCCCTGAGAATTGTCTGATCAGTCCCTTGCAAAGCTGCTCAGATGAGACTCCCGTCAAACTGGACTTCCATGAACAACTAACACTGTTTGCTGAGTATGTTCAGAAAACCTAATGCTTAACAGCAGGGATTACTACCGGCATTGCTGTTTCACATTTGACTCCGTGCTTCTCCCACTACTCACGCTGACTGTTTTCAGCATCTGCTGCTTTTATAGAAGGTTGCAAACATGTTTGTAATTTCCTCTGTTCTACTGCGCGAGATTGACGTTCGTCTCCCAGCAATGTCCAGGAGCATTTCAGAGGCGCAGTGACATAGTGGGTACATGTGGGGTTTGCATCCTTGCCCTACGGCTGCGTGGGGTTTCCCATGGGTACTCCTGCTTCCTCCCTTATTCCAAAGACGCAAGAGTTGGTTTGTGTGTTCAGCCGAATGGTAGAATCCAGGGATAGTTGTCTGGAATGTTTAGGAAAAATGGGTTAGGGTGAGACAGGTATAAAAAGAAGGTGGGAGATGGTTGGCATAACTCTGTAGGCCAAAGGCCTGTTTCTGTGTTGTATCTCTCCATGTTTGGGCAACGACTAGAATCATGTTGTGTGGTCCTAAATATATCTTCCTTCTTTCCCTTTTAGAGAACTCTTCCTAAGTTTCCCGTTGGCAAGGAGAGTCAAATCAAGATTGCAAACGTCGGTAACACAGCAGTCAACGTATCCCTTTCCAAGTCTTATTATTTGGTGGAGCCTTCAAAGGTGCGTGGTATCATAGTGGCCCATCTGCCAACAAGCACTTGCACCCTACACAAAGCAATGGGACTCACTGAGAAGGCATAACAACTGCAATGTAGTCACCATTTCTCCTCCTACTCATTCCTGAATCAGGTTTAATATATATTCAATTAAATTAGTGCAAAAATAAAAATACAAAAGTGAGGTCGCGTTCATGGTTTCAATGTCCATTCAGAAATCGGATGGCAGAGGGGAAGAAGCTGTCCCTGAATCGTTGAGTGTGTGCCCTCAGCCTCCTGAACCTCCTTCCTGAGGGTATCTCTTGAGTGGTGGTGATCCGTAGTGAAGGATGCCGCCTTTTTGAGGCATCGCTCCTTGAAGACGTCCTGGATACTATGGAGGCTAGTGCCCATGACGGAGCTGATTAAGTTCACAACTTTCTGCAACTTCTATTGACCTTGCGCAGTACCACACCGCCCCCCCCCCCCCCATATCAGATGGCGATGCAGCCAGTTAGAATGCTCTCCACGGCATATCGAAACGATGCTGTCAAGATTGTGTTCTGTTCTTCAGACAGCCCCTCTGCTTGAGGCTAGTCTACTCCTGGCGCCATGTTTTAGGAAGCAGTTTTAGGGGAAACATCTTATGAGTTTTGAGCAAGGGGATTTCCAGAGCTGAACAATTAGACAGTAGAATGCACAGGAGGAGTGAAGGGAGCAGATGTGTCCTGGAAATGGGACGGCTCTTTTGATATCAGCATTCTGATCTTCCTGGCCCATCAGGTAGGGAAGGCCAGCAATGGAGTTGGTACAGAACTTCACTCACGATGTGTGACTTAGATTGGGGGGGGGGGGGGGTTGATATCAAGGTAACCCCTCCTGCTTCGCAATTAAAGTGGAATTGCGGCTGGGAATTACTCATAGAGTAAACACTTGCGCATAGTCACAGAAGAGAACTTTCACTAATTGTTCAAGATTCAGATGTTGTTATCGAGGTCGGCATTTATTGCCTGTTCCTAACTGTCCTTGAGAAGGTAGGGGAGAGCCACCCTCTTGAACTGCTGCAGTCCTTCTGGAAGGTGCTCCTTGGGGAGAGAACTCCCGGATTTGGACCCAGTGCTGAAAAGACAGTCATACATTGCTAAGATGGGATGGTGTTTAAGGGGAACCTGTTCCTGCCGGTCTTGTGCCTCTTGATGATAGAGGCCATGGATTTTGGAGGGTACTATCAGATTAATCTGGGTGAGTAACTGCTGTGTAGATTGTAGATGGTACACATTCACATCCACCAGCCTAAACCTTCACTTTCTTCACCACGGTTCTGCCAGGGCTTACAGGGAACAAGCTGTTCTTAAGTCTGGATGTTCAGTCTTTCAGTCAGACAGGCTGCTTTTTTTTTCTTGAACAGTGTTAAGCTTTTCAAATGTTTTTGGAACTGCACTCATGAGGGAAGGCAGAGGGTATTCCATCAAACTCCCAATTCAGATGATGGGAAGGACTTTGAGGTGTCAGGAAGTGTTTGATTCACTGCAGCCCCCCGATCTTCCTAGCAGCTACGGAATTTAAGCCACTACCCTGTTAAGATCCTGATCAACCACAGCCAAAGGATGCTGAAGGTGTGAACTCTTTTGATGGTAATGACTTTGACCGTCAAGGATGGATGGCTAGGTACCCTCATATTGAACATTAGATCAGTTTCTTGTCATAGAAACCAGGGTGAAATGAGCTGCCCCGCTCATGTAAAGGTCACAGAGTAAACTGTGTGCATGGTAACAATAAATACATTAATAAACTGCACATTGATGAGAGCAAAACATAAGAATGGTACAAAGATTGTAATGCAGTGCATTTCTACTGTGACAGCAACTTAAATGGTGAAATTAGGTTCCTGAGAACATGGCAAAACCACCGGGAAGGGATGGTGAAAGAGGTCACTGGTTCAGGCACCTGACAGCAGTGGGAAAGAAGCTGTTTTTGTGTCAGGCCACCTGGGTTTTCAAGCTCCTGTATCTTCTCCCAGAAGGTAGAGGAAAGAAGGTATAACCGCCAGCGGTTCCTGAAGCAACACACCGTGACAACCCTGTGATGGACTGGGCAGGGTCTGCCACTCTCTGCAGGGGTTCAAGCGAGCTTTTCTTTTCCCTGTTTATGTCATATATTATTCCATCTTTACCAGGCCAGTGACTACATCACCGTCGCAGCAGCTGATGTGAAAGATGTTACTGTTTATTTTAACAATGTCAACAAAACCATTTCAATTGATCTTATCGACAAGACTCGCCACACCCTCTTGGTGCTGGACTCTTCAAAACATTCATGGGTGAGTGAGCTTTTGTGCATAGTACAAGTGAAGTTAAAGGTCGCCTGTGAGGGGAAAGGAGAAAAGTTCCGGTAACCTGACATGCACAGTTATTCAAAAATGCTGGAGTGCTTGGTGTGGCAGATGCTACTCCTATTAGTACACCAGCACATGTTCTTATATGCTACACAGCAGAGTCATTAATTTTCCAGTTAACAGGCTGAGTTCTAGAATCTGAATCAGAATCAGGTTTAATATCACCATCTTAAAAAGGTGATATTTGTTGCCTTGGGGGGCATCAGCATAGGGAAGAGACGTAATAATACTATAAGATACTAAAATAGATAAATAATGCAAAAAAGGAATTATGAGGTAATGTTCATAGCTTCTGTGGACCAGACAGAAATTAGAAGGTGGAGGGGAAGGTGCTGTTGCTCATGCACTGAGTGTGGGTCTTCGGAATCCTGCACCTCCTCCCCAGTGGTAGGAATGAGAAGAGGGCATGTCCTAGATGGTGAGCTCAGAATGAGAAGAGGGCATGTCCTAGATGGTGAGCTCAGAATGAGAAGAAGGCATGTCCTAGATGGTGAGCTCAGAATGAGAAGAGGGCATGTCCTAGATGGTGAGCTCAGAATGAGAAGAGGGCATGTCCTAGATGGTGAGCTCAGAATGAGAAGAGGGCATGTCCTAGATGGTGAGCTCAGAATGAGAAGAGGGCATGTCCTAGATGGTGAGCTCAGAATGAGAAGAGGGCATGTCCTAGATGGTGAGCTCAGAATGAGAAGAGGGCATGTCCTAGATGGTGAGCTCAGAATGAGAAGAGGGCATGTCCTAGATGGTGAGCTCAGAATGAGAAGAAGGCATGTCCTAGATGGTGAGCTCAGAATGAGAAGAGGGCATGTCCTAGATGGTGAGCTCAGAATGAGAAGAGGGCATGTCCTAGATGGTGAGCTCAGAATGAGAAGAGGGCATGTCCTAGATGGTGAGCTCAGAATGAGAAGAGGAAAGCAAACCTGTAGAACTTGTACACTGTGTGGGCATGGGCCTCCGGTGAGCAGGCAATGGGACCAAGGAACAAACAAGAGGAAATCTGCATATGCTGGAAATCCAAGGAACACACACAAAATGCTGGAGGAACTCAACAGGCCAGACATCACCTACGGTGAAAAGTACAGTTGACATTTTGGGCCAAAAACCTTTGGCAGGACTGGAGTTAAAAACTGAGAAGTAGATTTAAAAGGAGTGGGGAGGGGAGAGAGAACCACAAGGTGATAGGTGAAATCTGAAGTGGGAGGGGTGAAAGAGACAGAAGGCCATGGGACAAAGAAAAGGGAGGAGGAGCACTGGAGGGAGGTGATGGGCGGGCAAGGAGATGAGGTGGGAGAGGGAAAAGGGGAGGGAACATGGTGATGGAGAGCAGGGATGGGGGGGGGGGGGTATTACCAGAAGTTCGAGAAATCAATGTTCATGTCATCAGGTTGGAGGCTAACCAAACGGAATATGAAGCGTTGTTCCTCCACCCTAAGTGTGACCTCATCATGACAGTGGAGGAGGCCACGGATAGACATATCAGAATGGGTGGCTACCGGGAGATCCCACTTTTCCTGGCAGATGGAACGTAGGTGTTCGGTGAAGCAGTCTCCCAGTCTACGTCGGACTCACCGATAAACAGGAGGCCACACCAGGAACACCGCACACAGTCTATGATTGTGTCATGAGAGAGATCGGTGGGGAGGGACGAATGGGCAAGCGTAGGGAGTGATGCCTGTGGAAAGTAGAATATGGGGGGCAGGGAAAGATGTGCTTGGTGGTGGGATCCCATTGGAGATGGTGGAAGTTTCGGAGAATTATGTGCTGGACGTGGAAGCTGGTGGAGGGTGGGGGGTAGGTGAGCTCTTCTTCATTCCTCACAAAAGTCAAAGTCAAGTTTATGGCGTATGCAGAAGTACATCTGTGCAACACCACAGGCGCATAGCCTAGCACAGAGATGAGTGATGCTGTATAGATAATGAATAAAATGCTGTAAATATTTGAAATAATATAAAAATTGTAACCATTTCAATTTTACTAACAGAAGTATGAATTAGGATTGCAAATCTGTCTTTAAAGATTGAATCATTCAATTTAATATCAGAGAATGTTTACAGTATACAACCTGAAACTTTTACTCTTCACGGATATCCATGAAACAGAAAAAGAACACAAAAATGAATGACAGCACACGTTAGAACCGCAAAGCCTTTGGTGATGGGTTAGAAATTAGATGTTGACCTGGAAATGTCCCCACTCGTTTGTCAAAATACTAACACTGGAAACTTTTTCCTGTTCAAAAGACCTCAGTTTAGCTTCTCAGCTGAGGTGCTTTACTCTCTTAGTCTTTCATCAGCCAGGAATGTTGTATCCACTGTCTGGAGTGGGACTTGTACAAGCTATCTTCTGACCTAGAGGTATAGAAACCCAATCCACAGTCCTGCATAGGAATACTGAATGTAAGATTGGGAATCCACCAGGGGTAATGTCAAATGAAATAGAATGCTAAAATTATTTTGGCACTGATGAAGACTATTCCACCCGTCAAGTGAATGCTATCTTCTAGCAGACCGATTTCTCCTGTTCTTTCCCCAAAAACATTCTATACCAGAAGGGACCAATACCCTTGCGGGCAGGTTTTTGAGAGCTTTTGGGGAGGGATAAACTGATTTGGCAGGGGGATGAGAACTGGGACGATAGGGCTGTGGATGGGGCAGATGGTATACAAGTCAATGTAGTGTGTGATGAGACTATGAGGATGGGCAGCCAGATGACAGGGCAGAATTGCAGTCAGTGATCCATGTTGAAGCAGAACATGGGAAAAGTCAAAAAGGGTGATGAATACAGGGGTTGTATTTGAATGCACGTAGTGTACGGAAAAAGCTAGATGATCTTGTAGCTCAACTAGAGATTGACAGATATGATAATGTGGCCATCGCTGAGTCATGGTTGAAAGAAGATCATAATTAGGAGCTTAACGCCTAAGGAGACACACAGTATCAAAAGGACAGGCAGGTAGGCAGAGGGTGTGGGATGGCTTTGTTGCTAAAAAAAATCAAATCCTTAGAAAGAGGTGACATAGGATCAGAAGATATAGAATCCTACTGGGCAGAGCCAAGAAAATGCAAGGGTAAAAAGACTCTGATGGGAGTTATATGCAGGCTCCCAAATAGCAGCCAGGATATGGAGTACAAATTACAATGGAAATAGAAAAGGCATGTAAAAAAGGTCATGTTACAGCAGTCATGGTATATTTCAATATGCAAGTAGGTTGGGAAAATTAGATTTGTGCTAGATCCCAAGAGAAATAATTTGTAAAATGTTTATGAGATTGCTTTTACAATAGCTTGTGGCTGAGCCCACTAGGGGAAAGGCTATTTTGGACTGTGCGTTGTGTAGTGAACCTGATTTGAATCAGGAGCTTAAGGTAAAGGAACTCTTAGGAGTAGTGATCATAATATGATAGAATTCATGCTGCAGTTTGAAAGGATGAAGATAAAATCAGATGTATCAGCATTACAGTGAAGTAAAGAGAATTATCGAGGCATGAAAGAGGAGCTGGCTAAAGTTGATTGGAAAGGACACTAGCAGTGATTATGGCAGAAAAGCAATGGCTAGAGTTTCTGGGAGCAACTTGGAGGATGCAGATTAGATACATCCCAAAGATGAAGAAGTATTCTAAAGGCAAGATTCACATCTCTGGCTGACAAGGGAAGTCAAAGACAGCAGAAAAGCAAAAGAGGGGGCATATAAAAATTAGTAGGAAGTTAGTGGATTGGGAAGCTTTTAAAACCAATAGAAGGCAACTAATAATGCAATAAGGAGAGAAAAGATG
Organism: Hypanus sabinus; assembly: GCF_030144855.1. Classification (NCBI taxonomy): domain Eukaryota; kingdom Metazoa; phylum Chordata; class Chondrichthyes; order Myliobatiformes; family Dasyatidae; genus Hypanus; species Hypanus sabinus. The sequence continues at coordinate 143,351,637 of NC_082710.1, read as the reverse complement.
ATATATGAATGTAAGCTAGCCAATAAGATAAAAGAAGATAGAAAAAGTTAGTTCAGATTTATAAAGAATAAAAAAGGCACAATTGGATATTGGGCCGCTGGAAAATGACACTGAAGAGGTAGTAATGGGGGACAAAGAAAAGGTGAACCTAATAAGTATGTTGCACCAGTTGTCTCTGTGGAAGATACTAGCAGTATGCCAGAAGTTTAAGTATCAGAGGGCAGAAGTGAGTGAAGTTGCCATTACTAGGGAGAAGGTGCCAGGGGAACTGAAAGGTCTGTAAGTAGGTAAGTCATCTGACTAGATGGACTACACCCCAGGGTTCTGAAAGACGTAACTGCAGAGATTGTGGAGGCACTAGTGTTGATCTTTCAAGAATCACTAGATTCTGGAAAGCTTCCAAAGGACTAAAAAATTGCAAATGTCATTCTACTCTTTAGAAGGGAGGGTGGCAGAAGAAAGGAAGTTACAGACCAAGACCTAAATGGTTGGGAAGATGTTGGAATCCATTATTAAGGATGAGGTTAGGGCTACTTGGAGGCAGATGATAAAATAAGCCAAGGGGAAATCTTGCCTGACAAATCTGTTGGAATTCTGTGAAGAAATAGCAAGCAGGAAAGGCAAAAGAGAGTCAGTGGCTGTTGTATTCTTGGATTTTCGGAAGGCCTTTCATAAGGTGTTGTACATGAACCTACTTATAAAGATAAGAGCCAACAGAATTAAAGGAAAAGTACAAGCATAGGTTGAAGATTCGCTGACTGGCAAAAGGCAAGGAGTGGGAATAAAGGCATCATTTTCTGTTTGGCTGCCGGTAGCTAGTGGTGTTCTGCAGGGGTATGTGTTGGGCACTTCTTTTTACATTATATGTAAATAATTTGAATGTCAAATTTGATGGCTTTGTAGCCAAGTTTGTGGACACTATGAAGGTAGATGCATGAGCAGGTAGTGTGGAGGAAGCATGGACTCTGCATAGGGACAGATTAGGAGAACGGGCAAAGAAGAGGCAGATAGAGCACTATTAGGGAAATATACATTCATGCACTTTGGTAGAAGGACAAAGCATAGACCATTTTCTAAATGGGGAGAACACTCAAATTTCAAGGCTACAAAGGGATTTGGGGCCCTCATGCAGGATTCCCTCAAAGTTAACTTGTAGGGTAAGTTGGTGGTAAGGAAGGCAATGTTAGCATTCATTTCAAAAGGACTAAAATATAAAAGCAAGGATCTAATGTTGACACTTCACATGGCATCAGTCAGACTGCACTTGGAGTACTGTGAGCAGTTTTGGGTCTCTTATCTAAGAAAAGGTGTGTTGGCATTGGAGAAGGTCCTGGGGAGGTTCATGAGAATGATTCTGGAGGAAAATATGATGGAGGCATTTGAGAGGCTCTCAGGTAGCCACGAGAATGTGCACAAAACAGAGGAATACGGGTACAACATAGGTAGTAAGGATTAGTGTATACGGCTGAGGATTATTTGTTTGGCAGAGCATTGCGGAATGAAGGGCAAGATCTTATGCTGTATTGTTCTATATTCTAAAGCTAATGGAAGTAGAGGTTACAAAGATTGAGTGGTGGCCCCCATGGAGGGAATTCAACACAGATGGTGGGAGGACCCAAGGTGATGCCAGAGCAGGAGCTGGTATAGTTCAGCAATTATGGGGATACTGAGTGAAGGGATCTTGGTGCAAGTTAGAATACAGGCAGTGGGTAGATAGTTTTTCAGCAAGCAGAGAGTTGGGAATGTAGACCATTCCAGGCATGATCCTACACAGAGCAGGCTTGAGGGCTTAAGGGGATCGTCATGCTCCTAGTTCTTCTATATATCATACAGGCAGTAGGTTCCAATCCATCCCATATCTCGAATAGTGGAAGCCAACACCATTACAGCCAGAGTGTTTAAGCTGTAGACTACAGCTGCAGTTTGGAAGGACAGAGCAGGTTGTTTCTTAGTAGTGTATAAGCCATGGAATTAGTCAAATGAGGAAGGAAGTCACAGTTGTGACCAAACATCGCTGAGGAGATGAATAAACTATGGAACAAAGTGACTATATAACTACAGTACACTCTGAAGTCAACAGAAAAATAAGCTATACCTTTTTTTTGACAGTCAAGCGATATTAACAGCAAACCAGAGGAAGGAAAAAATGCCATCAGGTAGGTTCCTTCGTAAGGGAATGCTGCCCTTCCTCTCTCTGTATACTTGAGGTTGAAACCCCATTGCCTGTACTCTAACTTGCACCAAGATCCCTTCACTCAGTATCCCCATAATCGCTGAGCTATACCAGCTCCTGCTCTGGCATCACCTTGTGTCCTCCCACCATCTGTGTTGAATTCCCTCCATGGGGGTCACCTCTCAATCTTTGTAACCTCCTCTGAAGTAGCTCAAAGGCCACTGGTGTCCTCTCACCCTGGCCTCTGAAGCATCCTCTGATTTAATATCTCCATCATGTATCCTGCTGCCCAGTGCTTGAGCTCTGAATCTCCCTCTCTGGATTTCTTTCAAGCTTAACACGTCGACCAAGACTTTCTCTAGGGTGACCCACCGTCAGGTTTTGTCTGATATTACTCTAGTGAACAGTCTCAACATGTTTCCAATATGTATCCGAAGATAATGACTGTTGTTTCTATTCTTTTATTTATCCGCATCTGTAATTGCACCCCGATTTTGAAACATTCTTTTATTTCTCTCGCTACGTTTGACCACTTGCTGAAATAATTAAATTTGGTTTCCCTCCAGATTTACCACCACATTGACCCATGTTGAAAACGTCACGATGGATGGTGTTGATTTTGGCAGGTTGGAACAATTAGCCGTGTCTAACTACACACTTTTCACCAAAGGAAGGTAAGTAACTATCTTTAGCAGTGTTAAGTTCCCACAAAGTCAGTGAAATAGCTCTGCAGGTACCTGAACTGGGACATTAGGGAAGCTTCCCCAGGTTATCTTTGCATCTTGGGAGAGGAGACAAAGCCTCAGTTCAAAGGCTTGTCCAAGAAATGGCAAATCAGAGTGTGCTCGCCCACCTTGGTATTGCGGGTATGTCAGTCTAGATTTGCGTGCAGCAGCCTCTGGATTGTGCTTGAACCCACAACCGTCCGACCCTGAAAGTGAGATGATCACACACTGAGTCAGAAACAGGTTTATTATCATTGGCATCGGTCACAAAACTCATTTTGTGGCAGCAGTATGGAGCAAGACATAAAAATCACTATAGATTACAGAAAAAAATAGTGCTAAGACAGGAATAGTGAGGTATCGTTCATGGACCATTCAGGAATTTGAAGGTGCAGGTGAAAAGCTGTTCCCAAAACATTGAGTGTGAGTCTTCAGGCTCCTGTCTCTCCTTCCTGAAGGTAGTAAAAAGATGTGGGCATTTCCCAGATGGTGAGGATCCTTAATGATGGATGTGGCCTCTTGAGGAACCACCTCTTGAGAATGTCCTCGATGGTGGGAAGGGTTGTGTAACTTGATGCATTTGGTTGTGTCTCCAACCTCCTGCAGTCTTTTGTGATTCTGCACTTTGGCATCACCATACCAGGCAGTGTGGGGATGTAGAGGTAGATTCAGTGGTACTGCAGAGAATCCAGATTGTATTTAAGATGATGATATAGCAAACATGGATGTGTTCTATTGCAAGATACAACATTTTCAATCACTTTGCATTGTTCTGTTGGAAAACCCATCTCCACTGTTGGGACTTTCAGTCCATTGTGCATAATGCAGTGCACAGAGGTAGCTGGCCCAGGGAAGAATCTCAATTGACAAGCAATGTACGATTGCCAACTCTTGCAGCCTCCTGTAATGTGTACAAGGAATGCAAGCTGCTCCAATCGTGACTGTAGGAACAGAGCCCTAATGGAGGGTTAAGACTTCTTCTGCCCCCTGCAAGGTGGCAGTGGTAAACCCCTACAAGGAAATCTGGCACTGAAGGATCCAAAGGCCCACATTTTCAACAAAGTCGACAGCATGCTGCTGGAACAGAGGAGATTTGTTTATTTAGAGATACAGCCTGGTAACAGGCCCTTCTAGCCCAACGAGCCTGCAGCGCCCAATTACCCCCAGGTGACCAACCTGTGGGTAGTTGGAATGTGGGAGAAAACTGGAGCACCTGTAGGAAACCCATTTGGTCACGGGGAGAACGTACAAACTCCTTACAAGCAGTGGCGGAATTGAAGCCCCAGTCGCCCGCGTTGTAATAGGATTACACTGACCTCTGCCTTGTCATGCCACCCTAATGGGGTACTTGAGTTGTGGTACAGGAGCATAGTGGTTAGCCCAACGCTTCACAATACAGGTGGCCCAGGTTCAATTCCCGCTTCTGCCGGTAAGAGGTTTTTACGTTCTCCCTGTGACCGCCTGGGTTCCCTCCGAATGCTCCAGTTTCCTCCCACAGTCCAAAGATGTACCAGTTGGTGGGCTCATTAGTCATTGTAAATTATCCCAGAGTTAAATCAAGGAACTGCTGGACGGCATGGCTCGATGAGCCATCAGGGCTATTCTGCACTACATCTCAATAATTTTTTTTCAAATTGTGTTATTTCATATTTCTTTACAAGAGACGAGACTATTTTGTCCAGCGCTGACTAATAGAGTGATCCAGTTCACGTTCCCTGCAATCTAATCTCCCCATATCCCCATCAATTCCCTCTAGATTCTACCCACCCAGGGTGGGGGCAAATTACAGCAGACAATGAACCCCCACCCCGACCTGCGCATTTTGGGGTGTGGGAGGAAGCTGCCGCACGCACGTGGTCACAGGGAGGAAGTGCAGACCCCACGAGGGCAGCACTGGCAGCTGGGATTGAACCTGGGACATTGTGTCCCTACCTGCTGTGCCACTAAGCTGTACTTAATCTCCCTCCAGTGGAGGGGCAATGAGGAAAAGCAGTACCCGAGTGGCACCAGCTGTTCCTCTTTGGGTTTTAACCTTCTGACTTCTCTGACACAGGAAGACAATTTCGTTCATCAGCAATGGAAAGATGTGCTCACAGACATCAAAAGACTTTGGTTATGGGAGCTCATTCACAATCGTCATTAATGAAACGGTTTGTATGCTAAGAGATCTCTGGCTGTGTGGGCATTCTTTGAGCTTTAATTTTTAAACTACTACTCCCCCAAAAAACCATCTGCTCTACCTGAATGGAAGTAATGTAGTGTTGTACAGCATGGATGTAGGTCCTTTTGCCCAACTCGTCTATGCCAACCAAACTGCCAAGCTGAGCTAGTCCTTTTTGCCTGTGTCTGGCCCCTAAATCTCCGAACCCTTCCTATCCACGTACCTGAAACAACAGAAAACCTGCAGCTGCTGGAAATCCAAGCAACACACACAAAAATGCTGGAGGAACTCAGTAGGTCAGGCAGCGTCTATGGAAAAGAGTAAACAGTCAACGTTCCGGGCTGAGACTAAGGGTCTCCAGGTACCTGTCCAAACGCCTTTTAGAATGGGAATTAGTGTATTATTGTCACTGGTACCAAGATCCAGTCTTTCATACTGTTCATACAGATCAAACCAATTACACAGTGCACTGAGGTAGTTCAAGGTTAAACAATAACAATGCAGAATAAAGCGTAACAGATATAGGGAAAGCGCAGCGCAGGCTTCTTAACAGATAACAAGGTTAACTTTATTTGTCACAGGTACATTTAAACCTACAGTGAAATGTGTTGTTTGCATCAAATCAAATCAGTGAGGATTGTGCTAGGCAGCCCAGAAATGTTGCATTGCAACCGGCACCAACATGGCATACCCAAAACCCACTAACCTTAACTCTGTGCCTTTGGAATATGGGAAGAAATCAGAGGACCCGGAGAAAACCCATGTGACCATGGAGAGAACGTACAAACTCTTTTCAGAGAACAACAGGAATTGTACCCCGAATGGTGCTATAGATGCATTAACCACTGCGCCACTGATCCGCCACCACGCATTAGTGTGAAAAGGTTTCCTTCAGATCTCTTGTAAATTTTCCTCTCCAACTTCAAACTTCTGTCTTCTAGTTTTGGACTCCCCCTACCTTGGATAAAAGACTTTGGCTTTTATCTTTATGCCTTCATGATTTTATAAACCACTGTAAAATTACCCCTCAGCCCCCTACACTCTAGGGAAAAGATTTCCCAGCTTCTCCCTCAAACTCAAGCCCAATAACATCCTTGTAAATGTTTTTTGCACCCTCTCCTGTTTAATGATATCCTTTCTATAATAGGGTGACCAGAGTACACCCCTCTTCAAATTTTCCTTTCCCCCTGTGTCCATCAGGTATCTGGAGGAAATCAGCAGGTCAGGCAGCATCCATGGAGGTGTAAGGACAGTCAACCCAAAACATTGACTGTCCATTTTCTTCCACAGATGCTGTCTGACCCACTGAGTTCCTCCAGCATCTTGTGTGTTGCTCCAGATTCCAGTCTCTGCTGTCTCTTGTGTCCCTGTCAAAAGCCTTTCTTCGTGGGGTATGGTTAAAGTAGCAATAGTATCTAGTTATATAGCCCATTTAAGCTACCAAAAGCATTGAAAAGTGATGCTATTTCCAAACTTTAACACTGAGTTAAACAAGGGGAGATTACAGAGAAGAGGAGTGGGGGAATTGCCAGGCTTGGGACTCAGACGGCTGAACGCACTGCTGCCAGTGGTGGAGTGAATAAATCAGGGATTCTCAAGGGGCCAGAAGAGAAGGAACTGCAGTGATCTTGGAGATGAGAGGGGGGGCTCATAGGGCTTGAGTAGGGTCTGGGGATGGGGAGTAAAGCTGTATGAATGGAACCCTGTGTGGGTCAGCAAGCTCCGGGTGATGGGAGAATAGGGCCTGACAGTCTGGCTGTAGGCAGAAGCTGGGATGAGCTGAAGGCTCTGAAACATTCAGAGTTCTGGATGGGAATGAGAGCAGACAGAAGCTGTGAATTTAATGATTTCAACATTGCATTTTTTTAATTGTTCAGTGTTCCAGCACGAGATCTGGATTACAATACGTTGAAGAAATCGAAGAAAACAGTGTTCACATGGCATTGCAAATCCCTCAATACCTTCTCATTACAACTGGAGAGGTTGTCTTCTCGGTCACTGGTCTGGAGTTCTCCTACTCTCAGGTGAGTAATGGCGCCCGTGGTAACTGCTCAGAATTTCCGGTAAGCCCAATGATCGATGCCCAAGATCCGTAACTTAGTGAGTGAGAAGTAATGTTTGCCCTATTGTCTTTCCCTTGCACCCTCAGAAATGCCAACACCAGACAAATGTTTGATATTTTATCCCAGCTATTGACTGTTAAATATCATACCAAACACTTGAATTATTAGCTCCATAACTTCTCATCTTTCCTCGTGCTTCTTTATGACAAAGAAGGAGGCCACTGGGGTCATCAAGTCGATGCTGTCAGGAGTATCCATTCCCCCATTTATTTCCTTGTAAATCATTCTCTCCAACAAACCAATCATCCCCACCCTGACACGGGTGCTGCCCCCTTGTACTAGGACTTACTTATAACCCACAAAACTCACACGTCAAGAGCACCTGAGGGAAACAGTCACGGCCCCAGGGAGAATGTGTGAACGCCAAGCGGACAGCGACCCGAGGTCACGATTAAATCCGGATCACTGGGACAGCTCAGTGTACTGTGTCACCAAAGAATACCAGTGAAGAGGGAGGTGTTGCACAGGGTGCAGATGGTGTCCTTAGGGGGAGCAGAAGGAGGTTTATTATTTTCACTTGTACCGAGATACAGTGACAAGTTTAATATCCATACAGATCATTTCATCACAGAAGTACATCGAGGAAGTACAACAGCAGAATGCAGAATATAGTGATACAGTTCGACCATCACCCACCCATTGACGTGAATCAAAGGTTCATTTAATATCAGAGAATGTGTGCAGAATACAATCTGAAATTCATACTCTTCACAGACATCCATGAAACTAGAACACCACAGGACGGATGATGGGAACATCCAAGCTTCCTCGCCCCTCCCTTCACATAGGCACCAATCGGGCATTATCCCATTTTCATCCCACCCGCTTTCTCATCAACACCCCACCCCCCCCACCTGCAGATCCAACCCCTCACCCACACGCTAGGAGCAACTCACAGTAGCAAATTCACCTGGCGAAACTGCACACCTTTGGGATGTGGGACGAAATCAGAGTGGCCAAGGATCACAGGGAGAATGTGAAAGCTCCACACAGACAGCAGTCAAAGTCAGGACTGAACCTGCTGCTGTGAGGCAGTGACTTTACTAGCTACCTCACTACACTGCCCTGAAAATTGTTCGATTACCGTAGTAACTTTGTTAATTTAATTATTAACAATGTCACTCTGTGTGTCTGGCTATAGACCAGGAGAATTGTCCTAACTACTTCTTTGTTTTCTCCCTCAGGCACCTCCCAACATGAAGTCAGTGCTCCAGGCTGGCTGGCTCCTGACCAATGCCTTCGGTAACATCATTGTCTTGATTGTAGCAGAGGCTTCGACGATTCAGGAACAGGTATGTGGGATTCAGGAGGCGAGGGATTTTAGACAGGATGAGCTGAGGCTGTTTTCCTTGGATCAGAGGAGTTTGGGAGGACAACTGATGATGGTGGGCAAGGTCAACACTGGTTTAGAAGACAGAGAAACTGCTCCCATTCGTCCCAAAGCCCTGGTGACACAGATACTAAATTTTAGGCAGCTGATACGGGGGGGGGGGGGGGGGGGAGGGGAGGGGGGGGTTTCAACGAAGAATAATTAATTGCAGGAATCTGGTGAAAGTGCAAAGTAGTTACATTTGATGGGATTGTTCTTCTTGAGGTGAAAGTGATCCTTCAATTTCATCGCAACTCTCTGCTAATGAGAGTCAGATAATACTGAGGGCAGGCTGAGCAGAATGTTAGGATGTTGATGGGGTCCTCCAATATAACACTGGGACAACTGGGACTGGAAGGAAAGCTAAATCCTTGAATTTCCATTGGGGTGGTTGGGTGGGGGGGGGGGGTGGTGTCTGAATCCCAAGGCAGTTTTAGAAATTGATCTGTCAGAATGCCAGAATCCTGGGTCAATCCTGACCCTAGGTGCTGTCCACATGGAGTTTGCATGTTCTCCTTGTGACCATGTGAATTCACCCTGAGGGTTCTGGTTTCTACCCTCTTCCCAGAGAGGTGCAGGTTACTTGTTTCAATTGACCACTGTAAATTGCCCTTAGTGAGTGGGGTGAGGGTAGAATCTGGAGGGGTGGGGGGGAAGATGATGAGAAAATAGGGAGAATAACATGGGGTTAGTAAAAATGAGAAATTGATGATCTGTTTGTGCTGTTCATAAGTTGAAAGTTCAAAGAAAATGTATTATCAAAGTACATATATGTCCCCATATACAATCCTGTTATTCATATTCTTGCGGGCATTCACAGTAAATACAAGGATTACAACAGAATCAATGAAAGACCACACCCAACAGGGCATTAAACAACTAATGTATAAAAGGCAACGAGCCATGCACATACAAAAAGAAAGAAAAGAGAGATTAATAATAGTAAATGAATACATACATACATACATACATACATACATACATACATACATAAATAAATTAGCAATAAATATCAAGAACATGTGATGAAGAGTCCTTGAAAGTGACTCCATAGGTTCTGGGACTAGGTCAGTTAATGGCTGAGCCAAGTTGAGTGAAGGTATCTCCTGGTCGAAGAATGCCTGCTAATGTAAAGCAGGAATTTGTAAACAGCAAGTACCCACAAATAGAAAGGCAAAATGAGATCTAGTGAAGCTGACTGATAATAGACATTGCCCAAGGACGCAGGGCAACATAAGTGGGTCGAAATGGCTTCATGGCATTGAAATCTCATCTGGCTCCTCCAACCCGACTTTCCACTGGAGTTCCAGACTTCGAACACAGAACCCTCTGACTCAGAGGAGTAAGTACAGTCCACAGAGGATGTTCATCCTTTGGCTTCCCACACGCCCTGGTCAGGGTATGAAACCTTGCCACCGTGTATAAATATTGGGAGAAACTTGGAATGATTATTTAGGGAACAGCACTGTACTGTAGCTGAGAGGTCAGACGACTGTCCTAGTGCAGTTGGTGCCTCGGAGGTTGGGATTGAGGGATGTCACTGGGACACAGCCATCAGAGCTCCACATTGTCCCGAGCGACACTGTGCCTGCTCAGTTATTATCCACCAGACGGTCAGCTAAACCCAAGAGAAAGTCTAACAATAGAAGAACGACTAAGTTGATGTTGGGACATATTTTAGTAGTTTATTTCAAGAAAGGAAATGCATAATGTCCAAAGAATTTCATAAAATCTACTGCACAGTTACAAAAATAATATCCATTTATACAGTGCTTTTCGGAATATAGAACATCTCTTCTGTCTGTGTCTGATCCCTATGCCTCTATCCATGCATATTCATGTATCTATTTAACAGTCTGTTAAATACCACTGCCATAGTTGCTTCCACCATTACCCCTGCTCTAGGCACCCCTCCACTTTGCAATAAAAAAAATCCCCTGTAAATTCCCACTTGCTCATCTTAATGACATCCTGCACTTGACACCTCTCCCCTCAGGGGAAGAAAAAAACTTGATCAATGCCCGCCACGATTCTATAAACCTCTATCAGATCTACCCCAATCCAAGCTTCTCCAGCCTACATCACAGATCTTCGCCCAGCTGCTCTCAAGAGCTATAAATGATAAAGGTTTCAAGGAGATGGCTCAAGGCTCAGTCACAGGTGGACTTAAGGAGAATGGGAAGGAGGTGGAGAGATTTGGGGGGAGAAGGTCTAGTGCTTGGATTCTTGGCTGCTGACCATTAATTGAATTCGGCGGTGATCACAAGTCCAGAAATGGAGGAACCACTGAAACACTGGGGATGTTTTGAGCCAGCGGAGATTACCAAAGTGCTAAAACCATGGAGGGACCTGAAAACCAAGATGAGAATTTTAAAAAGGAGGCTTTGTTTGGCTTGAGCATTGGCAGGCAAGGGGTTGATGTGAAACTAACTGACCTTAACCACTCTGAGCTGCACATAACCCTCTGCCGCACTCCACACCAACCCTCGACAAACCGCAGGAGTTGATTTCCTGCTCCTTACGGTCATATATGTGCCACCAGACTTGTACAGGATCAATTCTTTGCTCAACTAAGGGAAATCCTATTGATCTCAATAAAATGTACAATCATAATGTCCATAGAATTTCTGAAATCCTACTGCACAGTAACAAAAATAATGACCAGTCATAAATGGACATGCAAATTAGTACATTGAATGGACAGTAGTAATAAATTTCTATTCTTTAATCAGAATCAGATTTAATATCATTGGCAATGTCATGAAATTTGTTGTTTTGTGGCAGTGGTATAGCACAATACAGGGTAATCAGATTACAATAGAAAGTACATATAAACATAAATTAAATAAGTATTGCAAAAAGAGAGGGAAAAGAACTGAGGGAAGTGTTCATGGGTTCATTGTCTATTCAGAAATCTGATGGTGGAGGGGAAGGAGCTGTCCCTGAAATACTGAGTGTGTGTCTTCAGGCTCCAGTACTACCTCCTTGATGATAGCAGTGAGAAGAGGGCTTGTCCTGGGTGATGGGGGACCTTAATGATGGATACCAACTTCCTGAGGCATTTCATTTTGAAGATGTCCTCGATGCTGGGGAGTCAAGTGCCAAGATGGTGTTGGCTGAGTTTGCAACTTTCTGCAGCTTTTTTTCCAAAAAGCTGTGCAGTGGATCCTCCCTACCAGATGATGATTCAACCAGTTAAAGTGCTCTTCACGGTACTTCTGTAGAAATTTGCAAATGCCTTTGATAACATACCAAATCTTTCTCAACCTCCTAAAGAAATATAGGGGCTGTTGAGTCTTCTTTGTAGCTGCATTGATATGTTGGGCCCAGGATAGATCCTCAGAGATGTTGACAACCAGGAACTTGAAACTACTCAGCCTTTCCACTGCTGATTCCTCAATGACGACAGGGGTGTTCCTTCAACTTCCCCTTCCTGAAGTCCACAATCAACTCCTTGGTCATTCTGACATTGAGTGCATGGTTGTTGCTGTGACACCACTCAACCAGCTGAACTATCTCACTCCTGTAAGCCTCCTCTTCACCACCTGAAATTCTGCCAACGATAGTTGTGTCGTAGGCAAATTTATGGATGGTGTGCGTGTAGACAGATTAGAGCAGTGGGCTGAGCACACATCTTGAGGTGCGCCAATGTTGATTGTCAGTGAGGACTGACAATAGAATTTCTCACAATAAGCCCTTCTTCCCCACAAACCCAATAACATTTATGAAAAATAATGTATGGGTTTCATTTATTTTATTATATTTCTTTATTTTCCTGTAAATTCCTGCAGGAAAATTATTCTGAAGGTTGTACGTGGTAACATATATGTCCATTGATAATAAATTTACTTCCACTTTGACATTATTGCACATTGGTACATTATCATTTTGTGTATTATTATTATTCAAGTCTGCACACTGCTAAATGTGTTTTTAAATGTTGCTGCTGTAACAAAAAAATTTCCCACTCAGAATCAATAAAGCATTTATTAATATCATTATTAAATTCACAGCAGACCCTCTTTCTGTACCAATACACAAAACCCAACATTACTGGCCAATTTTTTAATCTTCTCAAGTCAAGTAAAGTTTATTGTCATTATATTTATACCATAAAATAAGACAATGTTCCTCCAGACCTGGGTTTAGAGCACAGCAGTACAATAACCTGGGAAGGTAAGAATAACATCTACAGATGAAATATGCTTAAATAAACAAAGTAAAGTGCATAAATTAAATATTGTCTGGTAGAGAACAGATCGACGGATCATACTTCGAATGTGACGTGGCAAGGAATTCAGAAGCTTAATGGCCTGAGGGAAGAAATTTCGTCCGATCCTGACCATTCTTGTCTTTACACATCGGAGTCTCTTGCTTGATGGTAGAAAGTCAAAAAGGATGTTGGATGGATGGGTGGGATCTTTGATAATACTAAGGTCCATTTTCACAGCCATTTGTAGGGATTTCTGGTCCAATGCTCGGCTGCTCCCATACCAGATGGAGATGCAGCTTGTCAGGATGCTTTCAATGGTGCTCCTGCAAAGTTCAGTTTTGATGGGGGAGTGGAGTTTCACTTGCCTCAGTCTCCTTAGGAAGTGGGGTTGCTGCTGTGCCTGCTTGTTCAGGGAGGTGATATTGAGGGATAAATGCCTTCTGAACTTCATACATCTTACATCCACTTGTCTCCCCTTGTACATCCTAGCAGATACATCCTCAAATAAAACTCTACTAGTCCCTATTAAAGTCTGTTAAGTTTATTGAGATCGCAATAGTTCATTGTACGAATGGTCTGAGTCTTTTTGATATTCCAAGGATCTATTGCTAACTATTTTTCTCTCTTTTTCAGTGGGCCGAGTACATTTTGTTTTCTGCTCTCTTGGTAGCCGTTTGCATAATATTCGGCATCATGGCCATGTTCTACACGTATGTGGACCCGAGGGAAGTGGAGGCTGAGTTTGAGGAAAAGAAACAAATCAAAAATAAAGAGGGAGGATCAAACAGTGTCAAGAACACAGCCCAGACAGAATTCTAAAGATTTCTGTTCCACAACTCGACATATCCACATGGACTAGACCCGTGGGCTGGCACTTGCCTCAATACAAAAACTCAAGTGCGACATTGGTTCCTTAGTTAGAAGTCCCTCACAGTGAATATTTTCTTCATTGCCTATACTAGCCAGAGTTTCAGTATTATTCCCAAAAGCTGAAGAAAAACCCAAGTAAACACATCTGAAACTGAAATACTCATTTTCATGTCTCATAACTTGAAGCTCACATCTGCCCCCTGGTGTTGATTGATGTCCTAAAGTGTTCACTTTCGGTTTGACACGTTTATGTATGTTGATATATTGGTTTTAATTCTGATTATATATTTATATGAAATATTGCAATACTTCAAGGATGTATTTGTTCTTAATTCTGTATTGCAAACTGAGTCAAAGGAACAAGAAGGCCCACTCCTTCCCCATCTAAAACAGCTTTAATCACTGGAATCCTGCTAGTGTTTAACAGTGCCCGTCAAGGTAACTTGGCTTGATCAGGATACCCTTTCCAAAACATCCTGACTGCTTCAAGGAGGATTGTGCTTAAGTTTCATACATGTTGAAGAAGGTATAAAAGCAGATATTAAAGTGTACATATATTTCTCAATTTTAAATTGGATTTATTTGTGTTCTATTACACGATACATGGTCACGTGTGTGTTATGTTACACGGTACCATAGCCATTAGTGAAACGCTTTACTGATCAGAGTTCAATTTCCGCCATTGTCTGTAAGGAGTTTGCATGTTCTTTCTCCCAGTGACCGTGTGGGTTTCCTCCCCAGCCCAAAGACGTATGAGTTTGGGTTAGTAAGTTGGGGGCATGCTGTGTTGGCGCTGGAAGCATTACGAGACTTGCGGGTTGCCTCCATTACATCTTCGGACAATGATGGTCATTGACACAAAGGGTGCATTTCACCATATGTTTCCGTGTTTTGCTGTACATGTGCCAAATAAAACTACTCACTTTAAACCTTGTCTACTGCATTTGGTGCTCTCAGTGTGGCCTCCGCTACATTGTTGAGATCAAGTGGAGACTAGGTAACTACCTTGCTCTGTCTCCAGGCTGCCTGGAGCTCTTGATTGCCAGCCATTTTAACTCTCCACCCCATTCTCACACTAACCTCTCTATCCTCAGCCTCCTCCACTCCAGAATGGAGCCAAACGTAAACACAAGGAGCCACTCCTCATAATGCTGATGAAGGGTCTCTGCCCGAACCGTTGACTGTTTACTCTTTTCCATAGATGCTGCCTGGCCTGCTGAGCTCCCCCAGCATTTTGTGTGTGTTGCTTTGGATTTCCAGCATCAGCAGATTTTCTCATGTGATTTACCTCATTAGCTCTGCCTTGGTAGTCTACAACCAAACAGCATGGATATTGAATCCTCCATCTTCCTGTAACCTGCTCCCACTCTGCTCCCTCTATCTTTTTTCTGATCCACCCAGGCACCTTCACATACCCCCTTCTTTTCTAATCCTCAGCTCTCCCACCGCCCCCACTGTTACCCAGTTTATTTCCCATTCCCCACCTAGTTGCATCTATCCTTCACCACACACTTTTCACACTGGGCTGCCACCGGCCCCTCTCGCCTCCTCCTACTGTTTCCAACTGGCCTCCCATCTCCTCTATCTGGATCTATGCTCCAGCTTCCTCTCAGATTTCATCGTTTGTTGCTTCCAGTAACACCTCCTGGCCTCTTTCACTCTCTCCACTGTTCCCCTCACCACTTGCCCATCAACCTAGCATCACCACATCTACTTCTCGCTTGCCAACTCCTGCCTCACCTCTTTATACTGGCTGTCACCTAGCTCCCCACTACTCTCCCGGAATTGGGGGGGTCTTAATCTGAAATGTCAGTTATCCTATTCTTCCACGGATGCTGCCTGGCCCACTGAGTTCTTCCTGCAGATTGTTTTTTTTTGCTTCAGATTCCAGCATCAGCAATCTCTTTGTGACTCTCTCTGTTTTATACCTTCCCTGTTTTTCTTTGTCCCCCATGTTGCAAAGGCAGCCTCTCGTTCACCTTTGCTGCATTTATTACAAAACCATATCTGCGCTGGAGAACCTGGTAGTGAATTGTCTTCTTCAACCGCCTCATTGCAATCCTGGAGGCAGATCCTTGATTTAGACCCCAGGATAATGAAGGACCAGCATGATGTCTGACATGGTACAGACCCTCTTCATGTGCTACTATGGTCCTTCTCAGCAGTGGAAATTTAGTTAAAGTCAAGGTCATTGCCATGAGCACAATTCATGTGTGGGATCCAGAATCAGCCATGATGAAATGGCAGACCAGACTCGATGGGCTGAATGGCCTAATTCTGCTCCTAAGTCTTATGGTCTTATGTTTGCACGAGTCAATAAGGAACTTGCTTGCAACAGCATCGTGGGCACTATGTAGCATTCACAAGAATAACATGAATTAAACATTTTTTTTTGCAAGAAAGAGCACAATTAGAATAAAAAAGTCAATTTTAGTCCAAAATAATCTGAGAGATGTTACTAATCTCCATTGATTAGGGAGTCAAAGATCAAGGGAGAGCTGGAATCTATCTGAAGTGTTTAACTAAACAAAGACTACACATGGGTTGAGAGAGAGAAGTTCTTTCCTTTGGACATGGGAATCTAGAACAAGAGACTAGACTTTAGTGTTTGGGAGTAGTGTCTGCTCTCATAGGTTTCTTCCCTATTGAGGATCTGGAATTCTAACTTCCATCTCTCACCCTAAAACTGTCTGAGGGTCAAAACCAAGATCAATCTGTTCTTTATGTGTGGTGGGCTTGAGGGTTAGGGACCAGGCTGATTTAACGGAGTTGCTCTGTGTTTCAGCCATCGAATAATAGGTAGCCTTGAGTCTGAAGCTCCTCATTCAGTTTTCAAGTTCTTGATAGTTAGCGAATTTCTGCCCTCTGTCAACTCCTGATATGTAATTCGAAACTTCTTCAAATGGACATTCCTTTGCAAAGATGATTGAAGATTGGTAAATCGGCACGTACACCGAGGTAGAGTCAAAAACATAATCTTGCATCTTATCCAAGCAGATCATTTCATCACATCCAATGCATTGAGGTAGTACAAGGGAAAAGCTATAACAGGATACAGAATGAAGTGTTACACAGAAAGTGCAGTGCAGGTAGGCAATAAGGTGCAAGGTCATAACAAGGCAGATTGTGAGGTCAAGAGTCCAACTTATTGTACAAGGGAACCATTCAATAGTCCTTAAGTGTAGTGGTACATGCTTTCAGGCTTTAGTGTTTTCTGCTCAGTGGGACAGGGTAGAAAATAGACTGTCTTTGGATATGTTGGCTGCTTTACTGAGGCAGCTAGAAGAGTAGACCATGGAAGGAAGGTTGGGTTCCATAACGTGCTGAGCTGTGTCCACAACTCTCTACAGTTGCTTGTAGTCTTGGGCAGAGCAAGTGTCATGCCAAGCCTTGATTCACCTGGATAGGATGCTTTCTGTGGTGCATCGATAAAAATAGGTGAGGGTCAATGGGGACATGCCAAATATTTTAGCCTCCTGAGGAAGTAGAGGCACTGATGAGCTTTCTTGACAGTAGCATTGATATGGTTGGACTAGGACATGTTCACTCTGAGAAAGTTGGAGCTCTCAACACTCTCAACATCAGCTCTGCCGATGTAAGCAAGAGCAAGTGGACCACCCCACTTCCTTTTGCTGACACTGAAAGAAAGGTTGTTGCCATGGCGCCATGCCACTGGCCTCCCTACCTCTTTCCTGTATTCCGACTCATCAATATTTGAGAAGCAGCCCACTACAGTGGTGTCATCCGCAAACCTGTCCCTCGCAAAACTGAACGCTGCTTTGGGAACATTACCCACTAAGCTGGGTCGTGTTAGCAAGATTTCAAAGCAAACTCTTCACTCATAGGGAAAGGGAATGATTCTACAGTCACCCGGAGTTTGAGGTGCTGTCTGTGATTAGATAGCAAATGGAGACACCAGGTGGTCCAGCAATTCATGGAGCCTGTCATGGACAGAGAAGCTGTCAGTGTCCTCTGGAAAGAATCCTCAATTGAGACTGGGCCCTTGATATATGTGTTCCAAGAAAGACCTGATTTGAAGAGTAAGTGGCAAACTGACTTTCAAACAGGAGAAAATCCACAGATGCTGGAAATCAAAGTAATACACACCAAAAGCCGGAGGAACTCAGCAGGCCAGACAGAATTTATGGAAAGGAGTAAACAGTTTATGTTTTAGGCCAAGATCCTTCACCAGGACTCCCCTTGTTTTGTTTTAAAGGCGATAAATTGTGCAATGTGACTTCCTTCTAACAGGAGATAAAGTTGAGGATTTTTAAAAAGTTTGCTAACAGGACATCCCTGGGCTACAAATGCCCAATTTATGGACACCCATAGATACCAAACTGTGGTGCACTGGCTTCAGCACTGGACTTCGAGGTGAGCGGTGCAGGATTCAAATCCATTTGATTTCTTGCACATTTTCCGTCCTTGCTGTGTTGAGCATTGACTCAGCCTCGTAAAAGGCAGACAAAAATGCTGAAGAAATGGCAAGGTTGCCACATTATGTGCCACAAGGCACAGAGGGGAATAAGAACAGTAGACATCAAGGAGTTTTCAAAACATTATCCCAAATATACGTTCATTCCTGTGACCATCAGAGCTAGTTTCCTCTCTCTCCACCTTTAATTGTTCTTTAGCATCACTTTTGATGCCATTCACTTCTATACTGTGAAGTTACTTTAGCAAGTAATCTTCATGTATTTTCCAACTTCGGAACAAAACTAACTTCTGGAGAGCCAGTTCATTGCACAGAGACAACCTGTAGCCAAGGTTTACAGGATGGTGAAGAACAAAAGCGAAGCTTGTTTACCCTCAGCTGGTAACATGAAAGCATCATTGCAATGAAGATAATTGCCTCATTTGGTACATGTGTTTGGTACCTGGTTTGATACATGTGTTTATGTCCAATCAAACTGTGGCTCAGAGAGATGTGTCTAATCCCAGAATTCAATCCTTGTGTCTAATCCCAGCTATGCCTCATTGACATATGTCCAATCCCAGCTATAGTTTATGGCTTGCGTCCAATCCCTGTATCCAATCTGTGGTATGGCTCAGTGGCATATGTCCAATCCCAGCTATGGCCCACTGGGATGTGTAAAAATTCTAGAGTTCATTCCATGTGTCCAGTCCCAGGGAACATCCAGTGGGATGGAATGTTGTCAGCCTGTCAGAAAGTTGGGGCTCCTGAAATATAATTGCTATAATCTTGTTTGACACCAATGCTGTACTGATGGAGGATGGGACTATCTGAAATGTCAGGTGAGGTTTCATTGCATCACTCGCACAAGAGTTATCAAAAGAAGCTTCTCTATCTAAAAAGCAGTGAGAATGTGGAACTACAGAAACACATTGAAAGGGAAGAGGGACAAGTCAATGACAGAAAAAAGGAATGAGACCGAGCTGGTAGATTTTGAGGTGAAAACTCACAAGAAACACATGAATTAAACACGTTTTTAACAAAAGGAGAACACAATTAAAACAAACAGCCAATTTTAGTCCAGAATAATCTGAGTGATGTTGCTAATCTCCTTTGATTAGGCTGTTAAAGATCAGGGGAGAGCTGGAATCTGTCTGAAGTGTTTAACTAAACAAAGACTTCACATGGATTGAGAGAGAAAAGCTCTTTCCTTTGGACATGGAAATCTAGAACAAGTTAGCAGAAGCTCGTGTTTGGGAGAAGTGTCGGCCCTTATAATTCTTCCCCATCCACAGAACATTGGGGATCTAGAACTCAAACCTCCATCCGTCACCCTGAGGAATTATGTTTGGCCTCACCACAGTGGAGAAGGTTAAGGACGGACATGTTGGTGTAGGAAAGATTGGCTGAAGCTTGAGTGGAGCATTAACGCTGGATTGATTGGGTTAGAAGGATGGATACTGTGTGACATGATGAACAACATTTAAAGAAATTTCTCCTCATATCTCACCTACTACACTCAGTGCCCTCCAAGTGGCCTCCTCTAAATCAGCGAGGCCAGGCATGGATAAGGCTACCTGTTCTCTGTCCACAGTGGCCATCTTGAACCTCCATTTCTGTGTCATTTCAACTCCCCTTCTCTTTCCTACACTGACACATCCATGCTTGACCTTCTCTGCCATGGTGAGACCAAATGCAAGCTAGAAGAATAATTCCTCATATTCCATCTGCTTAGCCTATAACCAATGGTATGAACTCTGAATTTTTCCCATTTCCAGGGAACAAACACTGTTGGTGTTTTTCCCATTTCCACTTCCCCCCCTCTCTCTCGCTCACTCCATATTTTCTGTCTCTTCTCTATTTACTCCATGCTTTTCTCTTCCTCTCTAACTCTTTCTCTTCCTCTTCCTGTGTTTTCCTCTCTCCCACTCTCTCTACCTACGTATCTCTCTATCTTTCTCTTCCTCTCTGTCTGTTCAGCTTTGTGCCTTTCTGAGCAACCTTCAAAGTTTTGTATTTAGTGAAATAAATTAAGACTACTGTCTCCCTCTTGTGATAGAATTAATATTTACATTTCGAAGTTCACAGTAAAATTTATTATCAGAGTACATACATGTCACCACCAATGTTCCCTCTAATCTGTAATGACCAGTGTGCACAAAAATCTTGTGGTGTGCAATTTTTTGCTCAGTGACAAAATATGCACACTGAATAATGTTTTAAATAAAAACAGTATAAATATGCCGGTATAAAATCCGCAGGCAAATCATCGGAAACTCCATGTTGTCAACACCGTCTGCATCAGAAGCCAGAAAAGGAAATGTGATTGTGTATAATCATGAAATATACTTAACATCCCAATGAGGTAGAGGGTGACAACCTTTTGTGCGCAAAATAAATTCCTTCGTGCCCCAGTAGCAAAAGATGTGTGCGCCGGTGCACACGCATACCCATTAAAGGGAACATTGGTCACCACATACGATCCTGAGATTCTTTTTCTGTGGGCATACTTAGCAAATTTATAGAACAGTAACTGTAAACAGGATCAAGAACAACAAACTGTGCAAATGCAGATTTAAATAAATAACAAAAAATAACTAGAGTATGAAATAACAAGATAAAGAGTCCTTAAAGCGAGACCATCGGTTGTGGGGACACCATGAGTAGAATGAGTGGTTATCCCTTTTATTCAAGATAGTTGAGGGGTAGTGACCATTCTCGAATGTGATGGTGTGAGTCAAGAGGCAACTGTAACTTCTAGCTGATAGCAGCAGTGAGAAAAGAGCGTGGTTTGGGTGGTGAGGATCTTCGACGATGGGTGCTGCTTTTCTACGACAGTGTTTCATGGAGGTGTGCTCAGTGGTTGGGAGGGTTTACCTGTGACGTACTGGGCCAAATCCACTACCTTCTGTCGAGTTTCCATTCAAAACCATTAGTGTTCCCACCCCAGTCCCATAATGCAGCCAGTCCGCACACTTTTCGACACACATCGAGAAAAAGTTGGCCAAGGTTTAAGGTGACATGCTGAACCTCTGCAGACTCCTGAGGAAGCAGAGACACTGTTGTGCGTTATTTACTATTATATTTATATGATGGGTCCAGGACAGGCCCTCTCAGATAGTAACACCCAGGAATTTAAAGCTATTGACCCTCTCCACCTTTGATCTTCCGATGAGTACTGGCTCACGGACCTCTGGTTTCCTTCTCCTGAAGTCTACAATCAGTTCCTTGGTCTTATTGACATTGAGTGAGAGGTTGTTGTTATTACACCACTCAGCCAAATTTTCCATCTCCCTCCTGCATGCTGATTCATCTTTGATTCTACCTTTGATATGGCCCTCAACAGTGGCATCATCAGCAAACTTGTATATGGTGTTGGAGCTGCCCTTAGCCACGCGGTCACAGGTGTAAAGCGGGTAGAACAATGGGCTAACTACACATCCCTGCAGTGCTGCTGTACTGATGGAGATTGTGGAGGAGATGTTCTTGCTAATTCAAACTGACTGAGGTCTGTAAGTGAGGAAATCCCGGATCCAATTACATAAGTGGGTATTGAGGTCCAGGTCTTGGAGTTTACTGTTTAGTTTTGAGGTGGATGTTTATATTAAATACTGAACTGTGATCGATAAAGAGCATCCTGATGTATGCATCTTTGCTGTCCAGGTCTTCCAGGGTTGGGAGAAAAGCCAATGAGATGGCATCTGCTATAGACCTATTGCTTCAGTAAGCAAAGTAGGAGTGAATCCAAGTTGCCACCCAGACAGGAGCTGATATGCTTCCATACCAGTCTCTCAAAACACTTCATCACTGCGGATGTAAGTGCCACTGGGGGAATCGTCATTGAAAGAGGTTGCCACACTCTTCCTGAGCACCGGTGTGATTAAAGGCTGCTTGAAGTAGGTGGGTACCTCACACTGCTGGATCAAGAGGTTGAAGATATCCGTGAACACACCAGCCAGGTGGTCCTCAGTACTCGGCCCAAGCTCACTGGAATTCGGAAGAATGAGTGGGAATCTCATTGAAACCTATCGAATGCTGCCTCGATAGTGTGGATGTGGAGAGGATGTTTCCTATGCTGGGGGAGTCTAGGACTAAAGGATACAGCCTCGGAATAGAGGGACATCATTTAGAATGGAGATGAGGATGATTTTTTTCACCAGAGAGTGTGGTGAATCTGTGGAATTCGTTGCTACCAGCAGTTGTGCAGGCCAAGTCATTGGGTATTTTTAAGACAGAGGTTGATAGTCAGGGCATGAACAGTTACAGGGAGAAGGCAGGTGATTGGCCTGAGAGGGATAATGGATCAGCCATGATGGGACAGACTCGACTGGCCAAATGGCCTAATTCTGCTCCTATACCTTATGGTCTTATGGAAGGTGACGGTAACTCAAATAACCACATGTTACAACAGCGGTGTGTAGAGGAGTGTCTCTGAACACCCAACACATCGAACCTTGAAGTGGATAGGCTACAGCAGCAGAAGACCATGAACACACACTCAAAAGATACCTAATAAACTGGCCACTGAGTGTAGTTTAGGAGTCATTAATGCAAGCAATTGAATATGCATGGCATAGAAGGATTTTGATCCAGTGCAGGCAAAAGGGATCAGGGTGGATGAACATTAAGATCAAAATGAATGTAATGGGCCGAACGTCCCCCTTTCTGTGCTGTGCAACACGATGACTGACAATGAAGGAGTGAGAAAAACCAGTTGGGGGTACTCTGAGTATCAAATGCTTTGGCGTTTTTAGGGGAAGGGAGAAACATGGGCAGTTCCGCATGGAACATGACACGGGGGCAGCAGGGTGCTTGGTCATGAGGATCGACGAGCCGTCCGAAATTCCAGAGGACGGAGGATCCGAATGGATAGGAATTGGCCATGCAGCCCGTGGCTCACTTACTGACAATGGTAATCCTATTCCTCGCCTGATTTGTGGTAGTGTGATTACTTTACTGTGCTAGTGCCAGATATGATTCCCATCACTGTCTGTAAGGAGTGCGCATGCTCTCCCCATGATTGAGTTGGTTTCCTCCGTGTGATCTGGTTTCCTCCCTCATTCTAAAAATGACTCGCGGCCGGGCTATGTTGCCGTTAGAAGCTTGGCGACACTTTTGGGCTAATCTTCGCCAATTTGGCTCAAATGACACATTTTTCACTGTATGTTTCAATGCATAAGTGACAAAGTTAATCTTAAATCAAACCTTTTCTTAATCTGATTCCCCCAAAACCCAGCCCTGAATGTACCGAGCACCCATAGCTTTTGGAGTCGTGTGGGTAGTATGTGATGTATTGAACTCCTTCCTTTACTTCTACTCCTCGTACTTGACCTTGAGGTTGTCATTGTCATATCGAATGTTCCTTCCCTATTTTAAGTGCTCAAGGGCCATAAGTTCCCAGGAGTCAGTGGGGAAACTGCATTTCTTCAATGTGGCCTGAAGCACGTCATGAATGGTTCCCGCTGATAATGTTGTAGCCTTTTCCCATGAATGAGCTGGGAATAACTACCTGTTCTGGGGGTCTGTTGTCAGGCATGGAAATACCCAACAACAGTGGCCAATCAGAGGTGGGGAGTGAGAGAAGGGGTGACTCAGATCTGTGAGAGTGCATCAGTGTTTGAGCAGTGGCCAATCAGAGATCGAGATTCATCAGTGAAGGCAAATAGTAATAAGGCCGGGGCAAACGGAGCAGCCGTTGGTGGAGTGGCTATTGTTGGAGTGGGGATTTGAGGGTTCAGTGAGGAGAGGCCTGAGTGAGAGAAGGCAAAAAGCTATAGGTTGATTTTTGTTCATTTGTTGTTTCCCTTTTTATAATGGTACAGTTAAAGCAGTAGGGGTGCCAGGCAGGGTAGTTGAATGCCCCTCTTGTGGCAAGGAGACCTCCCCCAATGACTTCACCTGCCAGAAGTGCATCCAGCTGCAGCTTCTAACACTCTGCATTAAGGAGCTGGGGCTGGAAATGGATGAGCTCCTGATCATTCGGGAAGTGGCGGAGGTTACAGACAGTGAATATGGAAAGGTAGTTCCACCCATGAAGCAGGACACAGGAAACTGGGTGAAAGTTGGGGGGGAAGGGGTTAAGCAGCCAGTGTAGAGTACCCCTGTGGCCCTCCCCCTCAACAACAGCTATTACACTTTGGATACAACTTTTGGCGGATGACCGAGTAGAGGGAAGTCACAGTGATCAGGTCTCTGGCACTGAGTTGGGCTCTGTGGTTCAGCAGGGAGAAGCTGTGGTGTTGGGGGGGGGGTGGGTTTAGGGGTACAGGAAGAAGGTTCTGCGAATGAGAACAAGATTCCTGGATGGAACATTGTCTCCCAGGTGCCAGCGTCTGGGAAATCTCAGACTGAGTCCTCAGCATTCTGTCAGTGGAAGGTCGCGGTCCATGTAGGTACCAATGACATAGGTAGGACGAGGGACAAGATCCTGCAAGGTGAGTTCAGGGAGTTAGTTGCTAGGTTAAAGGATGGGACATCCAGGGTTGTGATCTCAGGATTGATCCAGGTAAGGTGGGATCTGTACAGAGCATCTAAGCTGGAGGGGGACTAATATCCTAGCGTGAAGGTTTGTTAGTACTGCAAGCCGTGGGGATGGCAGGGTTTAAACTAGAGCTGCAGGGGTACGGGAACAAGAGTACCAGGACGGATAGGGGAGTGCTTACGGAGACAGAGGTTGGTAAGAGCTCAGGCAAAGTCAGGAAACAAAAGATTGAGCATGGTGAGACCTTTTGAGAATATACGTTCTGAGTTACGTATATTTCAATGGAAGGAGCAATGTAGGAAAGGCAGATGAGCTCAGGGCATGGATCACCACATGGAATTATGATATTGTAGCCTTTAGTGAGGTGGTTATGGGGGCGGCGGGAGGGGGCAGGACTGGCGCCTTGGTGGTCCAGGGTTCCACTGTTTTAGATGTGATAGAGCAAGGTGGATTAAAGGAGGAAAGGTAGCATTACTAGTCAGGGAAAATGTAACAGCAGTGATCTTTATGGGCGAAATGGAGGAATAAAAAAAGGTTACGTTAACGGGCCTATATTGCAGGCTGCCCAACAGTCCACAGCATTTGGAGGAACAAGTCTGGGGAGAGGTTGCAGACTGTTGCAAGAAGCATAACGTGATAGTAGATGACTTTAACTTTCCAGGTATTGACTGGGACTCCCAAACTCTAAAAGGGCTAGGTGGGATAGAGTTTGGCAAATGTGTTCAGCAACGTTTCCTTTTTCAGTGCACAGAAGTCCCAATGAGGGAGTGTGCACCCTTGATATCCTACTAGGGAATGAGACAGGGCAGTGACAGAAATCTGTGTGGGGGCACACTTCGCATCTAGTGACCATAGCGTCACTAGTTTCGAAGTAATTATGGAAAAGGATAGGTCTGGTCCCCGGGTTGAGATTCTCAGTTGGAGAAAGGCCAATTTTGATGCTATCAGAAAGGATCTGGCAAGTGTGGACGGGCTATTTCCTGGCAAAGATGTACTTGGTACGTGGAAGGACTTTGAAAGTGAAATTTTGAGAATACAAAGCTTGGTCAGAATAAAAGGCAAGGACAACAGGTGTAGGGTAGCTTGGCTTTTGAGGCCCTGGTTAAGAAAAAGAAGGAGGTGCTTAGCAGGTACAGGCAGGTGGGATATATGAGGTGCTTGAGGAGTATAAGAAATGCAAGAGAACACTTAAGAAATCAGGAGGGCTGAAGGAGGGCATGATGTTGCTCTAGCAGACAAGGTGAAGGAGAATCCTAAGGGTTTCTAGAGATATGTTAAGAGCAAAAGGATCACATGAGGCAGCATTGGTCCTCTGGAAGATCAGAATGGTAATCTATGTGTGGAGCCAAAAGAGATCTTAAATGCATCTGTATTTAATCCAGAGACTATAGAAGTGAGGTAAAGCAGTGGTGGAGTCATGGATCCTGTACAGATTACAGAGGAGGAGGTATTTGTTGCCTTGAGGCAAATCAGAGTGGATACATCCCCAGGACCTGACAAGTTGTTCCCTCAGCCTTTGTGGAAGGTGAGTGCAGAAATTGCCGGGGCCCGAACAGAGATACTTGAAACATCCTTAGTGACAGGTGAGGTACTGGAGAATTGGAGCAGAACTAACATTGTTCACTTATTCAAGAAAGCTCTAACAATAAACCAGGAAATTAAAGGCAGTGAACGTGACATAAGTAGCGGGGAAGTTATTGGAAGGCATTCTGAGGGACTGGATACATGAGTATTTGGACAGACAGGGACTGATTAGGGATAGTTAGCAAGGCTTTGTGCTTGGTAGGTTGTATCTAACCAAAATTATAGAGTTTTTTTGATAAAAGTTACCAGGCAAGGGAGTGGATGTTGTCTGCATTGACTTTAGCAAGGCACTTGCTATGATCCCACATGGGAGGTTGGTCAGGAAGGCTCTTGTCGCTTAGCATTCAAGACAATGTACGGATTAGACATTGGTTTAAATTGGATTAGACAGGAGAAGCCAGAGAATGGTACCAGATGGCTGCCGTTCTGCCTGGAAGCCTGTGATTAGTGGAGGGTTGCAGAGATCGGTGCTGTGTTTGTTGTTTTTTTGTCATCTATATGAATTATCTGGATGATAATGTGGTTAACTGGAGCAGCAAGTTTATGGATGACACCAAGATTGGAGGTGTGGTGGAAGACTATCAAAGGATCTGGTCCAGGTGGAAGAATGGCAGATGGAATTTAATGCAGACAAGTGTGAAGTGTTGCACTTTGGGATGACCAACCAGCGTAGGTCTTACACAGTGAACAGGACGGGACTGAGGAGTGTGGTAGATCAAAATTATCTGAGATTACAGGTCCATAATTCATTGAAAGTGGCATCACAGATAGATAGGGTCATAAGGAAAGCTTTTGGCGCATTGGCAAGTATTGAGTACAGAAGATGGTATGTTATGTTAAAGTTATGTAAGACTTTGGTGAGACCTAAATTTGGAGTATTGTGTGCAGTTTTGGTCTCCTCCCTACAGGAAAGATGTAAATAAGATTGAAAATGTACAGAGAAAATTTACAAGGATGTTGCTGGGACTGGAGGACATGAATTATAAGAAAAGATTGAACAGGTTAGAATTTTATTCTTTAGAATGTAAAGGACTGAGGGGGGATTTGATAGAGGTATGCAAAATTATGAGGGGTATAGTAAATGCAAGCAGGCTTTTTCCACTGAGGTTGGGTGGGACTACAACGAGAGGAGTTCAGGTGAAAGATGAAAAGTCTAAGGGGAACATAAGGGTAAACTTCTTCACTCAGAGGGTAGTGAGGATGTAGAATGAGCTACCAGTATAAGTGCTGGATGCCAGTTTGATTTACATTTTTAAGAGAAGTTTGGATAGGTATGGGGGGGGGGGGAACTATAGTCCAGGTGCAGGTCAATGGGACAACACATTTTAAATGGTTCAGCACAGATTGGATGCGCCGAAGGCCCTGTTTCCATGTTGTAGTTGTCTATAGCTCGATAAATGATATTTCACCCAAGCAGGCAGGAAGAGTGGATAAAGAGAAGGGAGGTAAAATACAGCACTGACAAGTGTGGAGCTGTACATGTTGATAGAAGAATAAAGGTACAGTCTATTTTCTAAATGGGGAGAGAATTCAGATTTCAGAGTTGTAAAAGAATTTGAGTGCCCTAGTTCAGGATTCCCTCAAGATTAACGTGGTAAAGAAGGAAAACGTGATGTTGGCATTAATTTCAAGAAAAATAAAATTAAAAAAAGGCTACTGAGGCTTTAAAAAGTGTTGGTTAGACCGCACTTGGAATACCGTGAGAGATTTTGGGCTCCGTATTTAAGGGAGGATGTGATGGCCCATGAGGGGGTTTCAGAAGAATGTCTGTGGAATGAAAGCTCAACGTATGAGAAACATTTGATGTCTGTGGGCCTGTACTCCGTAGAGGTCAGAAGGATTGTGGGGGGGGGGGGGGGTCGGGGGTCCGAGGATACAGCCTCAAAATAAAGGGCGCTTCTTTAAAATTGAGTTGAGAAGTTTCTTCAACCAGAGGGTGGTGAATTTGCAGAATCTGTTGCTGCAGAGGACTTGGATGCCAAGTGTATTGAAGGCAATGATTCCTAGGTTCTTGATTTGTAAGGGATCAAGGGTTATGAGAAGCCAGAAGAACAAGATCAAAAAAAAAGCCATAGAACAGACTTGATGGGTCAAATAGTCTAATTTTGTACCTATATCTTATGGATTTATGGTCCTGCCAAGTAGTAATTCAATGTGCTCAATCCTAAATACTCAGGCGAGTGCCCATAGGGCACTCTTAAAATATATTGAAGAGGCAAGTTTTACAGTTATTACCAACTGGGAGCTTAATCGAAATAAAGGAGGTAAAGTTTCATGGCTAGTAAAGTCACTGACTCAGCTCCCGTGATCATGGTTTAAAACTGACCTTGGATGCAGTCGTGTGGCTTCTTCACATTTTCCCTGTGACTGCTGAGGACCTCCACGCCCCCCACTCCCTGGGATAGTCCGATTTCCGTTCACTCAGGTTGGTGGGTTAATTGACCATTGCAGCTAGGGTTTAGAATTTGGGAAACCGTTGATGGGGATGAATAAATAAATAGATTCACGTAGGAGTGCATGGACTCTGGGCAAAAGTTCCTGTTTCCACCCAGAATTAGTCCGTGACTTGACATTCCATGGAATTTTGACCTAAGATGTTAACTGTTTTTCCTCTCTATAGATACTGCCTGTTACGAGTTTTCAGGGATTTCATTTCAAAAAAAACATTTATCAGCATTCTTAGTGCTTAAAACCTAAGCTTTTGAACTGTCGGAGCGCCAACAGCTGGCGGGATTTTAACTCCCATCAGGACCAATGAAAGCTCACGGCTGCCTATTTTTCCAGAGTAAGCCCCACCTACTCCCGCGGGAGAAAGCGACTGGCGGATGACGATTGCGCTGTCGTCATCACCGTTGTGGCGACTTCTGGCGGGAACTGGATCCCGCTCGTCATTCATAAAGTTCCGCCCATCTGCCGAGGGCGCTGGCGCTGGCGCTGCCCTCTCGCGATCGGAAGTCGTGCGACATTCTCACGGCCGGTGACGTGCTGAACTAAGCCCCGCCTCTTGGCTAGATACCGCCCCCTCGCACGCAGCGCCCCCCGGCGGTCGTCCGCGGGCACTGTCCGTGACGTCACAGCACGGCGCCGGCTTGTGAAGATGGCGGCGGCCGAGTGAGGCGAGAGACGCAGGTGGGCAGCACCGGAATCCTCCTTGCACTAACGGGCGGGCGGTACTGCGGATGGAGGAACGTGGCGGCGGCATATGGTGGGGGTAGTTAGGCGGCAGACTTCCTCCGGAAACGTACCGGGAAGAGGGCACGGGGGGGGGGAGGGGGGTGGTGCTAAACGGTAGATCCGTTAGTCAGAGCCTGGACCCCAAACAAGGAGCAGGTTCTAGCACTCTAGAGGTGGGGGTGGGGGGGTGATTGTTCCGGGGTTTCAGGAAGAGAGTTTCACCCCGGGGCTCTGAGATTGAAAGTATTCCGAGGTTCTATGGAGAGGGGGAAATTACCCTGAGTCCTAGAACCCCAGTGAGAGGGAAATCATCCCAGGAACCCAAGATTGGAGCACACTTTGACTCCAGCGTGAGTGTTTTCAGCCCAGTACTTGAACTGGGGCTTTGCCTGGAACCGCAGGATGGATTCTTGCCCGGGACCTCAAGGTTGTGAAGACGACCCAGTTTGCGGATGTGCCCCTGCATTTCAGGGGTTGGCATTCTGACCAGAACCACAGATCTCTGGAGGAAAGGGTGTGGTGACGAACTTGTCCAGGGACATCTTGTGTAGGGGTTTGTTCCACCATCCTCCACCCCACCCCCCCAGAGGGGCCTGTCCCTGCGACCCCATTACCCCAGCTGCAGGTGTGGGGGTTTGTTCTGGGCATATGCCTGAGGAATCAAAGTTTCATCCAAGGGCTCAGAGGTAGGGGCTTTGTCGGATGGCCAGGGAGGGCTTGTCACTGGACCTTTAGATGTCTGTTTTTGTTTGTGGTCTTGTCCCTGCCTCTTGATGGTGTGATCCTGACTTAGGACCCCGGATGACTGGGTGGGTGTTCAAACAAGGTCCTTGGTTGGCTTTTGAGGACAGTGAGCTGGTGGTGAGGTACCCAGGACCAAGCATTCCTCATGCTCTTTCCTTGTATTGCAGGTCCTGTGGTTGGATTGGCATCATCCCAGGCAGGAGAGGCAGCTCCTGTTAGTATAGACCCGTGCCTTGCTCTTGATCCCTGGTCTTAGTCGGGTTGGTCGTGTGGATCTATAGTGCTCCTTACAGTCTGTCGTTATCCTTGGCAACGGAAGACTTGAGGAGGAACTGTCGTCGGCAGCAGTGCAATGGCTCAGTTTCCAGGGCAGAATGCTCTTCCTGGTGTTCAGGTAACCAACTTCCAGGGAAAGTGTGTGCCGGGGCTTGTGACAATGTTTTGGGTTGAGGATGCTATCCCCAAAAGTGTTGGAAAAGGAGAAAGGCAGTATTGCAAAAGGTAGTTCTGCTAGTCAGCAAGATTGCAGTTGATTAGAATGACATTTATTTTCACTGTCTTGTTTATAAGGCATGGGTGCAGAATTAGGCCATGTGGCCCGTCAAGTAAGCTCCAACTTTTGATCACGGCTGATTTATTTTCCCTCTTAGTCTCATCCTTCCTTATTGATGTCCTTATTAACTAAGATCCAATCAACCTCTGCTTTAAGTATACCCAATGACTTGGCTTCTACATGCATCTGTGGTAGTGAATTCCACAGATTCAACACCCTCTGGCTAAACAAATTCCTCCTCAGCAATGCACACAAAATGCTCAGCAGGTCAGGCAGCGTCTGTGCAAATGAATGAACCGTCTATATTTTGGTCTAAGGCCCTTCTTCAGGACAGGAAATGAAGGGGAAAGATGCCAGAATTAAAAGATGGGATGAGGGGAAGGAGGACTTGCTTGAAGGTGATAAAAGGCAGGTGGGTGGGAAAGGCAAAGGGCTGAAAAAGAATGGATCTGTTGGGAGAAAGGGAAGAAGGAATGGCACTAGGGGAGTTGATGGGGCAGATGAGAAGAGCTAAGAGACCAGGAGTGGGAATAGAAGCAAGGGAGAGGGGAAAAATTACTGGAAGGACAAATTGATTTTCATGCCCTCAGGTTAGCGACTACCTAGATAGAATATGAGATGTTGCTCCTCTATCTGAGTGTAGCCATTGACTGGCATGTCAGAATGGGAGTAAGGATGGGAATTAAAATGGTCTGTCACTGGGAAATTCCGCTTTTGGTGGATAAAGTGGAGGTGCTCGACAAAACATTCTCCTGAGGGAAGAGGACCGGGTTGAGACCACAGAGACTTATGGAGAAAGGGAGTTGTAAGCCGTGTCTCCCCTCTCTCATTATGGGCAATGTGAGATCGCTGGGTAATAAAATGGACGAGTTGGCAGCGCTAGTCAGGAGTCAGAGGACTTTTCGGGAGAGCAGTGTTATGTGTTTTACTGAAACTTACTCGATATTTCCCTCGGGATCAATAAAGTATATCTGTCTGTCTGTCAAAATATGTTGGATGTCGGAGGCCGTGCTATCTGTTCTAACTCTCCAACTACTGGAAACATATTCTCCACATCCACTGTATTTAGGCCTTATATGAGGTGAAGTGTATTGTTTTGCAGAGGAGTTCAGTGAAAAAACATAAAATTACTATTAAAAAATTAATAAATGTTTCAGGAAAGAGGTTGTTTTCATGTATGGTTCAGAAATTGGTTGCAGACGGAGCAGTTGTTTTTGAATCATTGAGTGTAAGTCTTCAGGCTCTGATGTAGTAATGAGAAGAGGTCATGGCCTGGGTGGTGAGGTGCATTGATGCCTCTTAACGAAAACCCTCAAATTTTCTATCGTTATCATTTGAAGTATGGTGTTTAAAATTTCCCACCTATGAGTAGTAATGTTTCCAATTTTAGGCCCAGCTTTAAGTTTAAGATTGCCCCAGGCTCACCAACCAGTGGAAGTAGTTCAGCAGTATTAGTTAAATAAATAATCCTATCATTAGGCTCAGTCTCAAGACATGGCACTGCAGCAAGGAGGACTCAAAGTGAAATTTTGCAGGCTTCCCCAGCTTTATTGGAGGCTAAAATAAATAAAATTCAAGCTCCTTCCGCTGACATTTCTCTCCATCTTATCAGCAGCTATCATTACATAACTACCCTGATCACAATCTTGGGCAAACAAACAAGATTTTGAAGGAACTCAGTGGGTCAGGCATTGTCTGAAGAGGGAAATGGGTAGTCATTGTTTCAGATTGAGACCCTTCATCTGAACTGTTTATTCCTCGTCACAGATGCTTCCTGACTCCCCCCCCACCACCACCCCCGAGTTCTTCCAACATCTTGTTTGTCGCTCCAGATTCCAGCATTTGCAGAGTCTTGTATCTCCTTGTCATGTTTGAGATGAGATTAGTTTCACCCTAGTTGGCGTCATCTTCGAGACCAGCTTCTGATTGCATTTTGTTGCTGACATTGTCCCTGCCTTGAGTCTTACCGAAGCAGTCATCCGTGCTTTTGATACACTGCACCTGACTGTGCCAT
Organism: Hypanus sabinus; assembly: GCF_030144855.1. Taxonomy (NCBI): domain Eukaryota; kingdom Metazoa; phylum Chordata; class Chondrichthyes; order Myliobatiformes; family Dasyatidae; genus Hypanus; species Hypanus sabinus. Next base: position 143,319,039 of record NC_082710.1, on the reverse strand, counting down.
AACTTAATTAGGCAGTTCTGTGTTACTGACCGTTACGCCGCTGACGTTTATAGCAGTGAAGGAGGTCCTTCATCTTTGTAGCACACAGCTATAGAAGGGTTCTTCATTGCTGTTTCTGTAACTTTTTTTGAGCTGAACCCCCCAAACCTGGAGGATTTGTGGACCAGTCTTACTCTGGCCTCTACCCTTTGACTGGGTGCCCTTACCAAGAGCCAAAGTATAAAATCCTGACTCCAGCCAACATAGCCCTCCGGGTCATTGAGGCACACAAGCCTCCAAACCCTACGATGAAGTTATGGTCCCCTTGGAGGTTCACTTGTTCTACTGTATCTAAATTTCGTCCTCCTCAACTAGGATATCAGCTGAGCAACAAGAGCTGAGTAGATACTTCCACTGAAATACTTGACCAGAGAATTCTTGCAGGGATCTGAGCTGAGGTCATAATTGTTCACTGTAATTCAGGAAATGACTTGAATATTTCTTCATGTCAGTGAATAGGGAAGTGTTAAACTGCTACAAAATGTAATATCTTGTGAAAGCAGGCAAAGCTGCTAGATGAATTTCAATATAGGCAAATAACATGTCATGCAGGTTGTACCAGAACAACCAGAGAACAAATTATTTTCCAAATGGTGAAGCCCTAAAAGCAGAGGTGAAAAAGGACTTGGATTCCATGTACACAGGTACTCAAAAGATGGTGGGCTGATAATGGAAATCAAATAGGAAGGTTAATGGATTGCTGCTTGGTATATCTGGAGCAGAGCGAGATGGATGTGATGCTACAGATGTACAGAGCCCTGGTTAGACCATACCAGGATTTCTCTGAGCAATTCTGACACAGTGTACCTTAAGAAGGATTTGTGGTAATGTCATGTAGATTCTGTGGAAAGATAGTGCTCTCTAAGGGTTGAATTACAAGGAGAGGTCAAGCAAATTAGGATTGCATTTGCCAGAAGTTAGAAGGACGGGTTTTGATTTAATTAAAGTTTCTAAGATTTTAAAGGGAACTGGTCAGGAAGAGAGTTTCAGTAGGTCAGGCAGAAATTTGCAATTTTGTCACAAATGGTAGCTCATGTTCAGTTAAATAATGAAGCTGAGAGTGATAACCTGGGATATTAAGGACATGGGGCGAGTGGGGGGGGGGGTGAAAGGGATTGGCTTACAGAGCAGTCATGCTTTAATTCAAAGGCACAACACAAGGGTCAAAGTAGCTGACTGTTCTTGATCTTTTGTGCCTGACCTGCATTAGGTCATCAGGATCTGTGTTTCTCCAAATGTGGCCTTCACTCATCAGCTGCCTTTGTCTGTGTCTCTGATGTGCCTTCCGCAAGCCTCCCTGAAAATGCTCCTCAGGACATGTGACTCTGGCCAAGCTTTTAGACACCTCCCTTCACATTTGCTTTTCTTCCCAAGTAGCTCCTTGGACATTCAGCTGCATCATCGTCGTCATTATGTTCCACGTTGTATGACGTGGGCTGTCATAGTCTTTCCAGGACCATGGTTGTTCAGGACAAATTTTTCCTACAGAAGAGGTTTGCTGTTGCTGCCTTCTGGGACAGGTGGCCCCAGCCATTATCAATACTCTTCAGAGATTGTCTGCCTGGGGTCAGTGGTCACATAACCAGGACTTGTGATATGCATCAGCTGCTCTTACAACCATTCACCACCATCTCCCATGGCTTGATGTGACCCTGATTGGGGGGTTATAAGCAGGTGCTACACCTTGTCCGATAGTGGCCTGCAGGCTAGCAGAGGAAAGGCGTGCCTTACACCTCCTTTGGTAGAGATGTATCTGCACCCCGCAACCCTACTGCTTCAGAGGTGCTATTTAAAGAGAAGTGGTTGTGCAGGTGTTGCTGTGTGGTGCAAGTCCAGGTTTAGGGATTTATTTGTCAGCCAGTTAATGACCTGTGAACATGAAATTATAAAGTGTTTTAGACAATAGGTGCAGGAGTAGGCCATTTGGCCCTTCAAGCCAGCACGGCCATTCACTGTGATCATGGCTGATCATCCACAATCAGTACCCCGTTCCTGCCTTCTCCCCATATCCCTTGACTCTGCTATCTTTAAGGGCTCTATTGAATCATCGAATCATACCCTTTGAAGCAGACCCTTCAGCCCATCTGGTCCATGCTCACCAAGGTGCCCATCCGAGCTAGTCCCCTTTGCCGACATTTAGAGGGCTATATCTCTCTAAACCTTTCCTGTCCATATCCCTCTCCAAGTGCCTTTTAAATGTTATTAATTTAGTTTTAATGTCCATTTACGTGCCATAAATTCAATCAGGACGTTAGAGCAAAAATGGTGAGGTAAGAGTTAATGGATTACTCAGAAATCCTGATAGTGGAGAAGAGTAACTGGTGGGACTGATTCTGCTGCAGAGGGAGGAGAGAGATGAGAAGACAGAATTCAAGGTCGTTGATAAAAGAATCGGTGGAGAGATAGAGTCCACGTTAACCAAGATGCTGACTTGAGCTTGTCCCTTTTACCTGCATTTGGCAAACCTTTCCTATCCATATACCTAATACAAATATCTTTCAGACATAATTGTACTGGACACTACCTCTTCCTCTGGCAGTATATTCTACCCACCCAGTTCCCTCTGTTGTATCTCAGGTTCCCTTTAAATATTTCCTCTCTCATGTTAAACCTATGCCCTCCAGCTTTAGATTCCCCGGCTCTGGAATAAAAGATTGTGACCATTCACCTTATCTGTGCTCATGGTTTTACAAACTTTCATCCTTCTGTGTTCCAGGGAAAAATAAGTCCCAACTTCTCCTTGTAGCTCAAGCTCTCTAGTCTTGGCAACACCCTCATCAATTCTTTCCTGCATAATGACGTTCTTCCTACAGTTCGGCGACCAGAACTTCTGAGCAGATGTGAGCCTTGTTTTACAGCGGACTGAAAAGTTTGAGCATGTAGATATTAAGAAAGAGGATGTGCTGGAGCTTTTGGAAAGCTTCAAGTTGGATAAGTCGCTGAGACTGTATGAGATGTACCCCAGGCTACTATGGGAGGCGAGGGAGGATATTACTGAGCTTCTGGCGATGATCTTTGCTTCATCAATGGGGACGGGAGAGGTTCCAGAGGATTGAAGGGTTGTGGATGTTGTTCCCTTATTCAAGAAAGGGAGTAGAGCTAGCCCAGAAAATTATAGACCAGTGAGTCTTACTTCAGTGTTGGTAAGTTGATGGAAAAGATCCTGAGAGGCAAGATTTATGAACATTTGGAGAGGCATAATATGATTAGGAATAGTCAGCATGTCTTTGTCAAGGGCAGGTTGTGCCTTTCGAGCCTGATTAAATTTTTTGAGGATGTGACTAAGCACATTGATGAAGGTAGAGTAGTAGATATAGTGTATATGGAGTTCAGCAAGCATTTGTTAAGGTACCCTATGCAAGGCTTACTGAGAAAGTAAGGAGGCATGGGATCCAGAACTGGCTTGCCCACAGAAGGCAAAGAGTAGTTTTAGATGAGTCATATTCTGCATGGAGGTTGGTGCCCGGTGGTGTGCCTGACGGATCCGTTCTGGGACCCCCTACTCTTCGTGATTTTTATAAATGACCTGGATGAGGAAATGGAGGGATGTGTTAGTAAATTTGCTGATGACACAAATGTTGGAGGTGTTGTGGATAGTGCGGAGAGCTGCCAGAGGTTACAGCGGGACATTGATAGGATGCAGAACTGGGCTGAGAAGTAGCAGATGGAGTTCAACCCAGATAAGTGTGAGGTAGTTCATTTTGGTAGGTCAAATATGATGGCAGAATATAGTATTAATGGTAAGACTCTTGACCATGTGAAGGATCAAAGGGATCTTGGGGTCCGAGTCAATAGGTCACTCAAAGCTGCAGCGCAGGTTGACTCTGGTTAAGAAAGCATACGATGCACTGGCCTTCCTCAGTTGTGGGATTGAGTTTAGGAGCCGAGGGGTAATGTTGAAGCTACATAGGACCCTGGTCAGACCCCACTTGGAGTACTGTGCTCGGTTCTAGTCGCCTCACTACAGAAAGGATGTGGAAACCATAGAAATGGTGCAGAGGAGATTTACAAGGATGTTGCTTGGATTGGGGAGCATGACTTATGAGAACAAGTTGAGTGAACTCGGCCTTTTCTCCTTGGAGCGACAGAGGATGAGAGGTGACCTGATAGAGGTGTATAAGATGATGAGAGGCATTGATCGTGTGGATAGTCAGAGGCTTTTTCCCATGGCTGAAATGGCTAGCACAAACGGGCACTGTTTTAAGGTGCTTGGAAGTAGTTACAGAGAAGATGTCAGGGGGAAGTATTTTACGCAGAGTGGTGAGTGTGTGGAATGGACTACCAGCAATGGTGGTGGAGGTGGATGGAGTAGGGTCTTTTAAGAGACTCTTAGATAGGTACATGGAGCTTCGAAAAATAGAGGGCTGTGGGTAACCCTAGGTAATTTCTAAAGTAGGGTCATGTTCGGCACAACTCCTGTATTGTGCTGTAGGTTTTCTGTGTTTCTATGTTATGCAATTGCTTTTTTCCATTTAAAAAAAAAATAAAAACCGATCCACTGGGTTGGAACAACACACACAAAATGCTGGTGGAACACAGCAGGCCAGGCAGCATCTATAGGGAGAAGCACTGTTGAAGTTTTGGGCTGAGACCCTTTGTCATGACTAACTGAAAGGAAAGATAGTAAGAGATTTGAAAGTAGTGGGGGGAGGGGGAAATGCGAAATGATAGGAGAAGACCGGAGGAGGTGGGTTGAAGCTAAGAGCAGGAAAGGTGATTGGCAGAAGTGATACAGAGCTGGAGAAGGGAAAGGATCATAGAAACATAGAAAATAGGTACAGCAGTAGGCCATTCGGCCCTTTGAGCCTGCACCACCATTCAGTCTGATCATGGCTGATCAACCAACTCAGAACCCTGTACCTGCTTTCTCTCTATACCCCCTGATCCCTTTAGCCACAAGGGCCATATCTAACTTCCTCTTAAATATAGTCAATGAACCGGCCTCAACTGTTTCCTGTGGCAGAGAATTCCACAGATTCACCAGTCTCTGTGTGAAGAAGTTTTTCCTCATCTTGGTCCTAAAAGGCTTCCCCTTTATCCTTAAACTGCGACCCCTCGTTCTGGACTTCCCCAACATCGGAAACAATCTTCCTGCATCTAGCCTGTCCAATCCCTTTAGAATTTTATACGTCTCAAAAAGATCCCCCCTCAATCTTCTAAATTCCAGTGAGTATAAGCCTCGTCAATCCAGTCTTTCTTCATATGAAAGTCTTGCCATCCCAGGAATCAATCTGGTGAACCTTCTCTGTACTCCCTCTATGGCAAGAATGTCTTTCCTCAGATTAGGGGACCAAAACTGCACACAATATTCTAGGTGCGGTCTCACCAAGGCCTTGTACAACTGCAGTAGAACCTCCCTACTCCTGTACTCAAATCCTTTTGCTATGAATGGCAACATAACATTTGCCTTTTTCATTGCCTGCTGTACCTGCATGCCCACCTTCAATGACTGGTGTACAATGACACCCAGGTCTCATTGCATCTCCCCTTTTCCTAATCGGCCACTGTTCAGATAATAATCTGTTTTCCTGTTCTTGCAACCAAAGTGGATAACCTCACATTTATCCACATTAAATTGCATCTGCCATGAATTTGCCACTCGCCTAACCTATCCAAGTCACCCTGCATCCTCTTAGCATCCTCCTCACAGCTAACACCGCCGCCCAGCTTCGTGTCATCCGCAAACTTGGAGATGCTGCATTTAATTCCCTCGTCTAAATCATTAATATATATTGTAAACAACTGGGGTCCTGGCACTGAGCCTTGCGGTACCTCACTAGTCACTGCCTGCCATTCTGAAAAGGTCCCGTTTACTCCCACTCTTTGCTTCCTGTCTACCAACCAATTCTCTATCCACATCAATACCATACCCCCAATGCCGTGTGCTTTAAGTTTGCACACTAATCTCCTGTGTGGGACCTTGTCAAAAGCCTTTTGAAAATCTAAATATACCACATCCACTGGCTCACCCCTATCCATTCTATTAGTTACAACTTCAAAAAATTCTATAAGATTCGTCAGACATGATTTTCCTTTCACAAATCCATGCTGACTTTGTCCGATGATTTCACCTCTTTCCAAATGTGCTGTTATCACATCTTTGATAACTGACTCTAGCATTTTCCCTACCACCGATGTCAGACTAACCAGTCTATAATTCCCCGGTTTCTCTCTCCCTCCTTTTTTAAAAAGTGGGGTTACATTGGCCACCCTCCAATCCTCAGGAACTAATCCAGAATCTAAGGAGTTTTGAAAAATTATCACTAATGCATCCACTATTTCTTGGGCTACTTCCTTAAGCACTCTGGGATGCAGACCATCTGGCCCTGGGGATTTATGTTCCTTTAATCCCTTCAATTTACCTAACACCACTTCCCTACTAACATGTATTTCCCTCAGTTCGTCCATCTCACTAGATCCTTGGTCCCTTACTATTTCTGGAAGATTATTTATGTCCTCCTTAGTGAAGACAGAACCAAAGTAGTTATTCAATTGTTTATCAAAGTAGTTATCATGGGACGGGAGGCCTCGGAAGAAGGAAAGGGGGGGGGGGGGGGGAAGCACCAGAGGGAGATGGAGAACAGGCAGAGTGATGGGCAGAGAGAGAGAAAAAAAAACAAAACTAAATATGTCAGGGATGGGGTAAACAGGGGAGGAGGGGCATTAATAGAAGTTAGAGAAGTCAATGTTCATGCCATCAGGTTGGAGGCTACCCAGCCGGTATATAAGGTGTTGTTCCTCCAACCTGAGTGTGGCTTCATCTTGAAAGTAGAAGAGGCCATGGACAGACATATCAGAATGGGAATGGGACGTGGAATTCAAATATGTGGCCACTGGGAGATCCTGCTTTCTCTGGCGGACCCAGCGTATGTATTCAGCAAAACGGTCTCCCAGTCTGCATCGGGTCTCACCAATATATAAAAGGCCACACCAGGAGCACCGGACATGGTATACCACACCAGCTGACTCACAGGTGAAGTGTCGCCTCACCTGGAAGGACTGTCTGGGGCCCTGAGTGGTGGTAAGGGAGGAAGTGTAAGGGCAGGTGTACCACTTGTTCCGCTTACAAGGATAAGTGCCAGGAGGGAGATCGGTGGGAAGGGATTGGGTGGGGGGGAAATGAGTGGACAAGGGAGTTGCGTAGGGAGCGATCCCTGTGGAAAGCCGAAAGTGGGGCGGGGGGAGAGGGAAAGATGTGTTTGGTAGTGGGATCCCGTTGGAGGTAGCGGAAGTTACGGCAAATTATACGTTGGACCTGGAGGCTGGTGGGGTGGTAGGTGAGGACAAGGGGAACCCTATCCCGAGTGGGGTGGTGGGCGGATGGGGTGAGGGCAGATGTGCGGGAAATGGGAGAGATGCGTTTGAGAGCAGAGTTGATGGTGGAAGAAGGGAAGCCCTTTTGTTTAAAAAAGGAAGACATCTTCTTCGTCCTGGAATGAAAAGCCTCATCCTGAGAACAGATGCGGCAGAGACAGAGGAATTGTGAGAAGGGGATAGCATTTTTGCAAGAGACAGGGTGGGAAGAGGAATAGTCCAGGTAGCTGTGAGAGTCTGTAGGCTTATAGTAGATATCAGTAGATAAGCTGTCTCCAGAGGTGGAGACAGAAAGATCAAGAAGGGGAGGGAGGTGTCGGAAATGGACCAGGTAAATTTGAGGGCAGGGTGAAAGTTGGAGACAAAGTTAATGAAGTCAACGAGCTCAGCATACGTGCAGGAGGCGACGCCAATTCGGTCGTCGATGTAGCGAAGGAAAAGAGGGGGACAGATACCCGTATAGTCTTGGAACATGGACTGTTCCACAAAGCCAACAAAAAGGCAGGCAAAACTGGGACCCATATGGGTGCCCATGGCTACACCCTTGGTTTGGAGGAAGTGGGAGGAGCCAAAGGAGAAATTATTGAGAGTAAGAACTAATTCCGCTAGACGGAGGAGAGTGGTGGTAGAGGGGAATTGGTTAGGTCTGGAATCCAAGAAGAGGTGTAGAAAAAAAAGAAAAAAAGAAACTGGGTTGGATAATTGTTAAGGAAAAGTAACATGTTTTGGCACAAGTGCAGTGAGAGAAACTAACTGAAGTGTGCTTTCAGGGAACTAGCTCAGGTATGATGGGCTGAATGCTCACTGTGATAGGCACATGAGTTAGATGGCACTGCTAACTTGTGTTTTCACTGCATAAATTAACAAGAGTTGTAAAGTCTATACCTCTTCAGTCAAGATATGTGGAACGACCATTTTTTGTCTCCATCTTGTGGTTGTTATGAGTGGTTTTGGTTTCCTGTGTTGTGACACGGCTGGGATGTCTCTTAGCTGGGACATGGCTAAGAGATCAGCTTTTGATGTGCGTAGGTGATGTGCATTTGGCAGATACTGTTTGAATTGGCTGGAGCCAATTTGTTAAAGCCTGCTCTGTCAATTTTGTTTCTAATATTGTCCTTCATTAATTTAGTTCTAACCACCATGTTGCACAATGTTCACAATCAAATAATGTTCTTTAAAGAGTTTGGTAAGTTGTATTTATAATATGGTAGCAGTATTGCAGTGAACTACTGTACAGATTTTAAATTTTAAAGATTATATTTGTTTCTCACATGTACATCCAAACGTACAATGAACTGTGTTGTTTACGTTGACAACCAACACGGTTTGAGGATGTGCTGGGCAGAGCCTGGAGGGTCGCCATAGCATGCCTGCAATTTACGAACCCTAACCCATACAGCTTTGGAATATGGGGGGGAGCCCATGCGATCAATGGGGAGAACATACGAACTCCTTGCAGACAGCAGTGCAATTGAACTCGGGTCATTGGCGCTGTAAGTTTGTTATGCTAACTGCTGCATTACTGTGCCCAGATAGTACATTTGCACTGGATTAAGTATTTTGGGTGTCACTTGTACAATCTGATGAACCTGTGAAACTCCTGTATTAGAATTGTGTTTCAGAATGAAATTTGACAACGAGAATGCCTGTGCAGTAATCATTGGTGGCCAAATGTCACTGCAGGTTAATTTGACCTTGTGGTTCTATCACATCCGTCTGAAGTTGACTTCTCTCAACCAGAGACATTGAATCTTATTCTCCAGGAGTTAATTATATACTTGACTGCAGATGAAATCAAGCATGCAATTACACACCTCTTCCTTTTTATAAGATCGCTATAAGATACCTTTAACTGTGAACTGGTCTTGTGTGATCCAGTTTTTAATAACAAGGTAATGTGGTTTGCATTTCTGTAGTGCCTCTGACATCCTCAACTATGCTAAAGTGCTCTACAGTCATTGAAATGCAGCCATGGGTATTTTGTGAGATATAGCACTCGTTTTGTGTACAAGTTCCTCCAAATGAAAATGTGATACAAATGGGATAACCTGCTGTTATGCCTGTTGATGGGTATGTATTTGTAAGACTCTAGACAAACCCCCATTGCGGGCTAGCCATGAATTCCACAGCATTATGACACAACAGTGTTTCAATCCAACTGAGAATCCAAGAGATAGTAATATATAATATTACTATCAAATAGTAAATTGATTTATTATTGTCACATGTACCGAGGTAGTGAAAAACCTGCAGTTTAATTCAATGCATCAATGCATTGAGGGAGTACAAGGTAAAGCAAAAAGGTGCCAGGTCATAACAAGGTAGGCTCTGAATTCTAGAATCCATCTTATAGTACTGGGCATCTTATTGTTCAATAGGCATCTAACAGTGGCTAGAAACTGTTTTTGAACCAAGTGGTAAATGCTTTCAGCCTCATTTAGGAGGCATGGGATCCATGGAAACCTGTCTGTGTGGATTCAGAATTATCTTGTCCAGAGGGTGGTAGTAGATGGAGTGTAATGCTGCCTGGAGGTTGGTGGGCAGTGATGTTTTGCAGAGATGTGTTCAGGCACCTTTGTGATTTTTGTAAGTGACTTGGATGGGAAAGTGGAAGTTCGCGGTGACACAGGTTGGTGGTCTTGTGGAGAGTGTAGAAGGTTGTTACAATGGTTCATTGATGGGATGCAGAGCTGGGCAAAGAAGTGGCAGACTAGTTTGATTTGGAAAAGTGTGGTGATTCACGTTGGAAGATTAAACTTGACAACCGGTTGCAGGGTTAATGGCAGGATTCTTAGCAGTGTTGAGGAACAGAGAGATCTTGGGTTCATGCCCATTGGTCCATCAAAGATGCTGCACAAGTCGGGAAGGTTGTTAAGAAGGTATATGGTGTATTGGTCTCCATTAGTTGAGGGATTGAGATCAAGAGCCATGAGGTAAAGTTGAATCTTTATAAAATGTCTTTTATGGTCACTTTGAAAGGGAGAATAAAGCTGCATCTCTGAGGATCCCTGCAGCACCCGGTGACCCTGAGACCTGAGGCTGACGTCAGGCTGTCTTTCAGGAAGGTGGACCCTCACAAAGTGTCAAACCCTAATGGTGTCCCTGGTAAGGCTCTGAAAATTTCTGCCAACCATTTGGCAGGAGTGTTCAAAGACATTTTCAGTCTCTTGTTGTTACAGTGGGAAGTTCCCACCTGGTTCAAAAGGGCAACAGTTATACCAGCGTCCAAGAAGAGCAGAGTGAGCTGCCTTAATGACTATCGTCCAGTAGCTCTCACACCTATGGTGATGAAGTGCTTTGAGAGGTTGTTCATGGCGAGAAACAATTCCTGCCTCTGCAAGGACCTGGACCCATTACAATTGATGGTGGATGCAATCTCACTGGTTCTCCACATGGCTTTGAATCACCAGGACAATACAGGATACTGTCATGTCAGGATACTGTTTATTGACTATAGCTGAGTGTTTAACACCATCATTCCTACAGTCTTGATTGAAAAGACACAGGACCTGAGCCTCTGTACCTCCCTCTGCAACTAGACCATCATCTGCCTAATCGGAAGTCACAATCTGTGCGAATTGGTAATAAGAAACGAGAGAAGTTGCAAATGCTGGAGGAACTCAGCAAGTCAGGCAGCATCCATAGAACAGAATAAACAGTCAATATTTTGGGCTGAGACCCTTCATCAGGACTGAAGAAGGATTGGTAATACATCTCCACCATCCCTGACAATCAACACTGGCTCACCTCAGATATGTTTGCTTAGCCCACTTCTCTGCTCTCTCTACACCCATGACTGTGTGGCTGGGCACAGCTTATGCCATCTGTAGATTTGCTGATGATACAATCATTGGCAAAATCGCAGATGGTGACAAGAGGGCATACGGGAATGAGATATACCAGCTAGTTCAGTGGTATATCGGAAGAGGTAAGATGGGGGAATACACCCCAATCCTTATAGCAGGAGCAGAAGTGGAGAGAGTGAGCAATTTCAAGTTTCTAGGTGGATATCTCTGAGGACCTAATCTGGTCCCAGCATATTGATACAGCTATAAAGAAGACAATACATCAGCTATACTTCATTGGGGGTTTGAAGAGATTTGGAATGCTACCTAAAACACTTGAAAATTTCTACAGATGTACTGCATTCTGACTGGCTGCATTACTGTCTGGTGGGGGTGGGGGGAGGCTACTGTAGGATTAGTCAGCTCCAACATGGGTACTAGCCTCCATAGTATCCAAGACATCTTCAAGGAATGGTGCCTCAAAAAGGTGGTGTCCATCATTAAGGACCACCACCACCCAGGACATGCCTTCTTCTCACTGCTTACCATCAGTACAAAAGCCTGAAGGCACACACTCAGTGACTCAGGAACAGCTTCTTCCCCTTTGCTTTTTGATTCTGAATGGAGATTGAAACCATGAACACCACCTCACTACTTTATCTATTTTTGTTTTTACACTAATTTAACTGTGTGACATACCTACATATCCTTACTGTAATTTACAGCTTTTCCTTATATTATGTGTTGCAGTGTACCGTTGGCCACAAAGTGAACAAATGTCACAACATATGCCAGTGATATTAATTCTGATTCTGATTAGCCCACACTTGGAAGTTTTGTGGTCTGGTCGTCTCATTATAGGAAGGATTTGGAAGCTTTAGAGAGGGTTCAGAGGAGATTTGTACCAAGATGCTGCTTGATTTGGAGAGCATATCTTCTGAGGATTGTTTGAGTGACTCAGGGCTGTTCTCTTTGAAGCCAAGAGGATGAGAGATGACTTAATAGAGATGCACAAGATGATAAGAGGGATAGATAGTTTGGACAGCCCAGGGTGGAAATGGTTAATAAGGGCATAATTTTAAGGTGATTGTGGAAAATCTTGGGGCGGGGGTTGATATCTTAGGTAAGACTTGAACATAGAGAATGGTAGGTACATGAGATTCACTGTCAGAGGTATTGGCCAAGGCAGATATATCAGGGCATTGTAGATCCTTTAGGCACATACATGAAAAATGTGTGAGGGAAGTGTTAAATTGTCCATTGAGCTGACCAGCTGGATGCATTGTGCAAAAAGGCTGGATGTACTCAAGAAGGAGATAGACAATAACAGAATGCAATGAAAAAGGTAGGAGGAAGCTTGCGTAGAAAGAGGTTCTTTTGAACCAGCTCTGTGCTGGTAACGTAGTACTGTGGCTGAAAGACTTCTTTTCAGAAGCAAAGAATTAGTTAACAACTCATCCAGATGAAATGCTTTATTGTGTGATCTGTAATCCTTTTGATTTCTGAACGGAGTCCGCATTCTGGTGCTGCACATGTCACCAAGACTCCTTTGTGTTCCCTCTGTCCCATATTCACCTCCTCTCTTTCCATCACAGGTATTTGTGATCTCTAACTTGTTCTTCCTATTCCTAGTTCTCACTGCTACACTCAGTATGAAGCTAATTTATTCTTAATGCTCTGCTGCCCGTGCTACAGTAATTCAAGCCCTGTGCTACTGCCATCCTTGACAAACCTTAATCGTTTAGACTTCTGCAAGGTTGAGGGAGAAAACTAACAATTCTGTTCTTCTGGCTGTGTGCGGAAGTTTAAATTTGTCCTTTAGATAGGAGAGAAAATAACTAACAATATTACTTTTAAAATTGCGATATTTTACACCTACGTTGAGAAGACGATTCAGAATAGCATACATAGTAAATTAGATTATTATTGTCACATGTACCAAGTCACAATAGAAAAACTTGTCTTGCATGCAGTTTATACAGATCAGTTAATTATAACTACACTGAAGTGGTACAAGAGTAAAAAAAAGTACTACAGAATAGTGTTACAGTGAAAGAGAAAGAACAGTACAGTTAAAAAAAACTTTTAAAAGATCAGCTTTATCACATGTATGTTGAAACATTGTTTTGTGTCCTAGATGTGCTGGTGTGGTGGGGGTGGGGGGAGAGGCATGCTTCCTAAGCCAACTTAGCATGGCCACAATTTACTGAATTACATGTACGTCTTGGGGAAGTGAAAGGAAGCCAGAGATCCAGAAGAAACTCATACGGTCAACAGAGAACGTACAGACTCTTTACAGACAGCTAGCACTGTAAAGCATTACGCTAACTGCTACACTACCATGCTGCTAGCATGCCCTCTGATATTTAATGCAACAAGATATCCCATGGCTCTCCACTAAAGTTTTACCAATTAAAATTTGATTCCATCCTAGCAAGCCATTCACTGAAAATTCCAAAGGAGTATGCTTCAAAAAAGGTTGTCTTCATGGGAAAAGAGGCCACATGGTTTAGTGATTAAATTCACCGAGGCATAGAGCCTTGGCAGCTAAAACTACTGAGCGTTGAAAATTGAGGCCAGAATTAGAGGACTACCACTTTAGAAAGGTCTTTGCTTTAACTCTGCTGTTCATGTGTTGCACAGCTCTGCGTTCTATAAATGATTTGCTAAATTTGGCATCATGCCTGGTAAGGCCTGTATGGGCTGAAGGGCCATTTCCTATGCTCTACTGTTCTATTTTCTAACATCTGTAATGGACGTTAAAACTCCATGCAGAATTTTTACTTTTAAGTGAGTCAACAATTTGTATTAATGGGAACAGGGCAATTGTTTGTAAGTACAGTTCAAAGTAAATTTATTATCAAAGTACATACATTCGGCCCTCCTTATCCACGGGGGATTGGTTCCAGGATCCCCCGGGGATAGCAAGAAACGTGGATGCTCAAGTTGGTGGACTTTAGGACCCAGTGGAGCTCCGGACCTGATTTAACCTGTTTCAGTGCGGTGGACTTTAGGACCTGGCGGAGCTCTGTTCAGTTGATGGAAAACGATCACAATTGAAAATAAAGTGGAAATAATAAAGTGATCGGAAAGAGGTGAAATGTCATCGGTCATTGGAAAAGCATTAGGCTACAGTTGGTCAACGATCGGAACAATTTTAAAGGATAAAGTGAGAATAATGGAGCATGTGAGGGCCCTGCCCCGATGAAAGCTACAATTATTACTAAATAACGCAGTGGTTAAATTATTGAAATACATAATGTTTCTTAAGTGTTTTTGTATGCATAGAAAGGTAAAATATATACTATATACTAAGACTAATGTTTGACTAACTGAATCTAAATAATACCAGGTGTACGTGTTCCAACATAGAGAACTTCCATTTTTTTAAATTCCTGATCCGTGGTAACCTATGTACATCCTCCCGTATACTTTAAATCATCTCTAGATTACTTATAATAGCTAATACAATGTAAATACTATGGTAAATAGTTGTTATATTGTATTGTTTAGGGAATAATGACAAGACAAAAAGTCTGTACATGCTCAAACAACAAGTGCTGGAGAGAGAACTTCCGGGTTTTCCCGATCTGCAGTTGTTTGAATCTGCATATGTGGAACCCGTGGATAAGAAGGGCTGACTGTATATGTCACCATACATAACCTTGAGATTCATTGTCTTGACTTATTGTCTTATTCATAATCATATTATTCTATGGAATAATAACCAGAACAGAATTAATGAAAGACTGCACCAACTTGGACATTCAACTATTGTACAAAAGACAACAAACTGTGCCAAAGCAAAAATAAATAAATAAATAATAAATAAGCAATAAATCTCGAGAATATGAGATGAAGAGTCCTTGTAAGTGAGTCCATAGGTTTTGGAAACATTCAATTATGGAACAAATGAATTTGAATGAAGTTATCCCCTTTGGCTCAAGAGCCTGATGGTTGAGGGGTAGAAACTGTTCCTGAACTTGGTGGTGTAAATCCTGAATCTCCTGTACCACCCTCCTGATGGCAGCAGTGAGAAGAGAGCATGTTCTGGGTGGTGGGGGACCCTGATAATGAATGCTGCTTTCCTGTGACAGCATTTCATGCAGATGTGCTCAGTGGTGGAGAGGGCTTTACCTGTGATGGACTGGGCTGTATCCACTGTTTTTTGTAGGATTTTCCACACAGTGGCATTGGTGTTTCCATGCCAAGCATTGATGCTGCCAGTTAATATACTTCCCACTACGCATCGTAGAAGTTTGTCAAAGTTTTAGATGGCATACTGTGCTGTTGTAGATTTTATCCCGTACATGTCTTCCCAGGGCTGAAATGGTTGCCACAGGAGGACACAGGTTTAAGGTGCTGGGGAGTAGGTACAAAGGGGATGTCAGGGGTCAATTTTTTTTACTCAGAGTGGTGAGTGCGTGGAATGGGCTGCTGGCATCGGTGGTGGAGGCGGATACGATAGTGTCTTTTAAGAGACTTTTGGATAGGTACATGGAGCTTAGAAAAAAAGAGGGCTATAGGTAAGATTATTAATTTCTGTGGTAGGGACATGTTCAGCACAGCTTCGTGGGCTGAAGGGTCTGTTTGTGCTGCAGGTTTTCTATGTTACAAGAAGGGTCTAGTTGCAATGTTATTGTACTTAAGAGATACTCCTAGAGGAAATCAGTCTTGCATGCACCAATATTCAGAAAAAATAATGTTTTCAGTGCCTAATGAAGTTTTCAGTATTTAACATTTTGCATTATGAATATGGAATGCAATCTTTCTTTGAATTTTGCTAAGTAGAACCAGATTGTGGGCACTAGAGCATTCTTGCATCCTTTTATTGGATCAGTAAAATTCCACAATGCTAAATAGAAGTCATGCTTCAAAACAAAGATGCATAGCTTAAAGATTTGAGCTGGGTTCTCTTGAAAGAGGCTTCTTTCCTCGCATAAGATGCTATGGAGAAATGGGTTAATTCCTAAAATACTTGAATTTGATGCTTAAATGGTAACATTTTGTATTCAACTTCACCATGGAGCACCTCATAAACCGCGCCAACGCTTCCCCTGTGATTTGGTTTTGGAATAAATACTTCCTGTTACATGTGATGAGATCGGATGGCATGTAAAATTGCATGGTCCCACAAATAGCATTGAACAGAAATTGCTGCATTCTTCCAAAGGGCCATTGTGGGCGTGTTTGTGTGTATTTATATATATACACGTGCAGGTGTGAAACTAGCCGATAGTGTTATTACCAATTACAGTGTAGCTGTTGCAGTGCATTGTGATCTTTGCACTATATTTCTATCAACACAAATCCCAAGATGTCTGGACATCTTTCACTTCATGATGTGTTTGGAATTAAGTCTTGGTAATACAGCACAAACAAGTACCCATATATGCTAATTTTTAATTGTTCAAGCTGATGATTCATAAGACCATAAGATATCGGAGCAGATTTAGGTCAGTTGGGTCTGCTCCATCATTCAATCAGGGCTGATTTTTTTTTTAAACCCAGTTCTCCTATCTTCTTCTGTAACCCTTAATCCCCTTACCAATCACAAACCTATCTGTCTCTGCCTTAAGTACACCCAATGGCTTGGTGTCCTCAGCTCTCTGTGGCAATGAATTCCATAGATTCACCACCCTCTGGCTGAAATCCCCTCTTATCTCAGTATTAAGGGAATGACCCTTTATTCTGAGGCTATGCCCTCAAGTTGCATTCTCCTACTGATGAAATATTCTCACTGTGTCTACTCTATCGAGGCCTTTCAGTACACAGTAGATTTCGATGAGATTCCCTTCATCCTTCTGAACTCCACTGAGCACAGACCCAGCCATATCATACGTTAAACTTTTCATTCCCACCATCATCCTTGTGCACCTGCTCTGGACTCTCTCCACTGCCAGCATATCCTTCTATAAATACAATAAGTAAATTCTCCCAGCTGGAATCTTTAGGAAATACAAGTATTAATGCACTGTTGATGGCTTCTGGTCATCCGAGATCCCATCCCCATCCGAAGTATGGTCTTTGCTGTATCATGAAGAACACAGCCCAATCAGGTTTAATATCACTGACATACGATATGCCGTGAAATTTGTTTTGTTGCAGTAGTACAGTGCAAAACATAGTATACTATAGTTGTAGTCTCTCGAAGTCCGAGGAAGACAGATGTGTTGCGCAGTCAATGTCTGTGGGCATGCATATGACTTCAGAGGCTGAAGTCCAAAGCGCAGATACGGTTGCAGATGGGGCAAGGAACACCGCCTGTTGGGGCAGGAGCGGACACCTTCTTGTGTCTTTCTTGACTCACCTTGAGGCGCTGCATGCTTCGGTTGGCTTGGAAGTTGTTTGCTGCCTTGGAGCATAGATTGCGCCACTTGGACCGATCAGCAGCAGTGTGTTCGAGATCGCGGGGCTGGAGTTCGGCCCACTTAAGGTTTGACATGAGGTTGTCCTTGTACCTCTTCCTTGGGCGACCTTGGGCACGGTTGCCCTGCTCCAGTTCTCCGTAGAACAACTGACGTGGCATTCTGGACTCATCCATGCGGATCACATGGCCGGACCATCTGAGCTGAGCCTTCAAAACCTTGGCTTCAATGCTTGTGGAATTGGCTCGGTCCAGGACTGTCAGGTTGGAGATGCGGTCTTGCCAGCGGATTTGCATGATTGATCGCAGAGCGCAATTGCATAAAATATAACATAAAATGCTATAAATTACAATAAGAAATCTAAATTAAAAAATAATTATTGCAAAAAGAGAGCAAAAATAACGAAAGGTGTTCAAGAATAGTAGTGAATAGTGTGGCAGCATTCAAGGCTGAATGGAGAGCCAGTGAGATTCATCCACCTATTGCAGCCAGCAAACTTGGTCATCGGTGAGGCTACTACAGCGGAGAACTCCCTTCCTCTTAAATCGCTGTGTGGGGCCTTTCGTGGCCACCTGAGACAGGTGCTGAGGCCTTGGTTTAGTGGTTAATTTAAAAGTTGCTCCACTGACAGTACAGCACTCTGAACTGTACTGGAGTATCAGCCTGGAACCTGAAGTGGGACATGAACACACAATCTGCTGACCAGAAATGGTACAGTGTTGGCTGAGCAGCTGCGGATACAAAACAAAGGGTGAAATTTAGATTGTTGCCAACATGATCTATGAAGACTTTGATTCTTTTGCACAGCAATAATGTTGGAATAAAGATATAATGTGCACATGTTTGGATCATGTGCAGGCAGAAGGTGTTTAGTTTAATGTGGCATCATGTTTTAGCAGAGTCATCTTAGACCGAAGGACCTGTTCCTGTGTTTTACTCTTCTATATTGTGAGTAGTGTGTAGCAGAAAGAAGATTTCATTCCACTAAGGATTACAATGGATAAATATTCAAACAGAATAGAGAGAATGTGAAACATAGGAAGGGGTTAAGGGGAGTAAATTGGTTTATTATTGTCAAATGCCTGAGGCACAGTGAAAAACTAGTTTTACATGCTATCCAGATAGATAATTTCATTGCAATAGTGCATTACAACTCACACAAAATGTTGGAGGAGCTCAGCAGGTCAGGCATCAGCTATGGAGGGGAATAAACAGTCAATGCTTCAGACCAAGGCTCTTTGTCAAGGCTGGAATGAAAGGGGACGGATGCCCTATATAAGTTGGTGGAGAGACCAGGTGAGAGGGAAGGTGGATGAAGTAAAAAGCTGGGGGGAGGGAAGTAAATGGAAGAGGTGAAAGGCTGAAGAAGAAATGGACAACCTAGATTGAGGACTGCTTTGTCAAGCACCTTTTGCTCTTACCACTGGTGGCCGCCCATTTCAATTTGACTTGCCATTCCATTTTTGACCACTGCTGCTTCTATTACCACAACGAGGCCACGCTCGGGTTGGAGGAGCAATACATCATATTCTGTCTGGGTCACCTCCAACCTGGTGGCATGAACGTTGATTTCACCAACTTCTGGTAATTACTTCCACCTCCCCTTTTCTCATTTTACATCCCACATTTGGGTTACCTTCTAACCCCTTCTCTTTTGATCACCTCCCCACCACATCCATCTGGTTACCCTCCTTCCCTTTTTTCCATGGTTCACTGTCCTGATAGCCATGATAGTTTATTCATTCTTCTTCAGCCCTTTACCTCCCCTCCCAGCTTCTTACTTCATCCTCCTCCACCCAGCCTCCTCCCCCTCAACTGTTTGTACTCCTTACCCCCACCCATCTTCTTATGCTGGATTCCATCCCTTTCCCTTCCAGTCTTGTTGAAGGGTCTAGGCCTGAAACATTTATTCCCCTCCATAGCTGCTGCCTGATTTGCTGAGTTCCTCCAGCATTTTGTGCGTCGCTCTGGATTATCAGCTTCTGCAGAATCTCTTGTGTTTATAATAGTGCAGTGCATATAGGGTGAAGGGGAAACTGGAGAGAAGAGTGATGAAGAAGGCTTAAAGGAAGCTAGTTAGCTCTGGCTGTGATCTCTTGTAGCTTGTATCAATGCTGTAATGTTAGACATTGAAGAAGATATCAGGTCTGCCCTCAGTTTCCAAATACTTTCATGGTGTTTGTTTAGA
The DNA here is from genome assembly GCF_030144855.1 of Hypanus sabinus. Classification (NCBI taxonomy): domain Eukaryota; kingdom Metazoa; phylum Chordata; class Chondrichthyes; order Myliobatiformes; family Dasyatidae; genus Hypanus; species Hypanus sabinus. The sequence continues at coordinate 143,299,345 of NC_082710.1, read as the reverse complement.
ATGTTGGCACCAGTATGTTACAAGAGAAATCTTGCTTTAAGGCTAAGCTTTAATACAGTTTACCATATTCCCTGTAGACTCAAAATACAAACCAGATGAGTTTTATATATTTAGGACAGGACAAGTACAAGGCAACCTGCAATAAATTAAGTAAGCACATGAAAATGCCAAGTTCTCCAAGACTTTACAGTAATCCATGTGACAGAACTGTCCAACATAATCAACTTCTGCCCCACAGCATTTGCCGTTTGGGCTGGTCTGTGCATTTGATTTTAGTGCTCATGCTTCAGGTGAAAGGTTTCTCTCATTCAAAGGCAATGTTGCTAATAGTTTAAAAGATAAATTGAACTAATGCTAGAAATCTGAAATAAAAACAAAGTGTTGGAAATGCTTAGATCATGCAACATCTCTAGGGAGAAAAATAGTGTTAACGTTTTGAATTGATGGCTGTATATCAGGACCTCTTGGAAAACATTGATTCTGGTGGAGAAGTAACTCCAACAATGTGCATTGAGACAGTGGGATTAGTGTATACAATGGGCCCCTCAGCAGCATTCTCAAACAAAAAGCATGTCTTAACAGGGAAAGATATGAGCGAGCTAGGGTTTATCTCTTTGGAGTGAAGAAGGAGGAGAGGTAACTTGACAGAGGTGTAAAAGATGAAAACAAGCACAGGTTAAACGGTCAGCCAGGGACTTTTTTTCCAGAGCAGATATGGCCAATGTAGGAGACATATTTTAAAGTGATTAGAGGAAGGGGGGGGTGGGAAATGTCAGAGGTAATCTTACACAGAGTGGTAAGTGTGTGGAACACGATGGCAGGAGTGGTAGTAGAGGCAGCTATATAGGAGGGAAGGGTTAGATCTTAAAGTAGGTTAAACGGTTGGCACAACATCATGGGCTGAAGGGCCTGCACTGTGTGTGATGTGATGTTTTATGTTCTAAAATTTGACACCAAGCTACAGAAGTCAATGTTAGAATGGGTGACCTAAAGTTTGGTCAAAATTGAACATTTTAAGCAGCGTTTTTAAGCTAGACAGGTTTGGGAATTAACTCCCAAGGATCAGGACCCATGCAGCTGAAAGTATGGTTGCCAGTGATGGAATTGTAAATTTGAGATATCTCAAATATTTAGAGTTGGAAGAGGTTACACAGTGGTGCAGCAGTTAGTGCTGCTGTCTTGTACAATCTTAATTTTATCTACGTCGATTTTGCATGTTCTCTGTGACCATATGGGTTCCCTCCCACCCCGTGTTTTGTCATTTCTCCTACACCCTAATGATGAGATGGCTGTTAATTACCCCTAATGTGGGTAAGTGGCAAAAAGAATTAATGTTAGAGAAAATAAGTTTCTGAACTCAAAAAGAAAATGGGAGCTGGAATGGATCAATGGTTTTGCTCTGTTGAGAGCTGGTGTGGACTTGATGGGCTGAATGGTCTCCTGTGTTTTCATAATTAGTAAGAGAGATAGGTAAGGACCTGCCTTGAAAACAATGCCGAGAGTTTTGAATTGGTGTGCTGGTCTCGTCAAGCACATTGAGTAGGTGGTACAGCTAACAGAGCTTTGGATAACCTCAAGTTTACAACTGTTGAAAGAGACCATTATGGAAGAGTTTGCTGTTTTTAATTACGTTCCCTTTCAAAAGTTGTATTCTTATAACCCCATGCAAAATATGGCAGAACGTGATTAGTGCAGTCTCAGTTTATGTTTTGAGGATGTCAGTCATGGCCTTAAAACAAACTTCTTATGGCTTTTAAGAATAATTTACAATGATAAAATAGTTAGCACAAGTATTTTCTCAAATTCCTTTGAATTATACCTAATCTGCTTGATGTGGTTTTATGTGATGTGAACTGATTGAGATTGTGCAACAGGGTCCACCCATTCATGATTTACCCAATGGTCTGAACCTGCTTTTATGTAATAGAGGGGTGTTTCACCTGCAGATGCATTGAGAAGCATAAGTTTAAAAATACCTTTGCCTTGGTATTTTCACAGAAATTCTGTGATGGCAGATTTTATTCTGTATCACAAGATTTTGAGGTGGTGATTGAGAATTCTGTAAGGAATGACATAGGGGTTGCATGCAATCCTCTACCTCCTTTTCTCCATAAGGTGTTTCTCTGACCAAGTGACTAGTTGTGGGTGTAGCATATCTCACTTAACTAATGTTTTGTTTGCTAACTTTATGTGATTTAATATGGGTTATCACAACCAATTTGTTGTTTGCTTAAATTCCATTTCACCTAATGAAGAGTAAGAGAGTTCTCACTTGGCCAATAATTATTAGTAAGTAAATGTCACTAAATTCGTTATGTAAGTGTCTGTGAGAGTTTGGTATGTCCAAATTAGCCATGTTTCCCACATGAACACACTAACTCCATTTCATTAGTTCTGAGGGGAAGAGATGTGCTAATTAACTGCAAGTTGTGCGATTAAGATATTTGTCACCTTGTCTTTCTCATATTTGCTTTTTTCTTTTCCTTAGAATTTAAAAGCGGATCCCGAGCAACTATTCACAAAACTGGAGAAAATCGGCAAAGGCTCCTTTGGGGAAGTTTTTAAAGGAATAGACAACCGGACTCAAAAAATTGTGGCCATAAAAAATATTGATCTTGAAGAAGCTGAAGATGAAATTGAAGATATCCAGCAGGAAATCACTGTGCTGAGTCAATGTGATAGTCCGTATGTTACTAAATACTATGGATCTTACCTGAAAGTGAGTGAGGCTTCTCAACAACTTGCTGGTGGTAGTGGGCTTTTGACTGATAAAATATGCTCCTCAGAAATGTGGTGTTTGGTTGTTCATTCCTGAGATATGGCTGAGTGGTCTTTTAGGGCATTTCAGAATATGGTTTGTTATGACTGACATGAAATTTGTTACTTTGCCCCTGCAATATGGTGCAAGTCACAAAAAATTACTAAAAGTAACAATAGGAAATATATTTTTAAAAAAACGAGTGCAAAAAGAGACCAATGTAGTGATATAGTGCTCATGGATCATTGAGAAATCTGATGGTGGAGGGGAAGGTGGTGTTCCTGAAACATTGACTGTGCATCTTCCGCCCTGATGGAAGTAATGAGGAGAGGCCATGTCCTGGATGGTGAGGGTCCCCAGTGATGCAACCTTCCCATTACTGCCCCTTTGAAGATGTCTCTGATGGTGGGGAGGCTTGTGCCCCTGATGGAGCTGATTAGAGGGAAGTTGAAAATCATGTCTGTCTAGCAGAAAAAGGAGCTACTGTAGAAAACTCAACTGGTCAGACAACATTTGAAATCGACATTTCAGATCAAGGCCTATCACCTGCCAGCTTGCACTCCATGCAACCAGAGAATGCCATCCGAGATTCGTCGACTTTGAGTAGCCTTAAGACTATGTTGCTTACTGTATTGTCCATGGCTGTAGCTGTAGATTTCAGCTGCAGCAGTTTAAAATGAGAATATTTGAAGATTTCCATCAAAGCTGTTCGTACAAGTAGCCTTCGTAATGGTACCACCAAAAGTTCTTTTCACAATACTGCTATAGAAACATAACATCATAGAAAATAGGTGCAGGAGTAGGCCATTCGGCCCTTCGAGCCTGCACCACCATTCAGTATGATCATGGCTGATCATCCAACAGAACCCTGTACCTGCATTCTCTCCATACCCCCCGATCCCTTTAGCCACAAGAGCCATATCTAACTTCCTCTTAAATATAGCCAATGAACCAGCCTCAACTGTTTCCTGTGGCAGAGAATTCCACAGATTCACCAGTCTCTGTGTGAAGAAGCTTTTCCTCATCTTAGTCCTAAAAGGCTTCCCCTTTATCCTTAAACTGTGACCCTCGTTCTGGATTTCCCCAACATCGGAAACAATCTTCCTGCATCTAGCCTGTCCAATCCCTTTAGAATTTTATACGTTTCAATAAGATCCCCCCTCAATCTTCTAAATTCCAGTGAGTATAAGCCTAGTCAATCCAGTCTTTCTTCATATGAAAGTCCTGCCATCCCAGGAATCAAACTGGTGAACCTTCTCTGTACTTCCTCTATGGCAAGAATGTCTTTCCTCAGATTAGGGGACCAAAACTGCACACAATATTCTAGGTGCGGTCTCACCAAGGCCTTGTACAACTGCAGTAGAACCTCCCTGCTCCTGTACTCAAATCCTTTTGCTATGAATGCCAACATACCATTTGCCTTTTTCACCGCCTGCTGTACCTGCATGCCCACCTTCAATGACTGGTGTACAATGACACCCAGGTCTCATTGCATCTCCCCTTTTCCTAATCGGCCACCGTTCAGATAATAATCTGTTTTCCTGTTCTTGCAACCAAAGTGGATAACCTCACATTTATCCACATTAAATTGCATCTGCCATGAATTTGCCCACAAACCTAACCTATCCAAGTCACCCTACATCCTCTTAGCATCCTCCTCACAGCAAACACCGCCGCCCAGCTTCGTGTCATCCGCAAACTTGGAGATGCTGGATTTAATTCCCTCGTTTAAATCATGAATATATACTGTAAACAACTGGGGTCCCAGCACTGAGCCTTGCGGTACCTCACTAGTCACTGCCTGCCATTCTGAAAAGGTCCCGTTTACTCCCACTCTTTGCTTCCTGTCTGCCAACCTATTCTCTATCCACATCAATACCATAACCCCAATACTGTGTGCTTTAAGTTTGCACACTAATCTCCTGTGTGGGACCTTGTCAAAAGCCTTTTGAAAATCTAAATATACCACATCCACTGACTCTCCCCTATCCACTCTACTAGTTACATCTTCAAAAAATTCTATAAGATTCGTCAGACATGATTTTCCTTTCACAAATCCATGCTGACTTTGTCCGATGATTTCACCTCTTTCCAAATGTGCTGTTATCACATCTTTGATAACTGACTCTAGCATTTTCCCCACCACCGATGTCAGACTAACCGGTCTATAATTCCCCCATTTCTCTCTCCCTCTTTTTTTAAAAAGTGGGGTTACATTAGCCACCCTCCAATCCTCAGGAACTAATCCAGAATCTAAGGAGTTTTGAAAAATTATCACTAATGCATCCACTATTACTTGGACTACTTCCTTAAGCACTCTGGGATGCAGACCATCTGGCCCTGGGGATTTATGTTCCTTTAATCCCTTCAATTTACCTAACACCACTTCCCTACTAACATGTATTTCCCTCAGTTCCTCCATCTCACTAGACCCTCGGTCCCTTACTATTTCTGGAAGATTATTTATGTCTTCCTTAGTGAAGACAGAACCAAAGTAGTTATCCAATTGGTCTGCCATGTCTTTGTTCCCTATGATCAATTCACCTGTTTCTGCCTGTAAAGGACCTACATTTGTCTTGACCAATCTTTTTCTTTTCACCTATCTATAAAAGCTTTTACAGTCTGTTTTTATGTTCCCTGCCAGCTTTCTCTCATAATCATTTTTTCCCTTTCCTAATTAAACCCTTTTGTCTTCCTCTGCTGGTCTCTGAATTTCTCCCAGTCTTCAGGTGTGCCGCTTTTTTTTTTGCTAATTTATATGTTTCTTCTTTGGACTTGATACTATCCCTAATTTCCCTTGTCAGCCACGGGTGCACTACCTTCCCTGGTTTATTCTTTTGCCAAACTGGGATGAACAATTGTTGTAGTTCATCCATGCAATCTTTAAATGCTTGCCATTGCATATCCACCGTCAACCCTTTAAGTATCATTTGCCAGTCTATCTTAGCTAATTCATGTCTCATACCTTCCAAGTTACCCTTCTTTCAAAACCCTGTGTTTTGAGTTACTTTCAAATTTAGAAGTTGACACTTTAAGCCCTTAAGTCTTTGCGTCATTAATAATAGATTTATTGAAAACCACCAATGGCCTCAATACTGATTCCCAGGAACCCTCAGCATTCACCTTTCTCCCATCAGGGAAGCAACCAATCACCATTACTCTGTTACTTGTTTCTTTGCAAACTTGTCACTGTCACTTGTACGTATTATGTGGCACATTATAAAGTCTTCTAGAGGTCCACATCCACTACATTGCCTCATCAAAGAACGGTACTAAATTGGTTAAATACAATTCGTCTTTAACAACGTTAGTGCTGGCTTGCTTTAATTTTTCTGCATGTGACCATTAATCCTGTTTGGATCAATGTTTCTGAAAGCTTTCCCATCACTGAAGCTAAATTCATTGGCCTGTAGTAACTAGGTTTATCCTCTCTGCTTATCCTTGCCTCTTATTCTTGGAGTTGATGAATCTACTTATTGAGGGAGCCAAAAGAGGACCATAACCTGATATGTCCACAAGGGTACATGGGAAATTCCTTTCCCTTGGAGAAATGAGAATTTGGCATTCACCCTTAGAGAGAACAGTTGAATCAAATAGAGGTGTGGTTTTGGTGAAGCTCCATGGACTGTGCCTGCACTTCCCAGTCCCAAGGGGAAAGCAGCATGATTGGGTATCCCTCCCACCTGAGTCAGTTCAATCTTCCTTCCCCCCCCCCCCCCCCCCCCCCCCGGTGTTAGGTAAAAGATACAAAAGGTTGAAGGACAGCTTCTATCCCGCTGTTATCATGCGTTTGAACGGACCATAAAGATGAACTCTTCATCTCCCTATCCATGTCATCATGGTTCTTGCACTTTATTTGTCTACCTGATCCTTCTCTGTCACTAACCCTCTGTTATCATTTCCTTCGTACAAGCTTGATATACTGATGTTTGGAGCGATTTGTGTGGAAGACATGCAAAATTAAGTTCTTCACTGCATTTGGTACATGTGTCAATAATAAACCAGTTCCATTTCTACACAGATTGGAATTAGAAGAGCAGTTTAAAACTTTTCCATTGAGGGGGATGGAGTGCTGATGTCTTGTTACTACTGGACATTGGTGGGACCATACCTGGATTTGGGTACTGTGTTTGGTCTCCTTACTTTGGACGGATTTAATTGGCAAAGATTGACTCATGTAGTGAGGTAATTATCATATAAACAAAGGTTGAATGGGTTGGGTCCATGATCCCTGGAGCTTAGAAGCAAGGTAGTTCTTTTTCTGGGGGCACAGTTTTAAGGTGAGAGGAAAGGGCTTTAAATGGATTTGAGGGGCCTTTTTTTATTCAAAGAGTGGTTGATATCTGGAATGTGCTGTCCGAGGAGGAGGTGGTGCCAATTAAAAGGCAACAAAGAAAACAATGATCCTCCACCTGAAACCCCCTCATGGCATTTACAACCCACCTCAGATCACCATTGACAAGCACCCTTTGTCTGGGCGGTGTCATCTCTAATAATGCTACGTTGACAGTCAATTGGCCAAAGTCAGTAGTGCCTTTGGGCACCTCCAGAAAAATGTGTGGTAGAACTACCAGCTGCCTCCGTCCACAAAAATCCAGGTGTACAGGGCTGCTATTGTCACAACACTGCTATATGGTTCTAAAGCCTGGGTCTGGTACAGCAACTCCGGTTGCTTAAGTGCATCCATCAGCCCTGCTTCTGCTCCATCATGGGTATCAGCTGGCAGGATCGTGTCTCCAACTACGAGGTCCTGGAGAAGGTTCAGCTTCCAAGCATTGAAGCCAATTTGCTGCTCGGGTCACGTGCAGTATCGCGTGGACAGCTCCAGGTTACTGAAAGCTGTACTCTAGGGAGAATTCTCTCAGGGCAAAAGGGAGATTGTGGTGCCCTGTGCAAGAGGTACAAAGACCAACTTAGCACCAGCTCTCTCAGGCAAATATCGAGGCCAATGAGTGGCAGCAGCTGGCTTGTGACAGAGACAGAGATCACTGGAGAAGCCTGATCCATGGTGTGGCCAAGAGTTTTGCCGAATCCAGAGGGCAATTGCTGAAGAGAGGAGGTGAAGCAGCAAGGATCTTACTACCCAAGCACCTACATCCCAGCTGTTCCCCTGTCCTACTGCTCCAGAGTCTGCAGATCCAGAATTGGCCTCTACAGTCACCAACAATCATGCCATTACTCTTGAGGACTCTTCTTCTCTCCTGATCTTCACAAGTGAAGAACCAGCCATCACCATCAGACAGACATAGAAGGATGTGGTGGGCAAGTGGACTTTGATTAGATGGTCAGATTAGATTAGAAAGGTCAGCATAGGTGTGGTGGGCTGAATGGCTTGTTTCTGTGCTGTATGACTCAAAGTTGGCATAGTGGGAGCAGCCTTGCAGAGCTGAAGGGTAAGTGACATGTTCTGGTCCCATAAATAGATACCAAGTACTAAACGTGTATTTATGTGACACTTGTCATTTGGTGAATTCTGATAGGACTTGAGCCTTTTAATAAATATTAAAAATCAGTTAATATAATCCACTATCAGGATTAATGCACAGTAGATGATTATGCTAAAACAGATTAGTTGCAAAACCAGATATCCCATTGTTTTTCTGTGTTTTTATTGTCAGCTTTTGGACAGTGCAGTGAGAGGTTATTCTTTTCTCTCTCCTAATCCAACCATCTCCCATCACCCCATCTCTTTCCCCCTCCCTCACTCACTGTTGTTAAATACTTACACACTCCTCTCACTGGTTCCCCTCTCCATGTCCCTCCCATTATCCCTCGCTGCACCTTTTCCTCATTGGATTCCATCATCTTTAGCCCTTTGACACTTCTACCCATCACCTCCTAGCTTCTGAGGTAATTTCTTCTCTCTCACTCTCATCTGGATCCACCTATCAACTGTCAGTTCTTGTTCCACCCCATCAACCATTTTATACCATCTATCTCTGTTTCTGGTGACAGAGTTCCCAGGTACCCACAATTAATACTGTGATTCAAGCACGTAAATTTTCCAACTTGTTAATAGATCAGCTATGGATATGCTAAGTGATGGTATGCATCGAGTCTGCAAGCTTCCTCAATCAACATTGTCTATTTGAAACAAGCCCAATTAAATAACCCACTGTCTTAAACTGCACCTCTTGAGCAGTTAGCCCAGGTGTTGTGGCTGGCATCTTGTGCTCTACAGATTGTGTCTGTTTTCAAAGTTGCTCTTTCAACTTAAAACTGATTATTGCTTGAAATTTACAGTAAGAACTCAAGGCTGTCTCCTGTTAACAAGCAGCAGCTAAAGAAAGAATATTAGAAGTTTAACTTAATCAAAATACAACACTCTGTCTTTACAAGTGGCAGCTGTTATATTTACAAAGCTGAGTTTGGCAAAAACAAGAGGCCTCCTTTGATTCTGGATGGTGAATATCCATCACAAAGGAAAAATCCGAAGGAGAGATATGAATGTCAAAAATAGTAATGGCACAAGGCAAGAGGAATCTAATAGAGCAAGTAGTGGCTTTGCAGAGCTGGTATATGTGCAGGAACTTGGTCCATCTCTCTCCTGTAATGACTGGTTTGGTGTGTGTCTGACAGTCATTAGTGTCACTGAGCTTAGACTTCCAGCCTCTGGACTTATTTGCTTTTGTAACTTATTAGTGTTTAAAAATTGTTTAATTTCTAAGACAAGTGTTTAAAAATTGATGACTTTCCTGCTCTGTGAGAGTTTCAAGCTCCTCTAATGCCTTTCTTACAAAATTGATGTGTTGCCTCATTTCAGTTGTATTTTGAACAACAAACCTCCTACAAATCAGATATCACCCATATTTGTCTCTGTGAAAACAAAACCTAAAAGTTTATTGACTGAGTGCCATCAGAAATATGTTGGTACGATCTACAAAGCCACATTTACAATTAAAATAATATTTGTTCTTAAATTTCAGCAAGGAAAGCATTTGAAAAGCAAGTTGATTAAGAGCAGAAAACAGAGCTTAGGATCATCTAGGAGGCAGAGCATTTGATAGACATGACTTTTGAGCAGGTGGTTACACTCAGAGTGCAGACTTCGGGGAGTAGATGGGTGAACACCGACAGAGGTAAAGGGAGAAGGAAGTCAGTGTAGGGTCCCCTGTGGCCATTCCCCTAAGCAACAGGTATACCCCTTTGGTACTGCTGTGAGGGTTGACCTACCTGGGCAAGGCAGCAACAGCCAGACTGTGGTCAGCTCTGAGCCTCAGAAGGGTAGGGTGAAGTCAGGCGGAACAGTGGTCATAGGGGACTTGATAATTAGGGGAACATATAGGAGATTCTGCAGCAGCAAAAGTATTGCCACGATAGCATGTTGCCTCCCGGGGGCTAGGGTCCAGGATGTCTCTGAGTGGTTGCAGAATATTCTTGAAGGGGAGGGTGAGCTGCAGGGGGTTGTGGTACATGTTGGTACCAGTGACATAGGGAGGAGAGGGGTAGAGGGCCTGCACAGTAAGTTGAGGGAGTTAGGAAGGAGACTGAAGAGGAAGGGTGATCTCCGCATTACTCCCAGTGCCACGAGCTAGTGAAGGTCAGAACAGGAAGATAGCACGGGTGAATGAGTGGCTGAGGAGATGGTGCAGGGGGCAGAGTTTCAAGTTCCTGGATCATTGGAACCTTTTCTGGGCAAGGGGTGACCTGTACAAGTGGGGTGGATTGCACTTGAACTGGAAGGGAACCAGTATCCTGGGAGGGAGGTTTGCTAATGCTTTTGGGAAGGGTTTAGACTAGACTTGCAGTGGGGGTGGGGGTTAGGAACTGAAGTGAAGAGGCAGAGGATGGGGCAGTTGACACACAAGTAGTGACTGCTTGTAGGGAGTTTAAGAGGAAGGACAGGCAGGTGGTGGAGCAAAGAAGCACTCGGCCAGATGGTTGGAGATGTGTCTATTTTAATGCAAAGAGCATCAGAAGCAAGGCAGATGAACTTGGAGCATGGATCAATACATGGAACTATGACCATTACAGAAATTTGGATGTCTCGGGCAGGAATGGTTGCTGATTGTGCCGGGCTTTAGATGTCTCAAAAAGGACAGGGAGGGAGGCAAAAGAGGTGAGGGAGTGGCACTGCTAATCAAGGATAGAATCATGGCTGCAGAAAATGAGGAAGTCATGGAGGGATTGTCTGCTGTCATTTGGGTGGAAGTCAGAAACAGGAGGGGACAATTACTCTACTGGATGTTTTTTTATATACCCCTCCCCCCATAGTAGCAGAGACATTGAGGAGCAGATAAGGAGGCAGATTCTGGAATGGCACATTGATATTAGGATCAGCGTGATGGGTAATATTTCGTAATATTGACTGTCCTCTCCTGAGGGCAATGGGTTTAGGTGTGTTCAGGAAGGTTTCCTGATGCTATATGTAGATAAGCCAACTAGAGGAGAGGCTTTACTTGATTTGGTATTGGGAAAAGAACCTGGTCAGGTGTCAAATCTCTCGGTGGGAGAGCATTTTGGAGATAGTGATCACAACTCTTATCTCTTTTACCATGGTGCTGGAGAGGGATAGGAGCAGACAATTTTGGAAAATGTTTAATTGGGGTAGGGGGAAATATGATGCTATTAGGCAGGAATTTGGGAACATAAATTGGGAGCATATGTTCTCAGGGAAACACACGGCTGAAGTGAGATAAATGTACAGGGAACGTTTGCAAGGCGTTCTGCATAGGTATGTTCCATTGAGGCAGGGAAAGGATGGTAGGGTAAAAGAACCATGGTATACAAAGGATGTAGAAAGTCTCGTTAAGAAGAAAGGAAAAACTTAATGAAAGGTTTAAGAAGCTAGGTACTGTTAGAGCTCTAGAAAATTGCAAGGGTGCCAGGAAAGAACTCAAGAATAGAATTAAGAGAGCTAGAAGGGGACACGAGAAGGTCCTGGAGAGCAGGCTTAAGGAAAACCTCAAAGCTTTATACAAGTATGTGAAGAGCAAGATGATGAGCATTGTAAGGATAGAATCAATTAGGAGTGACAGTGGAAGCATTTGTATGGAGCCAGAGGAAGTAGTGGATGTACTTAATGAATACTTTGCTTCAGCATTTACCAGTGAAAAGGATCTTAGCAATCGTGGAGATGACTTGGAGAAAACTGAAAAGCTTGAGTGTTTAGACATTAAGAAAGAGGATGTGCTGGAGCTTTTGATAGGTATTAAGCTCGATAAGTTACTGGGACTGGATGAGATATACCCCAGGCTACTGTAGGAAGCGTGGAAGCAGGTTGTTGAGCCTCTGGCAATGATCTTTACATCACCAATAGGGATGTGAGAAGTACCAGATTGGAAGGTTGCAAACATCGTTCCCTTGTTCAAGAAAGGGAGTAGAGATAACCCAGGAAATTATAGACCAGTGAGTCTTACTTCAGTGGTGGGCAAGTTGTTGGAGAAGATCTTGAGAGGCAGGATTTATGAGCATTTGGAGAGATATAATCTGATTAGGGATAGTCAGCATGGCTTTGTCAAGGGCAGGTTGTGCCTTACAAACCTGATTGAATTCTTAGAGGATGTAACAAAACACATTGATGAAGGTAGAGCGGTAGATATAGTGTATATGGATTTCGGTAAGGCATTTGATAAGGTTCCCTGTGCAAGGCAGTAATGAGACATGGGATCCAAGGAGACCTTGCTTTGTGAATCCAGAACTGGCTTACCCATAGAAGGCAAAGGGTGGATGTAGATGGTTCATATTCTGCATGGAGGTCGGTGACCAGTGGTGTTCTGCGGGGATCTGTTCTGGGACCCCTGTTCTCTGTGATTTTTATAAACAGTCTGGATGAGAAAGTAGAAGGTTGGGTTAGTAAGTTTGCTGATGACACAAAAGTTGTGTCCACTGTATATAGTCTGAGGATTGTCGGGGGTTACAGCAGGACATCGGTAGGATGCAGAACTGGCCTGAGAAGTGGCAGATGAGTTCAACCCAGGTAAGTGTGAATTGGTTCATTTTGGTAGGTCCAATTTGAAGACAGAATATAATATTAATGGTAAGACTCTTGGCAGTGAGAAGGATCCGTGAGATCTTGGGGTCCATGTCCATAGGACACTCAAGGTTGCTACGCAGGTTGACAGTGTTGTTAAGAAGGCATATGGTGTGTTGGCCTTTGTCAGCTGTGGGATTGAGTTCAAGAGCCGTGAAATAATGTTACAGCTATGCAAGACCTTGGTCAGACCCCACTTGGAGTACTGTGCTCAGTTGTGGATACTATAGAAAGAACGCAGAGCAGATTTACAAGGATGTTGCCTGGTTTGGAGTGCGTGCCTTAAGTCAAATCAAATTAGTTTTTATTGTCATTTCGACCATAACTGCTGGTACAGTACACAGTAAAAACAAGACAACATTTTTCAGGACCATGCTGCTACATGAAAACAGTACAAAAACTACACTGAACTATGTGAAAACAACACAGAAAAAAACTACACTAGACTACAGATCTACCCAGGACTGCGTAAAGTGCATAAAACAGTGCAGGCATTACAATAAATAATAAATAAGACAATAGGCACAGTAGAGGGCAGTAAGTTGGTGTCAGTCCAGACTCTGGGTATTGATGAGTCTGATAGCTTGGGGGAAGAAACTGTTACATAGTCTGGTCGTGAGAGCCTGAATGCTCCGGTGCCTTTTCCCAGATGGCAGGAGGGAGAAGAGTTTTTATGAGGGGTGCATGGGGTCCTTCATAATGCTGTTTGCCTTGCGGATGCAGCGTGTACTGTAAATGTCTGTAATGGCGGGAAGAGAGACCCCGATGATCTTCTCAGCTGACCTCACTATCCGCTACAGGGTCTTGCGATTTGAGATGATGCAATTTCCGAACCAGGCAGTGATGCAGCTGCTCAGGATGCTCTCAATACAACCCCTGTAGAATGTGATGAGGATGGGGGGTGGGAGATGGACTTTCCTTAGCCTTATGAAAGTAGGTTGAGTAAACTTGGCCTTTTCTCCTTGGAGCGACGGAGGATGAGAGGTGACCTGATAGAGGTGTATAAGATGATGAGTGGCATTGATTGTGTGGATAGTCACAGGCTTTTTCCCAGTGCTCAAATGGCTTACACAAGGGGGCATACAGTGTCATGCAAAAGTTTGAGCACTCCTGGTCAAAATTTCTGTTACTGTGAATAGCTAAGCAAGTAAAAGATGGCCTGATTTCCAAAAGACATAAAGTTAAAGATGACACATTTCTTTAATATTTTAAGCAAGATTATTTTTTATTTCCATCTTTTACAGTTTCAAAATAACAAAAAAGGAAAAGGGTGTGAAGCAAAAGTTTGAGCACCCTGCATGGTCAGAACTTAGTAACACCCCCTTTGGCAAGTGTCATAGCTTGTAAACGCTTTCTGTAGCCAACTTGGAGTCTTTCAATTCTTGTTTGGGGGATTTTTGCTCATTCTTCCTTGCAAATTCTTGGGCCGTTTTGCATGCACTGCTCTTTTGAGGTCTACCACAGATTTTTGATAATGTTTAGGTCGGGGGACCGTGAGGGCCATGGCAAAACCTTCAGCTTGTGCCTCTTGAGGTAGTCCATTGTGGATTTTGAGGTGTGTTTAGCATCATTATTCTGTTGTAGAAGCCATCCTCTGTTCATCTTCAGCTTTTTTACTGATGATGTGATGTTTGCTTCCAGAATTTGCTGGTATTTAATTGAATTCATTCTTCCCTCTACCAGTGAGTTGTTCCCCATGCCACTGGCTGCAACACATGACCAAAGCATCATCAATCCACCTTCGTGCTTAATAGTTGGAGAGGTGTTCTTTTCATGAAATTCTGCACCCTTTTTTCTCCAAACATACCTTTGCTCATTGCAGCCAAAAAGTTCTATTTTAACTTCATCAGTCCACAGGACTTCCGTTTCCTAAATGCATCAGGCTTGTTCAGGTGTTCCTTTGCAAACTTCTGATGCTGAATTTTGTAGTGAGGACGCAGGAAAGGTTTTCTTCTGATGACTGTTCCATGAAGGTCATATTTGTGCAGGTGTTGCTGCACAGTAGAACAGTGCACCACCACTCCAGAGTCTGCTAAATCTTCCTGAAGGTCTTTTGCAGTCAAACGGGGGTTTTGATTTGCCTTTCTAGCAATCCTACGAGCAGTTCTCTGGGAAAGTTTTCTTGGTCTTCCAGACATCAACTTGACCTGTACCATTCCTGTTAGCTGCCATTTCTTAATTACATTACAAACTGAGGAAACAGCTACCTGAAAACACTTTATCTTCTTACAGCCTTCTCCTGCTTTGTGGGCATCATTTATTTTAATTTTCAGAGTACTAGGCAGATGCTTAGAGGAGCTCATGGCTGCTGATTGTTAGGTCAAGGTTTGAGAAGTCAGGGTATTTATAAAGCTTTGAAATTTGCATCAACTGGCCTTTCCTAACGATGACTGTGAACAAGCCATAGCCCTAACAAGCTAATTAAGGTCTGAAACCTTGGTAAAAGTTATCTGAGAGCTCAAATCTCTTGGGGTTTCCAAACATTTGCATGGTGCTCCTTTCTTTTTTTCACTCTAAAATTGTACAAAACAAAAATAATACACTGATCTTGCTTAAAATGTTGAAAAGAATGTTTCGTCTTTGACTTTATGACTTTTGGAGATCAGTTCATCTTCTACTCACTTAACTATTCACAGTAACAAAAATTTTGACCACGGGTGCCCAAACTTTTGCATGTTACTGTAGTGGGTGAGTGGAATGCACTGCCAGCAATGGTGGTAGAGGCTGATACAATGGGGTCTTTTAGATAGGTACATGGATCTTAGAAAATTGGAGGGCTATTTGCTAGAGTAAATCTCGGCAGTTTCTAGAGTAGGTTACATGGTCAGCACAACATTATGGGCCGAAGGGCCTGTAATGTGCTGTGGATGCCTATGTTATGTGTTCTAAAACACTGATAATAGTTAGCAACTCGGGTACCAGTTAATAATGTTAGTGCTTTGGAATTGATTATAGATAGAATGATATATCTTGTGATGTACTCAGACACATCATCAGTGATGTAAATCGGGATCACAGAGTGTTTCAGGTCTTCCAACATCAGCCACTCAGGACGACCCAGCCAGGGTTGATCAGGCCTTGAATTCTGCCGAGTAGCATTCTGCCTCAGATCACTCCTGACCCACAGCCATCTCGAGGCTTGCTCTGCTGCCTCGATTGACCAGCAAACCCTCTGAAGCCCACCTCTATGGGCATACATTGTGCCTGCCACCCTGTGCTGAAGCACTCCTCCACCAAGTCTTGGTACTTTGTCTTATTCCTTTCATAGGCCTCCTCTATCTTGGCTTCCCATGCTCCAACATGACCACCTGTCCAATGACTGGCCTAAGCATGGTTGAGGAGGTGTGCTCAGGAAATATGAGCTATTTTCCTGGATTGACTCTCAATTGCCAGTCCTTTGCTGTTCCTGGAAGGCCACATGCTCTTTGGCTTGGATTTGAGTGTGCTGGTGCTTCAGCCTTGCCCCAGCAGTAGAGGTTCACTGGGCTTGACTAGATGTCATACACCGGATCAGGAACTTGATGTGGTGGGGTTCAGCTCGCCAAATTTCCTACCAGGATACGTTGCACTCTGGTCCCATCTTGTTGGTGCATGCCAGCAATCTTGATTAAAGTTAGTTGATCTTTGTCCTTCCCTCCTTCCTCAACAAATGAAGTCTGAGCTGCTGAGTATGCCCAGTATTTTCTGTTTTTATTTCAGATTTCTGCTTTTTTTTTTGTCTTTGACTCTTACCTTGCTACCACTGAAGAAATTATTGATTTGCTATGTCAAATTCTAAAGAAGTGTGTGACGCGCAAAAGAACTGCTGGTTCATTTAATGCAGAATGGCTTAATGAAACAGTAAAAACTGCTACAACGTAAGCTCATGAGGCCAGGAACGTGCAGCTGCAAGAAATATTTATGTACAATACAGAAACTGGTGTTACCTGTGTGTATTGTCGTGATGCCAAATTGCTAGAGAACTTGCAAGTGGGATGAAGTGGGGTGGTGTTTGGAAACTTGACTTTTTAAAGCGTCATTTAGGAAGCAAATCACATGTGGACAGTGTGCAAAACCTCTGGTGAGAACGTCCTTCATTACCTGCTGCAGGTTTGGTGTGTATATTTTGTGAAAATGCATATGGACGAGAGCGAAAACAATCAAACCCAGAGGAAATCAACGGTTCTTATTTACAGTGTTTTGCTAGCTGTTAAAATGAGTACCTCTCTATATAAAATTCAGTGTGCTCATGTTGTTGTCACTGGGCAAAAAATTGTACAGCACAAGATTGTGCATATTGGTCATTACAAATTGGAGGGACTGTTGTTTCCCTCCTCCCCTTTCTTCCACTCTCTTCTGCTGTTAGATTCTTTCTTCTTCGGCCGTTTACTTTTTCCACCTTATCTTTTGTCAGCTTCTTACTTCTTTCCCTTCACCATAAGACAGAAATGCTGCTGCAAGTAATGTTTTCATTACAGTTATGCATATGGCAATAAATTTGACCTCTATAGAGTTATAGCATTTTGATAGGCATGGACGAGTTTGGCTGTAGGGCCTGTATTGTATGACTAAAAGAACTTAAACAACAAAATGTTTGTCTTTGGTCATACCTGCCAGTTCCTTTTTGTGCAAACAGAGAAGGATTAAATTGAGCCAGTATCATAGGGGGACAAGTTGCAGCAGAGATGGATGATACTGACAAGAAAATAAAGTATCTGAAGTTATCAATATACAGCCTGGAAGCAAAAGATTTAACTGTTCTTCCCACAGGTGCTGCTTCATCTGCTGAATGTTTTCAGCATTTCTGATTTTATTTTGCATTTCCAGAATCTGCATTTTTCCTTATTCTTTTGCTTCTGCGTCTCATTCCTTGGTCCTCAGTAAGTTGTTATTAGCTCAACCCCCATTAAGTTACATGCTAAAATAACATGGCAAGAAACCACTTGTTCTGCAGTGAGGCAGCATCAGAAGCGGGAAGCATGAGTCAGCTGTACTGTCCCTTGTGCTATTTTGTTCTTTTTGAATTGGTAAATCTAGCATTGCCTGAATTGAGAAATGTCTTGGTATAAGAGAATGATAACTACACAGGAGCCTTTGCAGGTCTTTGGATCTATGCCTTCTGTCTGTAAGAGCAATACAACTACTTCCACACGTCTTTTCCTAATGTTGTATCTTTTTTCTGTTCAAGTGCTGCTCTAAATCTTGGATCATTCCGTCAGGCTGTGCAGTCAGTATTTGAGTGATCTGATAAGACCCCATAACATCCTCAAAAATGCACGTCCACTTTTGTTCTGTCGGCTGCAGCCCAGCAAGTCAATTTCTGGCTTCTGAGTCAGAGGTTTTGGCTCCTAGTTCCATTTGAGAGACCTGAGCACAAATGTCCACAAGTGGACACTTTGATGCTAGTTTGATGGAGTATTATGTTGTTGGGGGTTGTGGGTGGTTTACAGGCATGGTGAAGGTACCCTCCATTTCAAGGGCCTGTACAAAGGAGCACTGCAGGGGTAGTACAGAAGATTGTGCAGAGCTGTAGAAGGTGCAGTATTGAGGGAGTTCATCACAGTCAGAAGTTGTATTTTTTGGACTGGGCTTAAAACAAGCCCCCATCAATTTTCGTATAATAAAGAATAGAAATAGGAAGGCCTGGAAACAATCAACAGGTCAGGCGGTAGGTTTGGAAAAAGAAGCAGAGTCAATATTTCAGATCTTTGCCCCTTCATCAGATGGTTGAAAGATCGTGAGTCAGGATGCGATCTTCAGCATTCAGGGCAATATTTTTAGTTCACAATTTTGCATTCACATCTTGCTTTATATTTTCTCTCCATTTTCATTTCAGAATATTTTCTTCTCCCCTTCCTGTCTCCTCTTTAATAATTGCTAAACGCGGTACATTTGTGTAGACTAAAAATCGCCTCAAAATTGTTTTCGAGGGAATTTGGACAAGTTTTCTCTACCAGCTGGAAGGCAACTGCAGTGTCTTCAGCAACTGCAAGTTAAGGCTTGATCATTTGTTATGGGAATTGATTTGCAATTCTCAGTAATTAAACTACTCATAGTGAACAATTATCTGCAGAACAGTACAGTGCAGGAACAGGTCCTTTGACCTATCATGTCTTTGCCACCATGCAGCCAGTCTAAACAAATCCCGTATGACTTAGATGATCCACATCCCTCTATCCCCTAAATGGGTGTGATACAGGATGAATATAAATCTGTGATTAATGGTCGATGTCGACTTGGTGGGCTGAAGGACCTGTTTCAATGTTGTATCTCAAAATGAGTAACAAACAAAACTCTAGCATGGCGTATTGTGAGAAACCCCTGACTGGGAGTGGAATGGTTCTGTATCAATGAGCAATTTAATTGGGCAAGTGATGAATGGAGAATCCTGGAAGAGAAAGAATTCAAGGAAGCAGATAGCTTCAGAGCTGAGGGACGTAATTGCAAATAGCTGACTGCTTGATAACTTGCAATTAGAAATCCATGATGTGTATGAATCCAGTGTTTGATGTTCCTTGCTATGTGATTAACTCTGTAGGCATATTTTAATAATTCTTTTCATGCACAGGATACAAAATTATGGATTATAATGGAATATCTAGGTGGTGGCTCTGCTTTAGATTTGGTAAGTATTTTTTCAAATGTTGTTATTAAATATTCATTAGAAAACCATTTTTATATGGAATTAATCATTGCAAGGCTATTGTACCATGAAGATTATCCTTGTGACATTGCCCAGACTAGGTTTTGTAAGTTTTATTAAAAAACCAAATAGATATTCAAGGGTTTAAAAGGCAATGAAATGAGAGAGTTGTTGGTGTCAGTTGCCATTTGCAGTTGAAACCACCAAGTGATTTATGGTATAATTTTGATTGTCATTTTTAAAACTGTTTTCTGGCTGTACAGTTTTAATGAAGATTGTTACTCAGTGAAGCATTTAGATTTTTAGAAGTGTATTGACATAATTATGTTTGGAGCAATTTAAATTTATTCCACCCTTATTGGAATAGAAGTTACATTTCTCTCCAAGTGGGCAGGGGGGTTTTGTTTATTTCCTTGAGTCAGTGGTGTTGCTGCCTCACAGCTAAGACATCCTGACCTTCAGTGAAGGTTGCGCATGCTACTTGTGACCACGTGACTTCCCTCCAGGTGCTCCTGCATTTTCAAGATGCGCTGGTTAATTACCTGCTTTAAACTAGTGTAGCTGATGGTAGGAGAATCAAGGAAAATTTGTGAGAGAAAAATTGACTGGGGACCATGGGGTTGGGATTGATGGTCTGACTGCCAAACTCAGTTAGCTAAATATTCCATGTTGTAAGGGAATGCACAAAAACATTTGCATTGGAAACTTGCCTTTGAGGAATGGAAGGTCTTTAAAACCCCCAATGGAATGGATATATTTGAATGAGAAATTCAAAGTATATGCCCAAGGAATAGAAACGTGCGTGGAAATATACTAAGGAAGCTCGTTCAGATAGGCTCTTTATTCAGCCTTGAATAGGATTGAAAGAGATGAAGTACACTTCCACTAGGATAATACAAGAGTTGCAAGAGTTGAATTGAAAATATTTACTTGGCTGTGTATTTTTGCATGGAAGGGATTAATGAATGGGTCATTGGAGTTGGTAGGATGTTCTTTTGCTAAATCAATTATAGGATTTATAGAATCGAGATGAGTTAAAATGAAGGTCATGATCTTCATGAAGGGCCAACCAAGTTAGAGGAGCTGATTGGTTCTCTATTGCTATGATGCATTCTAGTGTATTCTTTATCAGTAATATTGATTGTAATTTTTCTCTCCAGCTGGAACCTGGATCACTGGATGAATACCAGATTGCAACAATACTAAGGGAAATCCTAAAAGGTCTTGAATATTTGCACTCAGAGAAAAAAATCCACAGAGATATCAAAGGTAGGAAATGCAGAGGTAATTATCAGACAAATGATAGTGCAGGAGGCTCTCGTTGATTTTAGTGTTGCCTTTTTCCAGCGGCCAACGTCTTGCTATCGGAGCAAGGTGAAGTGAAGCTGGCGGATTTTGGAGTGGCTGGGCAGCTGACGGACACGCAGATAAAGAGAAATACTTTTGTGGGTACGCCGTTCTGGATGGCACCTGAAGTTATCAAGCAGTCAGCTTATGATTCCAAGGTATGTCTTCCTCCCAGAATGATTACTGCTGAGCGTATGATTTGTGGATGCCATTGGCTTGTGTTGTTGGGTGTTGCAAGCAGTGTCAATATGTATTACTTGTCACCATTTGTCCTTGATCTAGTAGCTTCCTGGGTCGTTTAAAGTGGCATTTAAAAGTCAACCTTGGGAGTCAGGTATAGGTTAGGATCACAGAATTACTTTCCTCAAAAGATATTTTTCCATAATATACCAGATGAGTATTCAAACAATCTAGTTGTTTTCATGCATCCATTACTGGCATCTCTGTTTTATCCTAGATTTAGTTAACAATATTAATTCCCCAACTGTCATTGTGGTGGGATTTGAATGCACATTTCCAAATGTTGGTCCCTGCTTCTGATTTACTTTGGAACAATACCTGATAAGACACTGCATGAGCTGCAGCTCTTTGTTGGTGTTTCAGATTTCAGATTCAGATTTATTTATCACATGTACATCGAAATATAATGTGCTTTTTGTGTTCACAACCAAGGATGTGCTGGGGGAAGGCCAGAAATGTCACCACACTTTCTGGAGCCAGCGTGTATACCCACAGTGTTCAGCAGAACAACAGAAGGACAGGCCTGCGACCCCAGGACAGCTTGCCTCCAGTCCTTGGCCCCGTAATCTCAGACTCGTAGATATTGGGCCTCCTTTGGACAAACTGACTCAGGGGCTTCAACATTTGGACCTCTACCCTTATGACTCCCTGACTTCAGCTTGCAACTTTTGGGCTTTTACCTCCAGACTCAACGAGCTCTG
Source organism: Hypanus sabinus (assembly GCF_030144855.1). Taxonomy (NCBI): domain Eukaryota; kingdom Metazoa; phylum Chordata; class Chondrichthyes; order Myliobatiformes; family Dasyatidae; genus Hypanus; species Hypanus sabinus. Next base: position 143,277,704 of record NC_082710.1, on the reverse strand, counting down.
AAATTCAACTTCCTGCTTTGCTAACCTCTGGGTATTGAGCCCAAGATTCACCAATCACAGGTTTGACCTTCTGGCCTTGACTTCCAGACTTCTGACCCTGGATGCCATCATCAGTGGTTAAGTTCAAATTTCTGTAATAAAGAAGCCTGCAGTGTTCCTCTTTTGACCACCATCCTCTATTAATATAAGTTTTCCAATTTCTGGCTTTCTCAGTCTTAACTCGCCTTGTTCCCTTCTGCTTATCTATTAGAAGTTCCTTGTCAAGCGATGCAAAAAATTTCCAATTGCACCGTTGTGCTGAAGAGTAACTTTTTCTGAAATCCCATCCAATCATGTGAGTCTTTGCATTCTCTCTGGTCCTTTAGTGCTAGCACCTTGCACATTCTGGGTTCCATTACAGTGGCACAACTATTAGAACTGGCTCAGCTCAAGAGACGTGGGTTCAATCCTGACTCAGAAATGCTGTCTTTGTGGAGTAGACACACTTTGTCTGAGACCAGGTGGCTTTCCTGGGAGTGTTGTTGTATTCTTCCCCCCCCCCCCCCCCCCACATGTTATGGACATCTGAGTTGACCTGGTATGATGGAATCTGGAGAGAGTTGATGGAAATATGGGGAGCTTGAAAACATTGGGATTATTGCAGGATTTGTGTAAACAGGATTTGATTGTTGGCACAGACACTGGGCTGAAGAGCTTTTTTTCCCATTCTGTATATTTCAGTGGTGTCTGACATATATCGCCAGTGTTCTTTCCTTCAGTTGCCTGGATTCCTCTTAAATCTCTATCTTCATTAAACCAACAGAAACAACCTCTTTTTTTCATTCCTTATCCCCTTAAATGACTTGGTGTTGGATACACAAACAGACTGCTGGAGAACCAATCTGATGCAGGTTTTGACCTGAAACATTAGAAGATCATTTCCTCTTGACAGATGCTGCTTGACCTGCTGAGTTCCTCCAGCCGATTGTTTGTTGCTGCAGAAACTGCAGTCTCTTGTGTTTCCTGGTGTTTGAAGAGTGCTGCCTTGAAGTGCCTTGGGATGCCTTACTAAGTAAAATCATCATATTAGTCTTTTGCAGATGAGTAATGATTTCTGTATAAGCTAGAATTTTGGCCAAGCTGTTCTGGTTGACTGAATCATGTCGGCAGAAAGTGGCTGAGCAGAAGGTGTGTTCACATAAAAAAAAGCTGGGTAGGATATTAAGAAATAACTGATAAAACACTGGTTAGATCTCAGCTAAAATATTGTGCACCATTCTGAACATTCTGCTTACAGTATTGTCACAGGGATAAGGAACCTTATTTCTCTGGGCTGGCTAGAGGAATTGGGTTTGTTCGAAGTTCAAAGTATATTTATTATCAAAGAATGTATACATTATACAACCTTGACATTCCTCTCATTACAGGCAGCCACAGAAATACCCAAAAGAACACATTTTTAAAAAAAAATCAAACACCCGAGGTGCAGAGAGGAGAAAAAAAACAAATGTGCAAACAATAAAAGTAAGCAAGTGGCATTCAGAAGAAAAGTGAGTCCATAGATTTGACAACCAGAGCAGGCCTCAGCCTCAGATCGTGGAGTGGCGAGCAGAACCGGCTTTTATAGCGTCTTTTATAGCGACACGCTGCCCTTCAAACCATCTGGTCATGTGTTTACATTGTCCAAACATTGGGTCATTCCTTGCTCTAGGACCCTGTCGTATCGATATACTCTGCCACCATGTTTCGACCCATACCTGACCTTTCCAAATAGGCCTGGCACCTATCAAACCTTGCTCTCGTTTAGGTGGATGGGTCTCAAACCTGCCTCTCATCTGCTCCAAATTTACTCTATTCTACTCACCCCGACTTTGCCTCAAACGTGCCTCAATCTTGCCTCAACTTAGCCTTGCACCCGTGCACTTCACCCTTCAACTCAGGCTCGCCTTTGCTCGCCCCTCTATTGTTAGCAGTGAACATGTACCATGGATTTTACAAGAAGAAGTGTTATTAATAAAATATTTAGTTGTGGTCTTTGTTTTGTTTGCCATTAGTAAACAGTCGCTGGGTTACACCAGCGCCATCTTAAACTGGATAAATCATGCAAACAGTAAAAGTAAGCCAATAAACATTCAGAACTGAAGTTCACAAAACAGAATCCACAAATATGAATCCAGTCCCAGGTTATCCAGGAACCTATTAGTTGCAGGCCACTGTTGTCCTCAGAAGTTTAAAAAATCTAAATTGGTATTGGTTTTTATTATTAGCACATATACCAAGATCTGTGAAAATCTTGCATACTGTTCATACAGACTGGATCTTTACAGAGTGCTTTGAGCTAAAGTAAAGTGAAACAGTAACAATGCAAAATAAATTCTTAAAAGCTACTGAAAGAGTGCGGGTGGACAATAAAGTGCAAGATCATAATGAGCCTCTTGTGAGGATCTCGCCCTACAAGATGTGTGTTCAAGAGTCTGATGGGACAATGGGATAGAAGCTGTCCTTGAGCCTGATGGTACATGCTTTCAGACATTTGTATCTTTTGTCCAGTGGCAGAGGAGAGAAGAGAGAATGTCCAGTGTAGGTGGGGTCTTTGATTATGTTAGCTGCTTTACTGAAGCAGTGCCAAACATAGAGTGATAGAGGGGAGGCTGTTTCTTGTGATGTGCTGAGCTGTGTCCGCAACTCGGCAGTTTCTCGCGATCATGTATATGGCAGTGCTATACCATGCCATTATGCATCCAGATTGAATGCTTTATATGGTGCACCAATTAAAAATTGGTAAGGGTCAATGGGGATGTGCTGAGTTTCTTTAGTCTCTTGAGGAGGTTAATGGGCTGTTGAGCTTTCTTGGCCGTGACATCAACATGATGAGACTAGGACCAATGTTCCCACTTAAGAGCTTGAAACTCTCAACCCACTCCAGCTCAACACCGTTAATGTGCACGATTTCCCTGTCTGAAGTCAATGATGAGCTCCTACTCGCAAATTAAAAATTGAGAAATTGTTTCCCGTGGCGGTAAGTTTGGTCACCAGAGTGAATGATTTAAGGTTGTTAGAATAAAAACCAGAAAGGAGGAGTGTGCATTTTAACAATAGATTAGAATGTTTGGAATGACTTCAGAAGTTGTGGCTAGTGCGGTTTCAAAAGTAATTTTCAGAAGTCTTCTGAATAAGTCTTTGCACAGATACATTCGGCTAAATGGCCTTCTGTGCTGCTATGTTTTTGATATAAAGCAATAGAAGGGTATTCTGAAGCACAGAGGCATAGAAAAGATTGACGTCACTGTATAGTGCATTCTGCTCTTCATGAAGAGCTAGTTTACTTGACGGATGGGTGAAAATAAAGACAGTTCTGGGTCAGTGGGCCCCTTGGTGTGGGTTGAACTTCTGCAGACTGCCTCAATTGTTGAATGAAGTAGAAGTAGCCCTTCATTTGCCCTTCATGAGCCATGGGATCCTGGGAAACCTGGCTGCGTGGATACAGAATTGGCTTGTCTATAGAAGGCAGAGGGTGGTAGTGTGGAGTCTTCTGCCTCGTGGTTGCTGACCAGTGCTTTTCTGCAGGGATCTGTTCTGTGATCCCTGCTCGTTACAAGTTTTATAAATGACTTGGAAGGGTGAGTTGGTAAGTTTGCAGATAATACGAAGGTTGGTCGTGATATTTTCAGGATGCAGAGCTGGGCAAGTGACCGGTGGAGTTCAACCTGGAAAAGTGTGAAGTGATTCATTTTGGAAGGTCAAATTTGAAGGCAGTCTACAGGGTTAATGGTAGAGTTCTTCACAATTTGGAGGAACAGAGGAATCTTATTGCCTTAAGGGTGTGTTAGCTTTCAGTAGTCAGACTGAGTTCAGGAGCTGCAAGGTAATGTTGCAACTCTAACTCTGGTTGGACCACACTTGGAATATTGTTTTCATTTCTGGTTGCCCTGTTATAGGAAGGATTTGGAAGCTTTATAGAAGGTACAGAGGAAATATACCAGGATGCTGTCTGGACATTGAGGGCTTGTCTTAGGAGGTAGTTGAGCGAGCTAAGGCTTTTCTGTTTGGGTTGAAGAAGGGTGAGAGGTAACTTGATGAAGGTGTACATGATGATGAGATGTGTAGATAGAATGGATAGCCAGAGACTTTTTCCCAAGGGTAGAAATGGATAATACCTGGGAGCGAAATTTTAGATGATTGGAGGAAGGTTATGGGGGTGGGAGGGGGGGGGGAATGTTCCATACACAGAGTTGGGTGGTGAGTGAAATACCCTGTCAGGGGTAGTGGTAGAGACGGATACATTAGAGTCATTTAAGAAACTTATATAGGCATATGGATGATAGAAAAATAGAGTTGTGTAGGAGGAAGGGTAGGTTAAAAAGTTAGCACAACATTGTGGACTGAAGGACCTGTAGTGTGTTGTAATGTTCTATGTTTTTACCCCCCTTATTGGGTTCTGGGCATTTGTAAAGATTGGGGTGTTGAACACTGAGGCATTCTGGGGCAGCTCATCCAGGTGAGTAAGGGGCGGTATGGTAGTGTAGCTGTTAGCCCAATGCTATTACAGTGCCAACGACTTGTGGGCTCAGTTCTGCCGCTGTCTTAAGGAATTTGTCCATCCTCCCCATGACTGGTGGGTTTCCTCCCACATTCCAAAAGACATTAATTGGTCACATGGGTATAATTGGGTGCTGCACTCTCGTTGAGCTGAAGGGGCCCATTATTGTGCTGTATCTTTAAATAAATACATGAAAAGCGGTCTGCATGTTATAAACAAGAACTTGTATTTTGGACATTATTAGAAGAAAGAGTAGAAGGGATAACTTGGCAGCTTGAACCAGTGATAATATCTAACCCCATGTTCAGACTTGTGAAAGTGACATTTGATTTCCCTTTATTGTGTTTGTACAGGCTGACATCTGGTCTTTGGGAATAACTGCAATAGAGCTCACAAAAGGAGAACCACCGCATTCAGAGCTGCATCCAATGAAAGTTTTATTTCATATTCCAAAGAACAATGCGCCAACGTTGGAGGGAAATTACAGCAAGTCTTTAAAAGAATTTGTGGAAGCATGCTTGAATAAAGAACCAAGTTTTGTAAGTAGATTTAAGCTTAATGTTTTTTCCCCAAAACCTTGGCTTTGAGAAACAGCACAGTCAATTTTTCCCACGTGCTTACAGTTCTTTTCCACTGGCTTTGTGTTGGGCATTTTCACTGGACGATGCACTCATCACTTTCCAATAATTATACCAACTCTCCATTGCAGAATTGAAGGCTTTGCCCTTTGAATGAAGCACTAAGTTGAAATTCTGCTTTGTCCATTCCTTTGGATTGGAACGTGCCATAGGGAGAAGTGGGAGTTAGTTGTTCAGCCCCTTGAGCCTGGTCCTCCACTCAACTAGGTGACCTTCTACCTCAAAGGCATTTTCTATTTTGTCTGTTGATCCCTTTAATGTCCAGAAGTCCATCTTTGAATGCAGTCACTGAGTAAGCCTCCATTGACTGCAAAACAAATTTCATATAGTTTGTTAGTCATGGAAAATCTGATTCAAATGATTTATCATCCTAAGTAGAGTCTGTATTTATTTCTGTCCTAAATTGCCACCCCTTTATTTTGAGATTGCAGCAGAAGAACAGTAGTATTTCCAGATGCTCTAGTCCATTATTTAGTCTTCAGGCAATACTTAAAAAGCAATTATCTGATTACTGTCACATGGTAAGGGTAAGAACATAAAACCACAGGAGCAGGAGTATGCCACTGGGCCCAACCAGCCTGCCTCACCATTCAGTATGATCATGGCTGATGTATGCTGCCTCAGTTGCTCTTCTGTGCATGTTCCCTATAATGTTCAATTTCCCAACCTTTCAACTGTTTGTCTACCTACATCTAATGTTCTGATCTCCACCACTTTCGGAGGCAGAGAATTCAAGAGATTCACCTCTGAGAGAAGTTGCTATGCACCTCAATCCTTAGAGGATTGGAAAGCTTTTAAAAAGCAACAGAAGGCAACTAAAAAAGCCTTACAGAGAGAAACAATGAAATATGAAGGTAAGTAAGCCAATGATATAACAGAAGATACCAAAAGTTTTTTTGGATATATAAAGATTAAAAGAAAGATGAGAATAGATATTTGACTTCTGGAAAATAACATTGGAGAGGTAGAAATGGTGGATAAAGAAATGATGGAAGAACTTTAAGTATCTTGGGTCAGTCTTCTATGGAAGTACATTCGGCCCTCCGTATGTGCGGATTCAACTAACCGTGGATCGGGAAAACCCGGAAATTCTCTCTCCAGCACTAATTGCTTGAGCATGTACAGACTGTTTTTTCTTGTTATTATTCCCTAAACAATACAGTATAATAACTATTTACATAGCATTTACATTGTATTAGGTATCATAGGTAATTTAGAAATGACTTATAAGTACAGGCAGTCCCCGGGTTATGAATGAGTTCCATTTCCGAGTCCGTCTTTAAGTCGGATTTGAGGTCGGAACAGGTACATCCGGTATTATTTAGCGTCAGTTAGTCAAACTTTTTACTTAGTATATACTATATACTTTACCTTTCTATGCATATAAAACACTTAAGAAACATACGTATTTCAATAATTTAACCACTGCGTTGCTTAGTAATAATTGTAGCTTTCATTGGGGCAGGGCCTTTCACTTTCTCCATTAAAATTGTTCCGATCGTTGACCGACTGTAGCCTAACGCTTTTCCAATGACCGATGATGTTTCACCTCTTTCCGATTGCTTTATTACTTCCACCTTATTTTCAGTCGCAATCGTGATTATTTTCGTGAACAGAAACACTGCAGATTCAGAGCTGCGCCGCCATGTCTTAATGTCCACTGCACGGAAACATGTTAAGTAAAGTCCAGGTTTCCGCTGGGTCCTAAAGACCACCACACTCATACATGTTAAATAAGGGACTTGAGCATCCGTGAATTTTGGTATCCATGGGGGGGGTCCTGGAACCAATCCCCCGCAGATAAGGAGGGCCGACTATATGCCAAAAATTCGACTGTGTCAGGGCACAAGTGAGTGTAGTTGTTATTACTAAGGAGCACCTACTTGGGAAACTGAACGATCTGAAGGTAGATAAGTCACCTGGATCAGGAGGACTACACACCCCAGGATTCTGAAGGAGGTAGCTGAAGACATTGTGGAAGTATTAGTGATGATCTTTGAAGAATCACTAAACTCTGAAATGGTTCAGGAGGACTGGAAAATTGCAAATGTTACTGCACTCTTTAAGAAGGGAGGCAGAAGAAAGGAAATTATAGTCCAGTTGGCCTGACTACCAGTGGTTGGGAAGATGTTGGAGTCCATTATTAAGGATTGGGTTTTGACGTGCTTGCAGGCACATGATAAAATAGGCCATCAGATATAGGAGCAGAATTATGCCATTCAGCCCATTGAGTCTGCTCTGCCATTTTGTCATGAGTGATCCCGGATCCCATTCAGTCTCATACACCTGCCTTCTCACCATATGCCTTGATGCCCAGACCAATCAGGAATCTTATAAACTTCTGCTCTGAATTTACCCATGGACTTGGCCTCCACCACAGTCTGTGACAGAGTATTCCTCAGATTCACCACTCTTTGGCTAAAAAATTCCTCCTGACTTCTGTTTTTAAAGTTTGCCCCTCAATTTTGAGGTTGTGCCCTCTAATCTGGATACCACCACCAGAGGAAACATCTTCTCCACATCCATCTTATCTAGTCCTTTCAACATATAACAGCATGGAAACAGGCCATCTCGGCCCTCCTAGTCCGTGCCGAACTTTCACCCCGGTAGATCTCAATGAGATCCCCACGCATTCTTCTAAATTCCAGTGAGTACAGGCCCAAAGATGCCATACTCATATATTAATCACTTCATTCCTGGAATTATCCTCGTGAACCTCCTCTGGACTCTCCAGTGACAATACATACAGATAAGGGGCCCAAAACTGTTGACAATACTCCAAGTGCAGCCTGACTAGTGTCTTATAAAGCTTCAGCATTATGTCCTTGTTTGTATATTCTATCCCCTGTGAAATAAGTGCCAACATTGCATTTGCTGCCCTTACCACAGATTTAACCTACGAATTAACCTTCTGAGAGTCTTGCATGAGGATACCAAAGTCCGTTTGCACCTTTGATGTTTAAACTAAACCTGTTTAGTTAACAGTCCACATTATTGTTCCTTTTACCAAAATGGATTATCATACATTTCTCAATACTGCATTCCATCTGCCTCTTGTTTGCCCATTCTTCCAATTTATCCTAGCCCTGCTTCAATTGCATTGCTTCCTCAGCACTACCTACCCCTCCACCTACCGTTATTTCATCTACAAACTTTCCACAAAGCCATCAATTCCATTATCCAAATCATTGACAAATGATGTGGAAAAATAGCGGTCCCAATATTGACCCCTGAGGAACATCATTTGTCACTGGCAACCAACCATAAAAGGCTCCCTTTATTCCCAAACATTGCCACCTGCCTGTCAGCCATGCCAGTATATTTCCTGTAACACCATAAGATTTTATCTTATTAAGCAGATCATGGGAGGCACGTTATAAAATGTCTTCTGAAAATCTAAGTAAATGACATCTACTGTCTCTCCTATTTCCACCCTGCTTGTTACTTCCTAAGAAATCTAACAGATTTGTCAGGCAAGATTACCCTTTCAGAAACCATGCTGACTTTGACTTATTTTTATCATTAGTCTCCAAGTACCCTGAAATTACTTCCTTAAGAATGGACTCCAACACTTTCCCAACTACTGAGGAGAGGCTAATAATTTTCTCTTTTTTGTCTTCTGCCCTTCTTAAGGAGTGGAGTGACATTTGCACTTTTCCAGTCCTCCGGGACCATGCCAGAATCAAGTGATTCTTGAAAGATTGTGACCAATGCATCCGTTAGCTCTTCAGCAACCTCTTCCAGGACTATGGGATGTAGTCCATCTGGTCCAGGTGACTTATCCCCACCTTTGAGTTTGCCTTGCAGTTTTTCCTTTGTAATAGCAATGACACCTGCTCCTGCTCCCTGACACTCACTGATCTCTAGCATACAGCTAGTGTCTTCCATAGTCAAGACTGAAGCAAAATACTTACTAAGTTCATCTGCCATTTCTTTGTCTCCCATCGCTACCTCACCAGCATCATTTTCCAGTGGTCCAATATCAACTCTCCCCTCCCCTTTATTCTTTATATAAACTGAAAAACCTTCTAGTATCCTGCTTTATATTATTGGCTAGTTTGCCTTCAGTTTTCATCTTTTCCCTTTTTATAGCTCTTTTACTTGCGTTTTGTTGGATTTTAAAAGCTTCCCAATCATGCCATTTCCCACTCACTTTTTTTTCCTTATATGCCCTCTCCTTGGGTTTTATGCAGTCCTTAACTTCCCTTGTCAGCCATGGTTGTCTTGTCCTGCCATTTGAGAACAGCTACTTCTGTGGGACATATCTATCCTGCGCCTTGTGATCTATTCCCAGAAACTTCAACTACCTCTCTTCTGCTGTCATCCCTGCCAGTATCCCCCTTCAATCCACATGGTCAAGCTCTTCTCTCATGCCTCTGTAATTCCCTTTATTCCATTGCAATACTGATGTGATTTATGCTTCTCCCTCTCAAATTGCAGTATGAATTCAATCATATTATGATTCCTGCTTCCCAAGGGTTCCTTTACGTTAAGCTGACTAATAAAATCTGGGTTATTACACAACACCCAATCTAGGATAGCCTTTCCCTTAGTAGGCTCGAGCACAAGCTGCTCTAAATAGCCATCTTGTAGGCATTCAACAAATTCCCTGTCTTGCAATCCAACGCCATCCTGATTTTCCCAGTCCCCTTGCATATTGAAGTTTCCCTATTACCATTGTGACATTATTATTATGACTTGTCCTCTCTAGCTCCCTTTGCAATCTCAACCCCACATCTTGGCTACTATTTGGAGGCCTATATATGATACCTGTAATGTGTTTTTTTTTTCACCCTTGCAGTTTTTTAGCTCCGCCCACAAAGATTTGACATTCTCTACCCCAAGTCACCTCTTTCTAAAGATGTAATTCCATCTCTTACCAATAGAGCCACACCACTGTCTATGCCTTCCTGCCTGTCCTTTTGATACAGATGTTGAGCTCCCAAATATGACTTTCTTTCAGCCACGACTCAGTGATACCCATAATGTCATACCATCCAATCTCTAATTGCGCCATGAGTTCATCCTCCTATTTCTGAATGCTATGTGCATTTAAATACAGCACCTTCAGTCCTGCATTCTTCACCCTTGTGAATTTTACCCCTGTGGTACAACTTAACTCTTTGCTCTGTCTGCAGTTGTAGCCAACCATTGGCTTGACCCTCCTTATATTCATGTTACACCCATCATCTACTTGTAAACCTGTTGGCTCATACTCAGTTTTATTGTATTGGTTCCCATCCCACTGCCATATTACTTTAAACCACTTCCACCAGTTCTAGCAAACCAGTTCAAGGATGTTGATCTCCCTAGGATGCAAGTGTAACACGTCCTTTTTGTACAGGGCATACCAGAAGAGGTTCCAATGATCCAGAAATCTGAATTCCCTGCCCCTTGATCCAATTCTTCAGCCACACATTTATCCACCACCTAATTCTGTTCCTATCCTCACTGTGCGTGGCACAGGTAGCATTTCAGAAATCATTACTGTTGAGATCCTGCTCCTCAGCTTCCTTCCTATCTCCCTGTATTCTGTTTTCAGGACCTCCTCCCTTTTTGTACCTATGTAGTTGGTACCAATACGTACCATGACTTGGCTGCTCGCTCTCCTTTTCAGGATATTGTAGACTTTGGCACTTGTGAGGAAATCTACTATCTGTGTTTCCTTTTCACGTCCACAGAATCACCTGTCTGTCCCCTAACTATAGCGTCCCATTTTACTACTGCTGTCCTCTTCAGTTTCCTGCCCTTCTGAGCTACATGGCTAGACTCAGTGCCAGAGGCACATCCACTATTCCTTTCCCCAAGTAGCTCGACCTCCCCAACAGTACTCAAAATGGAGTACTTATTGTTGAGTGCTCTCTCATTCTTTCTTCCCTCTCCTGATAGTCACCCGTTTTTCTGTCTCCTGTAGCCTTGGCATGACTAACTCCCTGTAGTTCTGTCTATCACCACTTCACTTTCCCTAACAAGCCGAAGGTTGTTGAGCTGCAGTTCCAGTTCCTGTTCCCTAACATGATCTCTAAGAAGCTACATCTTGATGCACCGGGTGACCATCAGGGAGGCAGGTAGAACCCCACTTCTCTCAAGAGTTAATTCAGAAAAAAAGAAATAAGGAATTAACTTACTTACTTGCCTTGCTTCCGTCTGTTCTTGCTGAAGCTTTGTTGAGCCAGAGTCTTACTATGCTGACTCAGACTATTCCGACAACCGCTCCCAAGATGACTGCTCCGCTGGTGGTGGTACTTTTCTATGGAGACTGGGTTTTTAATGCTCTTCACCAGACTTGGGCTGGAATGCTTCTGTTGCGTCTGCACAGTACTCCATTCGAAGACTTCCGCTGAAAAACTTCCTGCTTTTTAAAGCTCTTCACTGGACCTGCGTTGGAGTGCTTCTGTTGCATCTGCACAGTACTCCAGGCCTAAGTCAGCATGGTTGCTTTAGGGGGATATATTGCCTGACAAATCTGTTGGAATTCTTGGCGGAAGTAACGGGCAGGATAGGCAAAGGAGAGTCAATGGATTGTTTACTTGGATTTTCAGATGGCCTTTGACAAGATACCACATCTGAAGCTGCTAAACAAAGTAAGAGCCCATGGTATTATAGGAAAGATACTCACATGGACAGTAAAAGTAGGATAAAGGGGGGCTTTTCTAGTTGGCTGTCAGTGACTAGAGGTGTTCTGCAGGGGTTGGTGTTGGGATGGCTTCTTTTTACGTTATATTGTTAAAGAAGGTGAATGGTATGTTGGCATTCGTCAGCTGTGGGATTGAGTTCAATAGCTGTGAAGTAATGTTACAGCTATGTAAGACCTTGGTCACCTGGATTACTGTGTTCAGTTCCAGTCACCTCACTACAGGAAGGTCATGATACTATAGAAAGAGTGCAGAGGAGATTTTACAAGGATGTTGCCTGGATTGGGGAGCATGCCTTATGAGAATAGGTTGAGTGAACTCAGCCTTTTCTCCTTGGAGCAACAGAGAATGAGAGGTGACCTGATAGAGGTGTATAAGATGATGAGAGGCATTGATCATATGGATAGAGGCTTTTTCCCAGAGCTGAAATAGCTGCCACAAGAGGACACAAGTTTGAGGTGCTTGGGAGTAGGTACAAAGGAGATGTCTGGGGTAAGTTTTTTACTCAGAGAGTGGTGAGTGCATGTAATGGGCTGCCAGCAACGGTGGTGGAGGTGTATTATGATAGGGTCTTTTAAGAGACTCTTGGATAGGTACATGGAACTTGGTAAAATAGAGGGCTTTGGGTAACCCTAGTAATTTCTAAGGTAGGTGCATGTCTGGCACAACTTTGTGGGCCGAAGGGCCTGTATTGTGCTGCAGGTTTTCTGTGTTTCTGACTTCTTCAACCTGGTGGTGTGGGAGCTACCTCCTTCACAATTGTGGCAGCAAGCGGAAAGCGTGGGCTGGATGGTGGAGGTGCTTGATGGAGCCTGCTTTCTTGTGGATGTGCTCATTGGTGGGGAGGGCTTTACCTGTGATGGACTGGACTGTATCCACTACTTTTTATAGGCTTTTCCATTCTTGGCCATTGGTGTTTCCATACCAGGCCGTGATGCACTCAGTCAGGATACTCTGCACGGCACACCTGCAGAAAGCTGTCAAAGTTTTAGATGACATGCTGAACTTGTGTAAACTTCAAAGAAAGTAGAGGCGCTGCCGTTGAACATTTTGTTGGAGTTGCTGACCAACCTTTTGTTTGAGAGCTTGTGTATGAATTTACTGTTGCATTCTCTGTGTTAAGAATGCTTCAGTAACTGTAAACCATTTGGAGCTTCCTAAAGACGCAGAGTGGCATAAGGTTTTTGCCAGTTAGAGTGACTAGATGTCTTAATTTCCTCTGCTCTTGGGGTGCTTTGTTTAACTTCATTTAGATGTAACAGCAACCAGCTATTGTTCTTCTGTAAGGTCCCTGAGCATTGAAGGAACACTGAGTTGTTTCAGGCTCACGTCAGCAGTACAGTGGTCGCAAAAGGCATTCAGTCATTTTCTTAAACCTGGCAATGCTGTCGAGTTAGCTGGAATGACAGAACAAAATTCAGGATGTGAATGACTCACTATGCCACAACTGCTTGCTTTTGATAACTCCCTGAGGGTTTTCAGATGAACAGGCTACAAATCATGATGGCATACATTGTGTGCAACTTTTTGCCTGAATGCTAATTTAAAATTAAATGGAAACATCAGAACTGAAGAACATCTGAGAACGGAACATAATTACTGGCTTGTGTTTAAGAGGAAGATTTCACAACTGCAAAGACCTTTAGCAACTAACAATGAGCTGGAGGAACTCAGTGGGTTGAGCAGCATCTGAGGAAGGAAAGAAATCGTCTGAAGTTTTAGCTTGAAACCTTGCATCAGGATTGAAATTGGAGAGGCGAGATGGCCAGCATACAGTAGGGAAGGAGAGTAATAAGAAATTACTTTGAGGTGATTCATAGACTGAGGAGAGGTGTGAGGTGACAGGTAGTGCCAGATAGTTCTAAGTATAATGAAAAACTTAGTTATTGCAGCCCAAAACATTGGAGACGCAACATTTGTAAGGAAAAAGAAATACATTCAATTTAAGTTCCTCAAAATTATATAAGAGCAAAAAAAGTCCATTGTATTGCAAAGTGGTCATAGTGCTGTTTTACTGAAATGGTAGTTAGGATTTTGCCAGTTGGTCCAAAAGCCGAATGGCAGAAGGGAAGTAGATATTCTTGAACTTGATGGTGCGGACTTCCTGCCTAATGGTAGCCGTGAGAAGGTATGGCCCAGACGGTGGGAATTTTTCATGATAGCTATTGCTGTCTTGAGGACACCAACTTACTGCCCTCTACTGTGCCTATTGTCTTGTTTATTATTTATTGTAGTGCCTGCTCTGTTTTGTGCACTTTATGCAGTCCTGGGTAGGTCTGTAGTCTAGTTTTTTGTGTTGTTTTCACGTAGTTCTGTGTAGTTTTTGTACTGTTTCATGTAACATCATGGTCCTGAAAAACATGGTCTCGTTTTTACTGTGCAGTTATGGTCGAAATGAAAATAAAAAGTGACTTGACTTGACTTGATCACCTCTTGTTGATACTATCAGTGGTAAGGAGGGATGTGTCAGTGATGTATTGGGCAGAGTCCACTGTTCTCTGCAGCTTTTGTGCATTCAAGTTGCTGTACCAGACCATGATGCCACTGGTCAGAATACTTTTGACAGTCCTCCTTTAGACGTTTGTTAGTATGTTGGGTACAATTAAATAATACAGCAAGTGTGAAGATGTTTAGCCTGGTTGCCACGCAAAGGACCTGACATTGTAGAATGATGAGCTTTGCTTTACTTTTCAGCTTTAAAGGGATTCATATGTACTTTATTTACTTTCTTAAGAGACCAACAGCAAAAGAGTTGCTGAAGCACAAGTTTATATTACGAAACTCCAGAAAGACCTCCTACTTGACAGAACTGATTGACCGGTACAAGCGGTGGAAGGCGGAACAGAACCACGAGGACTCCAGCTCGGGTGAATTAGACTCGTGAGTGTTGCTCTAGCACATACTCATATAAGGCTTAGGTGCATCCAATGAAACATGCGAAGCTATCTTGATGAATGTGCTATCACATAGCTCAGAAGTAGGTAATCAGGTCTGTGTTTCAATAACTATAGAGTATTTAGAACTTCCCAAAGTCATGCAGTGTGCATGTTTTTGTGGTAAATGGAGGTCTTCACTTTCTCAGATCAAGACACTGGTAAACCACATTTGGTGTTACATGCAGTTCTGTTTGCCGATGTCATTAAACCAGTATGGGTGGGGAAAAAAATTATGAAGGTGTTACTAGGACTTATGCCTTGCATTATAAAGAAAGACTGGATAGGCTGAGGCTTTTTTCCCGGAGCGCAGGAGGCAGAGGGGTGACTATATAGTTGGAAAAAAATTATAGGACATGGTAAGTCTTTTCCCCAGTGTAGGAAAATCCAAAATTAGAAGGTATAGGTTTAAAGTGAGAGGGGAAAGATTAAAAGAGAATCTAAGGGGGAAATTTTAATAGAGACAGTGGCGGGTGTATGAGTATGGAGTACCAGGGGTAGTTGTAAAGATGGTTACAGTTGTAGCATGTAAAAGATATTCAGAATGTTGCATGCTTAGAGGAATTTTGGAGGGATATGGGCCAAATGCAGGCAGATGGGACTGGCTCAGGTTGGCAGTTTGGTTGATGCATACGAGCTGGGCAGATGGGGATGTTCCAATGCTCTATGGCCGTGTGACTCTATCCAGTACATTCACTGTTTCTTTCTCCGCAGATACTGCTCGACTTGCTGAGCCTTCCAATATTTTTTGTTGTTGTTTCTGATTTTCTGCATCCACGTTCTTTTTTAAACTACCTCTCAGATCTGTGCTGCTGTCATGTTTCCACCTTTTCTGCTTCTCTCACCCTATCCAAATCTCCGAGGCGCTTATTCTTCTCAGATTTTAATTCTGTGAATTGGCGGGTTTTAGCATGTTAAAGGTGTTGTAAAAGCACGAGCTTGTGTAGCAGTTCTTTTTCTTGGTGAAATTGCCTTCCTTTGGTTTGGATGGATAAGTTTACCATGTGGATGATTTGTCAGGTAGATGTACCAGTTATGATTTTTTTCTTATCATTAGGGAAGCTGAAAGACAGGCATCAGGAGGGGAGGATACAAGTGACTGGATCTTTACAATCAAAGAGAACGACCCAACCAAACTACAAAATGGAGCAGGTCAGCTTGACAGCCTCAGCGAGAGTGATCAGGTACTGATGATCTTGGTCTTAAGTTTGATGAGCAAATCTTTGTAGTTCTACTGTCCTATTGCTGCTAAGGTGATCACTGGGTATTAAGATAAATTATTATGGTTTTAGCCAAATTAAAGTTCTGTCAAAATCTTATCTAATGTCGAGCACCACAGGTCACTGTGATGATATGCATTCATACATGTATATATTCTACATCACAACAGAAGGCATTCTCAAAGGACTTTAGTGGCCTGTAAAACACTTCAGAGTGCCTTGAGATTGTGAAATGCCTTACAAGAATACAACATTTCCTTTCTCTCATTTGAAACATGTCTTAAAACTCATCTGATTATCCAAGTTTTCAGTCATCCATTTTAGTTTTACTTTGGTGTTCAATCTTATACAGTATCACTTGTCAATATGAAATGATATGAGTCAGCTGCACCTTTCCTCATTCCCTGTCACGCCCACTGTTGAACTTGAACACACTCGAGGTCATCAGTCGCTTAAACGCAGTGATACCCTAGCGCCAGGGATCACCGGTTGGCCTCGGGTAACTGGCAAGAAGTGCCATTGCTGCTGGCCTGGAGCATGGACAGATGGGCACCGCCTCTAAAAGCTACCTCGCTGTGATCTACTGAAAGTCATCCCTCAAGCCAAATTTTAGTCATCCTACAAGGGTGGCAGGCACAGGCCCTGTCGCGCTCCTCGCTCGGTCACTCTCTCTGGACTGTGACCGCCACGGCCTCAGTACGGGGACCTCCGGCCCTTACCTTGCCTTCTCACTCCACCCATGACCAGCCCGCACCTGGCCAAGGACAGAAGCAAGTGCTGAGAGCCACGAAAACTAAATTGCGGAATAGACTGGACTTAAGGAACCCTCTTTGAGTATCGCTGTCTCCCATCACCCCTCGTTGGGACCGTCTTGTTGCGGGGAAACAAGCCCAGGGCTCCCACTGATTCAGCGATATTGGTGTGTTGCGACGACTTTATTATGTTCATGCAAGGAAAATATGCACTGTGTATTTAATATTAAATTCATTAGATAAACCCTTTTAGAAACGAAATTGAGTGTATTAGCCACTTATAAGTGACTCATAATTGACTTATCACCTATATTCCGGTCGTGATTAACACCCCCCACCGTCAGCCGGTCTGCAAGAATATTGTCAATGTTAAACCAGTCCACAGTGCAAAAAAGGTTGGTGACCCCTGCACTAGGAGATCTTTAGAACTGAGATGAGGAGGGAATTTCTTCAGCTGAATATGTAGTGAATATGTGGAATTTGTTGCCACGGAGGGAGGTGGAGTCCAAATCATTGGGTGTATTTAAAGCAGAGACTGATTAACAACGCAGAAATTTACAGCACTTTACAGGCCCTTTGGCCCACAGTGTTGTGCCGATCACATAACCTCCTCTAGAGACTCCTTAGCATTTCCTTAGCGCGTAGCCCTCTGTTTTTCTAAGCTCCATGTACCTATCTAAGAAGCTCTTAAAAGACCCAATCGTTTCCACCTCCTCCACCACTGCTGACATTCCACGCACCCCCCACTCTCTGTGCGAAAAACTTAACTCCTGACATTCCCACTGTACCCATCTCCAAACACCTTAAAATTATACCCCTTCATGTAAGCCATTTCAGCCCTGGGAAAAAGCCTCTGACTATCCACATGATCAGTGCCCTTCATCATCTTATACATTTCTATCGGGTCACCTCTCATCCTCCATCGCTCCAAGGAGAAAAGGCCAAGAGCACTCAATCTATTCCCATAAGGTATGCCCTCCAATCCAGGCAACATCCTCGTAAATCTTCTCTGCATTCTCTCTATAGTATCCACATCCTTCCTGTAGTGAGGTGACCAGAACAGGACATAGTACTCCAAATGGGATTTGACATAACATATCGCCATAACATTACCTCACGGCTCTTGAACTCAATCCCATGGCTGATGAATGCCAACACAACATATGCCTTCTTAACAACACTGCTATCCTGACACGGACCCCAAGATCTCTCAGATCCTGCACACTGCCAAGAGTCTTACCATTTATATTATATTCTGTCTTCAAACTTGACCTACCAAACTGAGCCACTTCACACTTATCTGGGTTGAAGTCTATGTGCCACTTCTCAGCCCAGTTCTGCATCCTATCAATGTCTCGCTGTAACCACTGACAATCCTCCACACTATCCACAACACCTCAAACCTTATGTCATCAGAAAACTTACTAACCCACCCTTTCACTTCATTCGGGTCATTTATAAAAATCACAAAAGGGGGGGGGGGGGGGGGCGGTCCCAGAACAGATTCCTGCGGAACACCACTGGTCACTGACCTCCATGTAGAATACGAACCATTTACAACCACCCTTTGCCTTCTGTGGGCAAGTCAATTCACAAAACAAGGTCTCCTTGGATCCCATGCCTCCTTACTTTCTGAAGGAGCCTTGCATGGGGAACCTTATCAAGTGGCTTACTGAAGTCCATATACTGCTCTACCTAACCAGATTATGTCTCTCCAAATGCTCATAAATCCTGCCTCTCAAGATCTTCTCCAACAACTTGCCCACCACTGAATTCAGACTCACTGGTCTATAATTTCCTGGGTTATCTCTACTCCCTTTCTTGAACAGGGAACAACATTTGCAAGCCTGCAATCCTCCGGTACTTCTCCTGTCCTCATTGATGTAACAAAGATCATCGCAAGAGGCTCAGCGATCTCCTCCCTTGTTTCCCACAGCAGCCTGGGGTATATTTCATCTGGACCCAGTGACTTAATCTAACTTAATGCTTTTCAAAAGCTCCAAAACATCCTCTTTCTTAAATGTCTATATGCTCAAGTGTTTCAGTCCGCTCTAAATCATCCTCACAATTGCCAAGGTCTTTTTCCCTGGTGAATACTGAAGCAAAGTATTCATTAAGCACTTCTGCTACCTCCTCCGACTCCATGCACGTTTCCACCATTGCACCTGATTGGTCCTATTCTCAGATGGCTTATCCTCTTGCTCTTCACATACTTGTAGAATGCCTTGGGTTTTTCCTTAATCCTGCTCACCAAGGCCTTGTCATGGCCCCTTCTGGCTCTCCTAATTTCATTCTTGAGTTCCTTCCTAGCAACCTTGTAATTTTTCAGAGCTCTAACAGTAGGTATATATATGTATATTTTATAGTTGATTAAAAACAATGCAAAGCCGAAATAATATAAAGAAGAAGTGAGGTAGTGTTCATGGGTTCAATGTCCATTTAAGAGTCAGATGGCAGAAGCTGTTCATGAATGGCTGAGTGTGTGCCTTCAAGCTTCTGTACCTCCTTCCTGATGGTAGCAATGAGAAGAGGGCATGTCCTGGGTGATGGGAGAACTTTATAATGGATGCCTCCTTTCTGAGGCGTGGTTCCTTGAAGATTTTAATAGCTTCTTTCGGTCCTTTGCAGTAACATCCCTCCCCATACCAGATAGTGATGCAGCTTGTCAGAATACTCTCCACGGTACATCTATAGACTTTGTTCCTTGCAAGAAAAATATAAACCAGCTTTAATGTATAGATTTGGATCATCATTACCCACTGAAGCACAGTTATAGTCTACAAGTTAGTAGTATTCAACTACTATTCTTTGTTTTAGGTCCAAGATGCTCCAAAGCAATCACAGTCTCAATGTTTACCGACAATTATTTCTCCATTATTTACTGAGGTAAGCAAAATTCATTTACGTGAGTGTAATTCAGTTGTTGAATATTCCATTCATTTTCACATATCTATAATGAATTAATTGATGCCCATGTTCTGGTCCATTGTGTTGATCTGATACACAAAGTGCATGAGTCGATTGATACATGTTCCTGGTTAATTGACTGAAATGCTTTCACTCTGGGTTGAGTGGCTGGTGGGTTTCAGTGTGTTGACTGATTGATGGACACTATTTCAGCTCAAGGAGAAGATCCAGGCAGGTGGAGGCTACACTGAAGCTGTTGACGAACTGAGAGAGGCCTTTTTCCTGGCAGAAGAAGCTTGTCCGGGCATTTCTGATGCACTTGTGAACCAACTTGTGCAAAGACTTCAGAGGTATTTGCTATCATTAAGACAATAATACTGTTTTTCAAAACCTATTTAGCCATTCAAATTATATTAGCTGAGCCTGAACCCAAAAGCTTCCATTGTTATTCTTGTGTGCAATTTGTAATTGTTTTAAAGTTGAAGCAGACTATTGCTGTTTGATTTTTTTCCAGCCAATTTTACTCATGTTGCATCATCTATTGGTTTTAATGATCAATGACAGCTTGTAGATCGAGAAGACTGTGTGCAAAAGGGTAGGATTTTTTGGTGTAGCTGCAAGAAGTCATGGTTGACCCCAGCTGGAGCATTGAGTAGCTCTGTGCACCATATCAAAGGAAGGCTGTAGTGGTTGTGAGGGGAAAAATTCTGAATGATGTTTGGACTTCATAGATTAAATTAGACAAAAAGATGTATAGAATTATATTCCTTAGATTTGGAGGGTGAAGTGGGTGATTGAATTGAAGTTTTCAGTGTAAGGGGAACCAACTGGATAAGGATTGACTATATCTGGTGCCTTTCATGCTTGATTTGAAGGTGATGGTTAGACTGCATTTGGCACATTGAGAGCAGTTTTAGGTGCTGTATCTCAGAAAAGGTGTGCTAGCCTTTTGAGAGAGTCCAGAGGAATGATCCCAGGAATGAAAGACTTAATGTGTGAGGAGTATTTGATTGCTCTGGTCCTGTGGTTGATGGAGTTCAGAAGGATGGGGGGTTGGGGAGTTCATTGAAACCTCTCAAATACTGAATGGCTGGGTGGAACGGACATGGAGAAGAAGTTTCCATTATGTAGGTGAGTCTAGGATTCAAAAGCACAGTGACAAAATAAAGAGATGTCTCTTTAAAACAGAGAAGAAGAAGAATGTCTTCAGCCGGAAGCTACCAGGTCCTCAGGGTGTATTTAAGACAATGATTGATCTTGATCAATAACAGTTACTGGGGAAAAGAAGGTCTGCCGTGATTGAATGGTGGAGTGGAATTGATGGCACAGGGGGACTAATTCTGTTTCTATATGTTATGCTTTGTATAGCGATCTCATCTTGAATAAAGCAGGTTCTTTATGAATAACCTCAACTGTTTGGCCCCCTGGATTGATAACAGCTTAAGGGAGTCACAACAGAGTTGGGAATATTTTCTTCCTTTATTTACCCTCTGCATTTTGTGTCTGCATTTTGCTGGATCAAGTTAAACAGACCAGTTTGTGCCTCATACTGCAGTCATTATGTGGATGAACAAAACGTCAAAAGCTAATCATTTACAGGCAGTAAAGCCAGTAAACCATTTGTTACTGATTCATTAAGGTAAAAAGAACACGTGCAAACAAGCTGGAGGAACTCAGCAGGTCGGGCAGCATCCGGGGAAGTGAGCAGTCAACGTTTCGGGCCGAAACCCTTCTGAGACTGAAGAGAGAGGGGTCAGGGGCCCTATAATGAAGGTGGGGGAGGGTGGGAAGGAGAAGGCTGGTAGGTGCCAGGTGAAAAACCAGTCGGGAAAGATGAAGGGGTGGGGGAGGGGATAGGCAGGAAAGATGATGAAGGAATGTAAGGGGAAGCACTATGGGTAGTAGTAGAAGGCAGAATCATGAGAGAGGTGATAGGCAGCTAGAAGAGGAGGCAGAGTGAAACTGGGATGGGGGAAGGGAGAGGGAGTAGCACCCTCCGCTACTTTCTTGACAATAGACCTCACCAGTTCCCCAACACCACCCCACTCCTCCGGTTGGCGGAACTGGTATTCACACTTAATAACTTCTCTTTTGGCTTCTCCCACTTTCTTCAGACCAAGGGTATAGCTATGGGCACTTGCACGGGCCCCAGCTATGCTTGCCTCTTCGTGGGTTATGTGGAGCAATCTATGCTCCAAATCTATACTGGTACTGCTCCTCATCTTTTCAATCCCTCTCCCTTCCCCCATCCCAGTTTCACTCTTCCTCCTCTTCTAGCTGCCTATCACCTCTCTCATGATTCTGCCTTTTTCTACTACACATAGTGCTTTTCCCTTACGTTCCTCCATCATTCCTCCTGCTTCCTCTCCCCCACCCCTTGATCTTTCCCCTGACTGGTTTTTCACCTGGCACCTACCAGCCTTCTCCTTCCCACCCTCCCGTCACCTTCTTTATAGGGTCCCTGCCCCTTCCCCTTCAGTCCTGACGAAGGGTCTCAGCCTGAAACGTTGACTGCTCGTTTCCACGGATGCTGCCCGACCTGCTGAGTTCCTCCAGCTTGTTTGTATGTGTTGATTTGACCACAGCATCTGCAGTGTACTTTGTGTTTACTGTAAGGTAAAAAGAATAATCTTTGAAATTTCTATTTCAGATATTCATTAAGTGGGGCCAGTTCTTCCAACTGAAGGTGAATGTTCATTTCTGGAAAGATGATGCCGCTGAGACTACGTTGGTGCTCTTAACAGTGATCACATCCAACAACCTTACAAGATGTTATAGGTTATCCCCTGGACAAACAGCGCCAAAAGTCTCTCAGAGCAAATTATCAGCCAGTTTATGCTGCTTGAAGCTGTTAGTTTTTATCAATTTCTACCATAGTGCACATTTTCAGGTGGGATGAACTGCCTACCAATTTTTTTTTTTAAGTTTTGTTTTATATCCCAAATTGTATATTTAGGACTGAGATTCGGAAAGTGAAGCCTCTGCAGTGCCTCAGGTAACCTGCTTAACGTTGATTATAACTGGGAGATGGAGAGGTTCTCATTAGCTTGTGTACATTTGTGTATATAGAATCATTTTTACTGAAGGTGCAGATCATGAGCGCGCATTGGGAGCATAATTGACTTATTGTACAGCCTCAGGGTCTGAAATGACCTGCTTCTACTCAGTTCTCAGGTGGCTCGAGACCCATGAGGGATCTGATGACTCCACCGTAGGTGGGTCAGGGAGCGCTTGATGGAGAGGGGAGGGGTTGGGTAGTTCGGGTGTTGTTTGCTCCTTCTGCTGTTTGTGCTTGGCCTCCATTCGTTCCTGTCATTGAGACTTAAGGTGTTTAGTGCCTTCCCGGATGCTGCTTCAACAAACTTGAGCGGCATGGTAACTGTATAAATCACATCAACAACCAATTGCTTATGTGGACTTTGTTCTGTGGATGAAACTTCGAAAGGGCCATTGTTAAATATTACCTGTATAGATCGAATAATGTTCTGGTGACTATTTAGTTGTTTTCTGGACCTTGCCATTTTTGTAATTACACTGTCCAACTTGGATGATCTTGGGTCACTTTTTAGTAGTTTCTCATTTCCATCTGGCCCAACTCAATTACTTTTTGAAATCTAGCACCCTTAGATGACAAGAGATGAACAGCTCCATCTGAGTTGTGTTTGTTACCTTGCAAGAGTTCAGAATGACAAATGATGTTTTCTTTGATCTTTCACTGGGTTTTCAAAGCAATTCAAGCAAAATTGGAAATGACCAGTTGTCACCTTGCTATTCTTAGTAAGTTGCATCTTTGATGAGATAACCATAGTTGCCAAGATGATATCTGTCCCTTCAAGAAGCATTTAGTCTGGATCTTAGAGACTTCCTTGTATGTCTCAGAATAAATAATCCAGTGTGTCCTTTTACATCAGTTTAAGTTTTGAGCTGGTGAGGTAACTTCTGTAGAAGATTAATTGTCAACTTCTAGGCAAATAGATTGGAAAGATTATTTTCTGCATCAGAAAGTTAGATTCTCTTGTGTTTTAGAGTGTGTGCCAGCACCTGGCTTCAGATGTTTCAGACTGTTACATTGCTATTAATTTGCAGTAGTAAATGTCAAGCTAATGAGGGAGAGAGGCTTCAGGAGCTCAACAATGTTGAATCAAGCTAAACAGGCCAAATCACACATTGTGTGCGCCAGAAAGCATTGATCAGTCAAGAGCTACTTGAACATCAGAAAAGTTGTAGATGCAGGGAATCTCAAAATAAAAATATGACACTGCGAACACGCAGCAGATCTGGCAGCTTTGATGGGAAGAGAAGCTGTTAGCATTTCAGTTTTGGGATCTTTTGGCAGAACTGAGTAAGAGAGAAGGCGGGTAGAGAGGTAGGGGTGGGCATTTTCTCAGAAGGGTGAAATATGGCTATTGAGGGACTGTTAATCTACTTTGTGTAATAGATTGCTGATATTGTAACATTGGTATATAGCATAATTAGAACAAACTGTACAAATGTAAGAGGAAAGGGTGTGTTGGCAACCAAAAATGGCCAGTTCTGATACAAGCTGAAAGAGGATTTTTGGAAGATGGAGAATTGGATCGTGTGCCTAGATGAAACATGAGGTGATTTTCCTCAAACTTGCAATAGATCTCATTATCAACCTCCATAAATCAAAGCTTTCGCAGAATTGCTAAACCTTTAAACCTGGTTTAAAGCATAATTCCCATCCCTATAAATAATTGATTTTTATCTCTGATCCTTAAAGGAATTTAGAGAAACAACACAGAGTAGGCCTTTCTGACCCCTTGAGCTGTACTGCCCAGCAAACCCCGACAACCCCGACTTAATCATAACCTGTTTGCAGGACAATTTACAATGACCAATTAACCCATCTGGTACGTCTTTGGACTGTGGAAGGAACCCGGAGGAAACACACATATTTCACAGGGAGGATGTACAGAGGCTCCTTACAGAGGATGCTGGAATTGAACTCCGTACTCCATCCTGAGTCGTGATAGTGTTGTGCTAACTGGCACCCACGAATGTACATCAGAGCTCGGCTTGTTCATTGGGCTGCAAGACTAAGAGGAAAATTTTGCTTGATGTTCCTTCATTTGATGGTATACCCAACTTAAAAAAAAAAACCAGAATGATGCAAATACTCAGCTTTTGTGGGAAGCAAAACAGAATCACCATTTCCCTTGTCAATTCTTTGACAAATTTTCACATTTACAACCTTATTTGTCAGATGCATAAGTGAAAGCTTGGTATTTGTGTGACTGATGCACTCCACTGTTCTAACTTGCCACATGCTTGTAACATTCTTACTATGCAATAGAACCAAAGAGTCCTGGATTCAGGATCCTTCCTGAAGGGTTTATGTTGTATAACTAACACAGTAAACTTCCCAAGTGTTTTGCATATCAGAGTCTCTTTGAGACTACCTGCAAACAACTCATGCAGCTTTAATTGGTTGAAAGGAGTATCTGAAGTACAATGTTTAATCTATAGTTGTGCCAGTGTAAATATTCAATTTTTGTTGGATTATGCCTGAGAGAATTTACTATGTCTACAGCTTTGGCATCTTGCATCCCAATTCTAATGTTTCAGATGAAGTCCAACGTCACTTTTGACCATTAAAAATGCAACTTTGGGATGTTTAAAGTTTGCGAATTTCTACAATCAATATTCCGGCCCAGATCAGGTTATGTTTTATTCCATCATGTAATCACTTTGATTTGTACTGAAGACAAAGAGGAAACCAATTCCTGCTTCCACTCATTGCTGCAAAGCAATTCTGCTGTGTGTTCATTCCTTTAGCCAGTTAGTAAAATCACAGTGTAATATTTCATAAACATCAGAGCTAGCGCTTCTGTTGATTGAGTGAGCTAGTTGGTATTGGACCATCTTGTGCACTAATTAGAAAAGTTAGTGAATCACCAGAAGGCAGTGAGTAGTAATAATGTATGCTGGCTGCATTGTGATTGCCTACCTGATAGAATAGGCCACGAGGTACTACTTATAGATCCACTTTTGTAAAGAGTGTTAAACAATCTGTCATCACAGATTATAGTGTTTGCATTAAGTTCTGTTATTTAAAGATGCATATTTCCCTATTTGTTTGCACTATATAATTGGCCATTTTAAAGAAGTAAGGTGACATTAGACCTTGTGTAGTAATTAAGATCTTCAGTCTTGTCACCGTTTCCATTACAGAAGTGCCATGGCTCAGTCTACCCCCTTTACTGCGGTGGTGTGCTGCACTTTCCCTGTTTAGTTTGTATTACCTGGCTGCACTTTTGAAAGTATTTTTATTTTAATATTTCAAACATGGTACATGGATTGCAGTTTTTGTACCTGTTCTCTCCAGCTAACTGCAAATATTTTACAATCAAAAGGAATCTGTAATTAGTGTATTTTGTGCACATAATGGCAATAAAGTAGTAAGGTCATCAGAAAATGTTCTTAAACACAGGTACATTGTTCGGAATGATTCAATTAAAAAGACAATATTTTTATAATTGTGTGTAAAGAGCTAGTGTTGCAGTAAATCTGGTCCTTTAAGATGTTTAATAATGACAGGATACTTAATAAAGATGCTAATTAAATGTGTAAATTTCATTTTATGTAACATTGCTGACAGTTTATAGTCTTGTATATAATCCTTGCTTCTGTCATTCAACACAATGTACTGAAATTCTCTGTAAGCTTTTAAGTGATTTTAAATAAAAGGTGAATTCTGATGCAATGTAGAATGTTAGTTCTGTCAAAAGATGTTTTTGTAACTGAAGGAAGCACAGTGCATAGACAGCCTAACATAAGAACATAAGACATGATGTTGAAACAGAAGTTGTCCATTACTCCTTTGAGTTTGCTCTTTGATAAGACCATAAGTAATCTTCAAGCTCAGTTTCATTTTTCTGTCCAATGTTTATCTCAGCATATAACTGTATTTCAGTTGGTTCTTTTAGAGTATTCATGGTCCTTTGTGCACCTTGGGTATTTTTTAACCCAGTTTTTCCCTGCTTTCAGTCCTGAGAGAATGGCTTTTTCCCCTGAGACTGCTGCTCTCATGTGGAGGGGAAGCAGACTCCTGGTGTCCATTATGTGAATCCCTCTCAGTCTCGGGGTTCTGCAGCGCTGTATGTAACACTCCTCTGCTAGTTGCATTCATCAGCTTGCATTTGGGCAGACCCCACAACAGGCCTGGAGCTGCTTTAAACCCAGGAGATGCTGAGTGACAAATGTCTGTGGTATAACTGAGACCTAAGATAGTTGTGATCTCAGAGAGGTGGATTCAATGCTTATATTATTTTTAATGTTTTTAATGGTTTCTTAATTTTAATGCATTTTAATTTATTTTACTTGGTAATTATTTGATTGTAAGCATTTATAACTATTGTGTTTTGAAAAAGTGCCCCAGCATTGACAGAGGATTGAACTCTGTGCCCAGCCTTCTCAACTCTTTAAGCCTGTCTTCATCTGGTTCAAATTTCATAAGTTGTAGGAACATTTGGGACAGGTGAATTTGAGTGAAGCTATCCCTTCTGGTTCAAGAGCCTAATGGTTGAAGGGTAATAACAAGTTGCCCCTTGTTGTACTATGGGTTTTGGGTCTAGGTTTTCCTGAAGCCTTTCTGTTTAATTTTAAAAATGTGTAAGGCTGCAGCAAGTATGTATGGCATTAGAAAAGATCTTATTATCAGGATTGTGGATTTCGGAAACTGGAGTAAGTATCGATTTTTGGATTTTTCCATAGTAATTAAACACAACTTGAAGTGATGCTGATTAAACACCTAAATATTGGTCAAGAAGCTCCTGCTGGTCTTCACAAAAGTGCCATAGAATTGTATCCATCTGATAAGAGTCTCTATGCTACCTTATTTGAAATACAAGGAGTGTGTGGCAAGTAGATTGTTAAAACTGATATCCTCGTACTTCTTTTCATAATCTTTTTAAAGTGGTAAGTGTTATAAACTAGTGTAGGATTAGTGTAGCTTTTTATAAATGCCAAATTTAATAATTCATTTATAAAAAAAAGTCTTTTACACTGACAAGAAGCTTTGTATCCATTCACCATTTTATATGTATTTTTTAAAATTCCTCTCTGTGCCTTGTGGCTCATCAGGTGACAATCTTGCTGTTCCTTTAGCATTTTGTTTGCTTTTTTTAAAAAGAGGCAGAGTTGCTAGCTCAACCCGGCGCGGATGGAAAACGTGCTCGGAGCCAGCTGGATTTGAATCTGGAACCAGATGCCACTGCGTGACCGGCTGGCACATGTTATATTCTTGTTCCAGGTTTATGTTCATGGCACTGACAGTTCTGAATGACGAAGGTATCCTCTCTCCATCACATCCTGTGCCACCTGCTTACCTTACAGCATCAGTGTTTGTAAACTTTCACAATTATGGATTTGATGCTTCCCTTTTAACATTAGAGGGCGTGCTTCCAAAGCGAGAGAGGATCCGAAGGAAATGTGTGAGGCAGTTTATTTTTTTTAAGAGAGCTGAGTGCTCGGAATGCACAACCATGCGTGGTGGAAACAAAAAGAGACATTTTGAAGGCTCTTAGAAAGGCACATGACTGTACATACAATGAAAGGATATGGATTGTGTGCACAGAGAAGGAATTAGCATACTAAAGCACCCTTAGCTTAATTAGTTCAGCACGGCATGGTGGATAAAAAGGCCTGTCTTTGTTTTGTTTTATGTTCTCATATAGTTTTTTTTAATGTTTTGTGATGATTGAATTCTATAAATGTTAATGTAGTTTTGAATAGCTGTGTTAGATATTTTATGTCATTCAGTGGTTGGCAAGGTAGTCTCATTCAGAAAGTTGTGTGGCATGGGATCTTGGGAAACTTGACAGCATGGATTCAGGTTGACTTGCCCCATAGAAGGCAGAGGGTGGTTGTAGGTAGAGCATATTCTGTTTGGAGGAGTTCCGGGACCCAGCAGGTTTGTAACCTTTATAAATGACTTGGATGAGAAAGTGGAAGGATGGGTTGGAAAGTCTGCAGATGACATGAAGGTTGGTGGTGTTGTGGATAGTGAAGGTTGTCACGCCTTAGTGTAAGACATTGATAAGCAGCAGATCTGGGCTGATAAGTGGCAGATGGAGTCAATCTGGAAAAGTAAGAAGTGATACAGTTGAAAGTGGAAACTGAAGATAGAGTACAAGGTTATTGGCAGAATTTTTAATAGTGTGGGTGAACAAAGTTATCTTGGGGTCCACATCAACAAAATCCTCAAAATCGCCGCACAAGTTAACAAGGGTTTGCTTCGTTAGCTTTTATTAATCAAGATTATGTTCAAGAGCCACAGGATATTGTTAAAGATATCAGTGAACACTCCACCGAGTTGAATAGCATATATCTTCAGAATTTGGCCAGTTATCCCACCCAGACCAGATGCTTTAGGTTCACCCTCTTGAAAGATGTTCTCACATCAGCCTCAGACTGCAATCACCGGGTTGTTAGGGGCTGTGTAACTTTGTGAAGTTGTCTCCATGTTTTGTCAGTCAAAGTGAGCATAAAAGGAATTGAGTTCATCTGGGAGTGAAACCTTGTTGTCACCAATGTCACTGGGTTTCACTTTGTAGGAGGTGATTACATTCAGGTTCTGTTGAGCATCCTTCAGTGATTCAAGTTTGGTCTGGAATTGCCACTCTGCATGTGAAATGGCTTTCCAGAGGTCATACCTGGGCCTATTGTATTTTACTTGTTCGGCAGTCTTGAGCACCATTGATGTGGCCTTCAGCAGACTGTGGATCTCTTGGTTCTTCCATGACTTCTGATTGGGGAAGACGCTGAATGATTTTGTGGGGACACTGTGATGGAGAGCACTTGATAAACACACTATACTATAGTGATGTACTACATTAATGCAGGTATTTCTGTTTATTTTGTAATGATTGCAACTACATTGTAGGAGGCATCGTATTCTAATTCATGTGTACTCTTAAATAACTTTGTTGGCAATTAAAGATGGCATGTCCTAATATTAAAAAAACAGGACCTGATCACCCTCTGTAGGAAAGAGAGAGAGGGGGGTTGCCAGGAGTTCACATTGGACGAGAATAAGTATGGAGTTATGATAGTGTTTTTTGGTAGATATCTTTTTGTAAATATTGGCAGTTTTATTTTCACTATTTTCGCTAATTTTTGACATACCTAAAAAAGCACTTTTTCACTAAAGTGCTAAGCAATTCCATCCATTTCCCTTCTCGTTGACCCAACCCATGCATCTAACATATGGTGGCAGCTGTGCGATGGCCAGTCTCAAAGGGGTGAGTTCAGCTCTGGGGAGAGTGGGATTGCAGTCTCAATTCAGGAAGCCCCCTAATGAAATACTAAAGCTAGTTGACAAGATTAAAGAAGTTGATAAGAAATATTCTACTGCTCCTAGTAAGGAGCTTTATTAAAGAGGGTTGAACTTCAAATGGAGCATAGTTTGTTATTAACATCTTCGATTGAAAATCAATTAATTAAAACTGGGAGTCAATTTTATGTACATGGTGATAAATCTGGTAAATTATTGGCTAATCAATTGAAAACTGCTTCAGTTAAATGCCAGATTATTAAGATTCGTAAACGAGGTGGTATTCTGACGGTTAATCATAATGAGATAAATAAAGCTTTTCAAGAATGTTATATTTCTTTATATCAGTCAGAATTTCCCAATGATCCTACTACTATGCATGAGTTTTTAATGAAATTGAATATTCCAAAACTACCACCTAATGAATGTTTAACATTAGAAGCACCTATCATGGAAAAATAAATAAAGGATGCTATTTCTTCAATGAATTAAGGTAAAGCACCTGGTCTGGATGGCTATACAGCAGAATTTTAAAAATCTTTTTCTACTATACTTTCTCCTTGGTTATGCAGAATCTTTAAGGATGCATTATTTGTAGGTAAATTACCACAATCTTTTTATGGTGCCTCTATTTCCCTAATTCTCAAAAAAGATAAAGGATCCTACTGAATGTACATCATATAGGCCCATATCCTTGCTGAATGTAGATCCCAAGATTTTTTCTAAAATACTGGTGACCAAGTTGGAGAATATATTGCCTCAAATTATTTCTATTGATCAGACTGGATTTATTAAAAATGGTTATTTGTCCTTTAATATTAGGAGACTAATGAATATTGTTTATACTCCTTCATCTAGAACTCCAGAATGTGTCATTTCACTGGATGCTGAGAAAGCGTTTGACAGAGTTGAATGGGCATATTCATTTAGTATGCTTGAGAAATTTAACCTTAGCCCAAAATTTACATCTTGGATTAAATTGATATACTATACCCCTTTGGCTTTGGTATTTACTAATAATCAAAGATCTCCCTTTCTTCAGTTGTTTTGAGGCACCAGGCAGGGCTGTTCTCTTAGCCCATTACTATTTGATATTACCTTAGAACCCTTAGCTATTGCTATTCGAGACTCATCTAATATACTTAGTATTACCAGTGGGAATGAGATACATAAGCTATCACTATATGCAGATGATTGGTTACTATATATCTCTAATCCTGAGAAATCCATTCCTACAGTAATATCCCTGCTCACTCAGTTTAGTAATTTTTCTAGCTACAAACTGAATCTTAATAAGAGTGAACTCTTCCCATTAAACATGCAGGTTCCAATTTATAGACATTCAGCATTCAGATTGGTTACTGACTGTTTTACTTATCTGGGTGTTAAAATTACTAAGAAACAGAAGGATTTATTTAAGGTCAATTTTTTGCCTTTAATTGATCAGCTTAAACAAATGCTTACTAAATGGTCCCCATTGTCTTTATCACTGATGGGTCAAATCAATGCTATTAAAATGATTATTCTACCTAAATTTTTATATCTATTTCAAACGGTACCAATTTTTATTCCTAAATCCTTTTTTGATACTGTTGACTCTAAGATTTCCTCATATATATGGCAAAATAAAAATCCTAGGTTAAGTAAGAAATGCCTACAGAAGTCTAAAAAGGATGGTGGTTTGGCATTGCCAAATTTAAGATTTTATTATTGGTCAATTAATACCCGATTTTTAATATTTTGGGTGCAGGATTTGGATATAACTCAAAGTCCACAATGGGTGAACCTTGAATGTAAATCGGTACAAAGGTTTTCGTTGGTTTCTATTTTAGGGACTTCACTTCCCTGTGCTCTTTCTAAACTGAATAAACAAATGGCTAATCCAGTAATTAAATATACACTACGAATATGGTTTCAGTTTTGTAAATTTTTTGGTTTGAGTAAATTTATCCTATCAAGCCCGATTATATCTAATTTTTTTTCCAACCCTCTGTTATGGATCGAGCCTTTTGATATGGAAAATGAAGGGCATAATATGCTTTCGTGACTTGTTTTTGGATAATTGTTTCATGTCTTTTGAACAGCTGTCTAATAAATTTAATTTGCCCAGATCCCATTTTTTTAGATACTTACAAATTAGAAACTTTCTGAATATTGCATTATCTACTTTCCCGATTTCATATCCAATTGATATCATGGAAAAAGTATTGGCTTTAAACCCTCAACAGAAGGGTTTAATAACTACTATTTATGATATGATTATGAAAATACAGCCAGGTATATCTGATAAAATTAAAAATGAATGGGAAAGGGAATTTCAACTTGTATTACCGATAGAAAATTGGGAGAAAATTCTTCAATTAGTTAACTCTTCCTCTGTATGTTAAACATGTGTTAATACAACTTAAGGTGCTGCATAGGGCCCACATGATACAAGATAAACTAACTTGTTTTTACTCTCATATAAATCCTGTCTGTGATAGATGTCATTCTGAGGTAGCTTCTTTGATTCACATGTTCTGGCCTTGTCCACTTTTGGAAAAATATTGGAAAGATATTTTTGATACTATTTCAACAGTTCTGCGTATTGATTTGCAACCCTATCCTATTACTATTTTTTGGTTTACCAATGTTGGAACATTGTTATTTATCGTCCTCAGCTGATTGGATGATTGTTTTTGCTACATCAATGGCTAGAAGATCTATTCTGTTAAATTGGAAAGCGATTAACCCTCCTACTGTTCTTCAATGGTTTTCCCAAACTATATCATGTTTAAGTTTAGAAAAAATCACAACTGTCACTTCTGACTCTTCAGTTAACTTTGAAGAAACTTGGAGACCATTTATTCAACATTTTCACATGATGTAAGTTGACCTTTCCGAATTCCTATTATCAACCTTAAATGTATGGATAGAGGAGCGGAACTAACGACATTAATGATTTTATCTGATGTAATATAATAGCCCAGCTTTGTTTAGTTTTGTATTGTTTAGTATACTTTATTTTTCCCCTTTTTCAATTTGGGTTTTTTTTTCCTTTTGATTTTTTTCACATTTTTTATCATGTTTAATTTACATTAAGGGTTTGGGAGACTTAGTATGTTATTTCTAGTTTATATTCGTATATGCATTTATCAATTATGTAATCCCACTCTCTTTGCACTATTACTGCTGTTATGTATATGAATTTGAAAATTAATAAAAAGATTGAAAAAGACAAGGAAGCCCCCTGAGGCTGAAAGTGAAGCAGATGCCTAGAAAACTGCAGAGACCTCAGAGGAGGAAGAACTAAAGCCCAGGGCCAAATTCAGGCCAGAAGCAGAAGGACCTTCAAGTGCTACCACCTCCGAACTCTCCATGGAAGATCTGTTTAGATGCCTTCTATCTGCCCAGCGGAGGAGGGATGATGTTTTTAGGAAGGAACTCCAAAGCCTGTAGAAGGGTCCGAAGATGCCTTCTCATCAACAAGGTGTGGATATTTGGAACTCTTCTCAGATTCCAAAGAATGGCTCCGATTTGGCAATAGCTAGAGGAAGAGTGGGCCTGCCAGCTAGTGTCACTACTGATGGGTAAAGCTCTCGAAGCCTGACCTACAATGGATGAAGAGAGGTCCAACAAATATCCTGACCTGAAAGAGGCGCTGCTGGCTAAATTTGATATCAACAGAAACCTAACGCTTATGCTTCTGTTCTAGTACTCTTCCACCAGGGAAGTCACCTACTGAGAGGTATCATCACCTGAGGGATCTCTACCTCCAATGTATTTGCCAAGAGCATGTCCATGGAGGAGATCGGTGAGCCCATTCTTCTGGAGCAGCTGCTGTGAGTTTTTCCGACAGGCACCAGAACATGGGTCCAAGAGCACAAGCCACTCTGGTCCCACTTGCCCTGCTGTACTTCAATGCCTGCAGTGGGGCGCCATCATCCCAAAGCAACAGAAACTCTAACCATCCAAGGGACTCTGAAGGTAACTGTAGAATTGGGGAGTGGGAAAAGAAGAGGGCAAAGAACCTTTGCTAGTTTCTTCTAAGACTTGTATTTACCACCATTGTCAGCAGCCAGGTCATAAGTCACATGTGTGCGATGTACCAAGATAGGAGGAAAATGATTATGATGATAATGACTGTAATGATTGTGAGCAGAATGTGAGGAGAAAGAACTTACGTTTATGATAGTCAAAGTTAATGGGAAACCCGTTAAAGCACTGGTAGTTCACTATCATTTGTTAAGAAAAGTTATGTGCCTGAGTTTGATGTTGACTACGGTCACTATGACTACTGTCCAATGTGTCCATGGTGACTAGCCGAACTCACTAATGAGCTGGATGACCACAAGTATTTGATGAAATTGGGGATGTTGGAGAAACACCAGTTGACATGATTCTGGGGAGAGATCTTCCTCTGTTACATAAGTTACTAAGGAAGGGAAATAGCCAATCACATCCAACTTAAGGTAAAAAAAAACCTGAGGAGGCAGTGATCGCAATATGATTGAGTTCAACTTGAAATTTGATAGGGAGAAAGTAGAGTCTGACGTAGCAGTATTCCGTTGGCGTAAAAGGAAATTACATTGGTATGAGAGAAGAGTTGGCCAAAGTAAATTGGAAGGAGCTACTGGCAGGGATGACAACAGAGCAGCAATGGTGTGAGTTTCTGAGAAAAATGTGAAAGGTGTGGGATAGATGTATTCTAAAAACAAATAAAAACTCGTGGCAAAATAGTATAACCGTGGCTGACAAGGGAAAACAAGACTAATTTAAAAGCAAAAATTAGTGGGAAGACAGAGGATTGGGAACTTTTAAAAATGTACTGAGAGCAACTAAAAGAATCCTTAGGAGGGAAAAGATGAAATATAAAAGCAAGCTAACAAACAATATCAAAGTGGATAGTAAAAGCTTTTTCAAGTATTTTTTTTTAAAAAACCCCAAGAGATCAGAGTAGATACAGGACCACTAGAAAATAAGGCTGGAGAAATAATAAAGGGAGACAAGTAGTTGGCAGATGAACTAAATGAGTATTTTGCATCAGACTTCACTGTGGAAGATGCTAACAGTGTGCCAGATGTTGAAGAGTATGAGGGAAGAGAAGTGAGTGTAATTACTATTACAAAGGAGAAGGTGCTCAAAAAGCTGAAAGACCTAAGGATACTAAGCACCTGGACCAGATGAGCTGCATCCTAGGGTTCTGAAAGAGGTAGCAGTAGAGGCATTAGTAAAGATCTTCCAAAAATCTTTGGACTCTAGCATGGTGCCAGAGGACAAGAAAATTACAAATGTCACTCCACTCTGTAAGAAAGGAGGAAGGCAGCAGAAAGGGTAGGTCGTGCCTTACGAGCCTGATTAAATTTTTTGAGGATGTGACTAAACACATTGATGAAGGAAGAGCAGTAGATGTACTGTATATGGATTTCAGCAAGGCAGTTGATAAGGGACTCCATACAAGGCTTATTGAGAAAGTAATGAGGCATGGGATCCAAGTGGACATTGCTTTATGGATCCAGAACTGGCTTGCCACAGAAGGCAAAGAGTGGTTGTAGACGGGTCATATTCTGCATAGCGGTCTGAGACCAGTGGAGTGCCTCAGGGATCTGTTCTGGGACCCTTACTCTTCGTGATTTTTATAAATGACTTCGATGAGGAAGTGGAAGGATGGGTTAGTAAGTTTGCTGATAACACAAAGGTTGGGGGTGCTGTGGGTAGTGTGGAGGGCTATCAGCGGGACATCGATAGGATGCCAAACTGGGCTGAGAAGTGACAGATGAATTTCAACCCAGTTAAGTGTGAAATGGTTCTCTTTGGTAGGTCAAATATGATGGCAGAATATATGATTAATGGTAAGACTCTTGGCAGTGTGGAGGATCATGGGGATCTTGGAGTCTGGGTACATAGGACACTCAAATCAGCTGTGCAGGTTGACTCTGTGGTTAAGAAGGCATACAGTGTATTGGCCTTTATCAATCATGGAATTGAATTTAGGAGCTGAGAGGTAATTTTGCAGCTATATAGGACCCTGGTCAGACCCCACTTGGAGTACTTTGCTCAGTTCTAGTCGCCTCACTACAGGAAGGATATGGAAGCCATAGAAAGCGTGCAGAGGAGATTTACAAGGGTGTTACCTGGATTGGAGAGCATGCCTTATGAGAATAGGTTGAGTGAACTCGGCCTTTTCTCCTTGGAGTGACGGAGGATGAGAGGTGACCTGATAGAGGTGTATAAGATGATGAGAGGCATTGATCGTGTGGATAGTCAGAGGCGTTTTTCCAGGGCTGAAATGGTTGCCACAAGAGGACACAGGTTTAAGGTGCCGGGGGAGTAGGTACAGAGGAGATGTCATGGTAAGTTTTTTTACGCAGAGTGGTGAGTGCGTGGAATGGGCTGCCGACAACGATGGTGGAGGTGGATACGATAGGGTCTTTTAAGAGACTTTTGTGTAAGTACACTGAGCTTAGAAATTACTAGCCTTACCCATAGCCCTCTATTTTTCTAAGGTAGGAACATATTCAGCAGAAATTTGTGGGCCGAAGGGCCTGTATTGTGCTGTAGGTTTTTCATGTTTCTAAAGGAAATTACAGAGCAGTTAGCCTGGCCTCAACAGTTGGGAAGATGTTAGAGTCAATTGTTAAAGATGAGATGACAAAGGACAAGATTAGGACAAAATCAGTATGGTTTTCTTAAGGGAAAATCTTGTCTGCTGAACCTTCTTTGAGGAGATTACAAGTAGGATAGATAAAGGGGATGTAGTGGATGTTGTATATCTGGACTTTCAGAAGGCCTTTGACAAGGTGCCACACATCAGGCTGCTTACCAAGTTAAGAGCCCATGGTGTTACAGGAAAGTTACTTGTGTGGTTAGAGCATTGGCTGATTGGTAGGGGGCAGCGAGTGGGAATAAAAGGATCCTTTCTGAATGGCTATCATTGAGTAGTGATGTTCTGCAGGGGTTGGTGTTGGGATTGCTGCTTTTTATGCTGTATATCAATGATTTAAATGATGGAATAGCTGGCTTTGTTGCCAAGTTTGCAGATGATATGAAGATTGGTGGAGGCACTGGTAGTGTTGAGGAAACTGGTAGGCTGCAGAAGGGCTTCAGCAGATTAATAAAGTGGCAAATGAAATACAATATTGGAAAATGCATGGTCATGCACTTTGGTAGTAGAAATAAATGTGCAGACTATTTTCTAAATGGGTAGAAAATCCAAAAATCTAAGATACAAAGTGACTTGGGAGTTCTTGTGCAGAACACCCTGAAGGTTAACTTGCAGGTAGAGTTGTTGCTGAGGAAGGCAAATGCCATGTTAGCATTCATTTCAAGAGGTCTTGAATACAAGAGCAAGGTTGTGACGCTGAGGCTTTATAAGGCACTGGTGAGGCCTCACCTTGAGTATTGTGAACAGTTCTGGGCTCCTCATCTAAGAAAAGATGCGCTGGCATTGGAGAGGGTTCAGAGGAG
This sequence comes from Hypanus sabinus, assembly GCF_030144855.1. Lineage (NCBI taxonomy): Eukaryota > Metazoa > Chordata > Chondrichthyes > Myliobatiformes > Dasyatidae > Hypanus > Hypanus sabinus. The sequence continues at coordinate 143,240,357 of NC_082710.1, read as the reverse complement.
GTTCACAAGGGTGATTCCAGGAATTAAAGGGTCATCATACAAGGAACGTTTGCTAGCCCTGGGTCTATCCTCACTGGAATTTAGGAGGATGGGTTGGGGGGATCTCATTGAAACCTTTCAAATGTTGAAAGGCCTAGACAGAGTAGATGTGGAAAGGCTGTTTCCCATGCTGGGGGAGCCTAGGACAAGAGGTCACAGCCTCAGTATAGAGGGGCTATTTAAAGAGTATATTTAAGACAGAGATGCGGAGAAGTTTCTTTAGCCAGAGGGTGGTGAATTTGTGGAATTTATTACCACAGTTAGCTGTGGAGGCCAGGTCATTGGGTGTATTTAAGGCAGAGCTTGATAAGTTCTTGATTGGACACGGCATCAAAGGTTACAGGGAGGAGGTTGGGGAATTGGGCTGAGGAGGGGATAAAAGGATCGGCCAAGATTAAATGGAGGAGTAGACTTGATGGGCCAAATGACCTAATTCTCCTCCTGTGTCTTATCATCTTATAGTCTTATCTGTTAATCCAGGAGTAGACAGTGCTGTTTTTCTATTTCAGCATGACTTGTGCTTAAAGCAAACCAACAGTCATGTTAAAATCTCTGTCTAACTTGAATACTAGTCTGTGCAAGAGAGGAACCGAGAGGCCGAGCAAGTCACACAAGCAATGGTGCCTTGAGAAGTATGCTGGTTCTCCTGCCTCTGTTGACAACTGTACAGACAATTCCGAAGGGCTTGTTTTTACCTGGAAGGGGCTTAGGAGGGTTGACCTCTCCCATCTTGATGGCTGCCAACCAGTGGAGCTGCGGAGGTTGTTTGCTGATTTCCCACAATGTTTCCAACAGAATAGTGCCATCGAATGTCCTAAAATATTCCATCAGGATTGGACCTGACTAGAGTTCGGTACGCCATTACCAGAGTGACTTGTGGGAGCCCTAAATGATGAGGTTCAGACCATGCTGGAGCAGAGAATCATCAAGCCTTCAAATAGCAAGGGGAGCAGTCCTATCGTCATTGTCCCCAAGAAGGGTGGCCCCCCCCCCCCGATTTCCATAAGTTGAATACTGTTTTTTTCTATGCTTATCCTCTGATGACCTACTAGAAGGGACTACACTGGACCTTTCTAAAGGCTATTGGCAGGTTCCCCAGCTTGACCAATCAAAATCGCTCACTGCCTTCTGCACATCCCTGGGTCTGTTTCAGTTCATGACGCACCAGCAACCTTCCAGCGGCTGATGGATTGAATGCTGCACAGCTGATGGACCGAGTGTTGCAAGGCTGTGAGGACTGCAGTCCAGCCTACCTGGATGTGTGTTCATCTACAGCTAGACATGGTCAGAGCACCTGGACCATCTGTACAAGGTCTTGGGGAATATTCATGCTGTGGTCTCACCGGCAATCTACAAAAATGTGAGCGGGCAAAAAAGGAAACCAGCTAGGACACTGAGAGGTTTGAGAACAGGTGGACAAAGTGGAAGTGATCCACAGCAGTCCTCTACCTCACAACAAGAAGCCCTTCCAGGGTCTGGTGGAGTGGTATCACAAGTTCATTCCCTATTTGCCACAATGGCTGCTTCTCTGACTAATCTTACTGGGAAATTTGTAAGCAGCCCAGTGATGTGGATAAGTGAGTGTGAGAACACTTTTCAAGCCCTCAAAGTCCAAGTGGGTGCCTCAGGAGTAGGCACTGGGGCTGTGCTGGGCCAAGGAGAACTTCGAGAAGAGTGACCTGTCCTTTACCCAAGCTGGAAACTCCTCCCAAGGAAAACCAGGTCTTGCGCCATTGAAAAGGAGTGTCTTGCCATTCATTAGGCCCTTGACAGCCTCCGATACTACCTCCTTGGCAGGGAGTTTGACCTTTACACAGACCACAGAGCGTTGGCTTGGACTCAGAATAATGACGGACTGTACTGCCAGAACGGCACCTGGAGCACCAGTTCTGTGTCGGCCATTAAACAGGGAGAGAAGATGTTACTGCGGACCTCCTGTTTCGACTGCTGAGCATTGGGAAGGGTGGTAATGTGACAGAGAGCACTCGCACATCCAAACACCCCACCCCATTCTACTGTCATTGTGTTAAGTGAACATACTTCAATGTCTTCCCCACAATTTTCTGATGCGCTCGGGTTGGCTTTATGGAGCCTTTCTTGCCATCCACAGCGGAACTGTTTTTTACACTAGGCCATACCACCTTTAATTACCAACAAAGTTAACTTAAGACTCCGTGTAAATTAGAGTATGATGTATCCCATGAAGTAGTTACAGTCATTATAAAATAAAGATGGTATGTCCTAATATAAAGGAACAGGAGCTGATCATCCTCAGCAGGGGAGAGAGATGGAGGCTGCAGGGGTTCACAATGGACAGGAATAAGCCTTGGATCTATTATTGTGTTTTCTGGTAGATATGTTTTTGTAAATATTGGCAGTTTTCTTTTCCCTATTTGAATTAATTTTTGTAAATTTGACTTCTGACACACCTAATAAGCACCCTTGCACTGAAGTGCTAGGCAACTCCAGCCATTTTTCTTTGGTGAGAACCCATGTATCTAACATACTGTGTCAGCGGTGAGGTAGCCAGTGCATTCATCTCGGGGGAGAGTGTGGTTGCAGTCTCTAATCAGGAAGCCCCCAGAGGCTAAAAGTGAAACAGATGCCTCGAAAACAGTGGAGACCTCAGAGGAGGAAGATCTTCAGCTCAGGGCTAAAGTCAGGCCAGAAGCAGAAGGACCTTTAAGTGGTACCACTTCTGATTTTAACTTTCCACATGTTGTCTGGGACTCCCATACTGCTAAAGGGTTATATGGGATAGAGTTTGTCAAATATTTGCAGTAAAGTTTCCTGTTTCTGTGCTGTAGTGTTCTATGACTCCACATGTGCCATTTTCCCCACATCAACTCCATTCCCTTTAAAATCACATCTCTATCAATCTACCTTGAACATACTCAGCAACTGAGTTCCTCTAAAAGAGCAGGAAGTAGAGAGAATCTTCAGGATCTTTGTCACCCTCAAATGATATTCAGAATTACTATCTTCTGGGCGTGACATCACCTTGGAGGAGTGTGGTACAGAACAAAGCAAGGAACTGGAAATGCAGTCATCACTTTAGATTCCTAGGCCCGACAGTCTTCATGTGGGTCTGTTGTCTCACTGGTCCCAGGGTAGGAAATTATAGGAATTCCATAATAGGGACGGGAGTGGAGGGTGCAGAAGGGGTTTATCGGCATGCAGCCTAGGTTAAAGGGTAGGTGCTTTAAGGAGAGGTCGGACAGTCTAAGATTGCTTTCTCGGGTGTGCTGGGGTCTGAGAGAGGACCTGAGAGAAGTTTGTTAGATTATGAAAGGCATAGATAGTCAGAATCTTTATCCCAGGGTCAACATGTCCATTACTGAAGGGCATGCATTTAAGGTGAGTCAGTGACAATTGGGGAAAGTTTTTTTTTAATGCAGAGCATGGTGAGCATCTGGAATGTGCTGTCAGGGATGGTGATGGGAACAGAGATGATGGGGCCATTTAAGAGGCTCATAGATTGCCACATGAATATGGAGGGATATGGGACATGTGGCCAGTTCCTGTGTTGTTCTGTTCTATGTTCCTTTCTGAAGGGGATGAGGAGAAACCAGCAAACATGATTTGCAGGAAGGAAGTAGTTATGGAAGAAGAGTTATGGTGCCAAAGGTTCTGGGGTGAAATTAAAAATGAAGCCTCGAAGGTAATAACATTGGGATTGCCAGAGGTGAGCATTAGCCCAGTTTAGCTCGCTGCACCATGATGTTTACTCGGTTCTACACTGAACTGTAGCCTACCCCAGCTGCAGTGATGCCTGGCTTCATGTCTGTGGTCCCACTTTTGTACTGCATGCCCTCTGCTTGCTTTCATTGTTGCACAATTTGTTGTTTCAGGTGCTTGACTTTCTTTAATGGTTTTTTTGTTTTGTGGCTGCCCATAAGGAGGTGAATTTCATGGCTATATCACGTGTATATTCTTTGATAATTAATGAACTTTGAACCTACTGAGAATTTTTTTTTAAAAAAGGAATATTGGGCACAGGAATTAAGTGGCTGGGAGCCACTGAGCAAAGATGGGTTCCATCTTCACTGGGCTGGGTTTTTGGGAAAGATGGTGTGTGGTTGGGGTGGGTGGGATACAAACAGAGCAGGGAAGTGCTTTCAGGAGTGAGAATGCTGGAGAGTACTGGAGAAGAAAGCAGTGATAGACAGGAGCAGACTTTGAGAGATTACAGAAACTGAATGTGAATGTACAAAATGTGAATGAGTGAGGTCGGTGAGCTACAAACATGATTATTAATGTGGGGTCATGTTATATTTACAGCTGGGGATGTCACAAGAAAGAACAGGACTGGACACTTAATGTTACAAGATATATGTTGTTCAGACAAGATGGTGGAAGGGATCCAAGCCTAATGCAGGCAAATGGGATAATTATGGGCAGGCTTCATGGCCCACATTGACCAGGTAGATCATAAGGGCCTGTTTCTGTGTTGGGCAATTCTATGAGGGTCATAACCAATTAAGGCAAAGTGATGGTAAACTGTTCCCATCGGCACAGCAGCCGGAGTAATGCTTTACAGCGCCAGAATGGCGATTCAATTCCCGCCACTGTCTTGAATGGGTTTGTCCGTTCTCTCTGTGACTGCGTGGGGTTTGTTCTCCCCCGGGTGCTCCGGTTTCTTGCTGCATACCAAAAGCATACGGGTTAGTACTTGTGGGCATGCTCTGCTAGCGCCTGAAGCATGGCCTCACTGGCCGGCTGCTCCCAGAGCATCCTTGGAATGTGTTTGTCACTGACGCTAGTGAATCATTTCACTGTATGTTTTGATGTACATGTGACAAATAAAGCTAATCTTTAAATTTTCTTTATTAGCTGACATTCTATGGGCAAGAGAATGCAGACTTAAACTTCTGGGCAAAGTGTATGAAGGGAGATGTGATGTAAAACTTCACGAACTAGAACTCCGTCGATAGGGGTAATGGAAACTGAATCAATCAGTGCTTTCAAAGGTGATATTTGTGACAATTTCTACCTTTATGGTGAAGAGCAGAGGTGGAGGGGAGTGGGGATATTGAGACTGACAGAATTGGTCTCCAAGGCAATGGTGCAGACTCAATGAGCTTAGTGCCCTTCTGTGTTTTTACAACTTTTATGGTCTCTATGAAAAGATATTAGACCGTTTCAACACTGGGTGCCAAGGTAGAGTTTATTGAAATGGTTTAGGCCATTTTAAAAAGTCAAATTCCATATAATTAGTTATAAAAGAGGAACTCTTTCCTTGCAAAAGTTTGTAGACAGGTTGGTTGCACACTTAGTGACTTTAACATTTGGTTACAGTCAACTGAAGTCCCACTGTAACTTTTGCATTTGTGTGATTGTACTCAGTGCCACTCCTCCCGACACATAACCTTTCTTCTGATAGATTTACTTTTTCTGTGTTTTTTTTAGAATCTTTTAACTCCAGCATTTTAAATGCTTGATTCAGTATTGGCTTTCTCATTGTTGGATATTGTAATCATTTCCCTTGTGCCAAGATAGCTCTTGACAAATGTCAGTAAGGCAAACTCAAAATATGGCCCTTAAATTCCAGCCTTCACCAAAAAAACTGGAATTCAGGGAGGAATACCCTGTTTACGCTACAGCCATTCAGTGTACAGCAGTGGGCTTTGGTGGGATCAAGGCAAGAGAGAATACACCCATCTTGCCCCCATGAAGAGGCACAACAGGGAATAAAGTACCTGAACTAGTCAGGAATTTTTACCCTTTGTAATTGAACAAGGCCTCAGTGGAAGATGCTGGCTAATGTCTAGTATGAATCCTTGCAAAAGGCCTCCTCCTGACACTGGCTAAGGCAAGTTGACCCTGTTAGTTGATAGGCTTCTAAACAAATGTTTTGCCAAAGATAATGTTAATGTTTGTAAAGGGCTTTCGAAGGCCGTTGGCAGAGTGGGGTTGGGGAGAGGTGAGAGGCTTTTTGGGAACTCTTTAATGGATCTGATGCAGAAGCTCCATATACCAGAGCCTCTGATCATTCATATGGGTATGTGGACCTCTGTCTGCGCTATTCTACCTTCTGTGACCTGGATGTGGCCCCAAAATCCAAACGCTTTGGTAATTACCATCAGTAATTTCAGGTAAACTCCAGAGAGCTCCTTGGATTTAAAAAGTGTAGAACTTACCACGGGGAATGACAGTTCTACCAGTCAACTTGGCATTATGCAACTTCGATCTCTGCATTATTCCTAGTGTACTACAATCACATGAAGCTGTGTAGAATGCCTGGGTAATTATGATTTGAGACAGAATACAATGGCATTATACACTTTGGCCAAGTTAGTGGTCCATTATCTCAGATCTCTCCCCAAGACTCAGCTCTTTTGAAAATTAATGTTTATGGTCACATTCAAGGATGAATCTTCACGAAGTAATGAGACTGTTGAGAACGATTCCATCTTCTGACATCTGGAAGTAACTCGACATTGCTTTACGAATTGATTCCATTTCACACCTCATCCAAAACTCAGAATCCACCTTATACAAGATACAACAGTGTTTGCTCATCCAGCAAATGAAGGTAAATTTAGTGTCAGCGGCTATACATTGTCGGTGCTGCTTGAACTGTCTGGGGATGAGCCTATGGAATGGGATTGTCTGTTTCTTGGTGATGCCGACTGTTCGTTCAAGAATGACAGCATCACCAATGTTTCATGTTCTCTTTGTATATTCTTCTTAAATTGGGTGTTGACAGAGTCAACAGGGAATCAATAAACTTAAAACTGTCTATTTTTGTAAAAACAGCTGCCCTGAAAACAAGCTTTCACTTCAATGGAACTAGTTATCTTTAGCATTGTAGTCCCTAAAACCACAAAGAATTTAATATTTTATAAGTTGTGCTCTGACAATGTATAAGCCTCTAAACCATTTGATCATGCTAAATAAAAACAGTAGGTGGAAATCTGACGATGTGGAAACGGGTTAGTGTCTCGCACAAAAGGAGCCTTTGTAAATATCTAATCAGCCTCTCTGC